>NC_137106.1:4996236-5366236 GCF_949357685.1 Gobio gobio
GACTATATTAACCCGTGTGTGTCCTTATGGATATTTTGTTCTTTTTCATTTTTTTCATTTTGCCTGTGTTAATGCCAACTGCATACATTTAACTATACAATGATGCAGTCTTAGTTAATAGGCTTTCATTCTGTTGGCAAGGCTTCAAAATTAATAGATGGTGTAATTTTCTCATGTTTGGCCTATAAAGCAAATACTCGCTGTTTTCTGCTTCTGCATATTACAGAGCCAGTTGGATAAATGATGCAGCTATAATTGTGAAAGTGTGTGTGTAATATTTGAGAGAGAAAAACTCTGCAAATTACAAATCCAACCGCTGTGTCTCAGTGGAGCTTTGCTGGCATCTAATGGGGAAAATTTGGCCGATATATTAAAGCCAATAAATGTTCATTTTTAATGTTATCGTTAAAGCCGATAAATGTTCATTTTTAATGTCATTGTTAAAGCCGATAAATATTCATTTTTAATGTTATCGGTCCAATAAGAGAATTTGGCCGATATATTAAAGCCGATAAATTTTCATTTTTAATGTTATCGGTCCAATAAGAGAATTTGGCCGATATATTAAAACTGATAAATATTCATTTTTAATTTTATCGTTATCGGTCCAATAAGAAAATTTGGCCGATATATTAAAGCCGATAAATGTTCATTTTTAATGTTATCGTTAAAGCAGATAAATGTTCATTTCTAATGTTATCGTTAAAGCCGGTAAATATTCATTTTTAATGTCATCGTTATTGGTTCAATAAGAAAATTTGGCCGATATATTAAAGCCGATAAATGTTCATTTTAATGTTACCATTATCGGTCCAATAAGAGAATTTGGCCGATATTAAATCTGATAAATGTTCATGTTTAATGTTATCGTTATCAGTCCAATAAGAAAATTTGGCCGATATATTAAAGCCGTTAAATGTTCATTTTTAATGTTATCGTTGAAGCCGATAAATATTCATTTTTAATGTCATCGTTATTGGTTCAATAAGAAAATTTGGCCGATATATTAAAGCCGATAAATGTTCATTTTAATGTTACCATTATCGGTCCAATAAGAGAATTTGGCCGATATTAAATCTGATAAATGTTCATGTTTAATGTTATCGTTATCGGTCCAATAAGAAAATTTGGCCGATATATTAAAGCCGTTAAATGTTCATTTTTAATGTTATCGTTAAAGCCGATAAATGTTCATTTTTAATGTTATCGTTGAAGCCGATAAATATTCATTTTTAATGTCATCGTTATTGGTTCAATAAGAAAATTTGGCCGATATATTAAAGCCGATAAATGTTCATTTTAATGTTACCATTATCGGTCCAATAAGAAAATTTGGCCGATATATTAAAGCCGTTAAATGTTCATTTTTAATGTTATCGTTGAAGCCGATAAATATTCATTTTTAATGTCATCGTTATTGGTCCAATAAGAAAATTTGGTCAATATATTAAAGCCGATACATTTTAATTTTAATGTTACCATTATCGGTCCAATTAGAGAATTTGGCCGATATTAAATCTGATAAATGTTCATGTTTAATGTTATCGGTCCAATAAGAAAATTTGGCCGATATATTAAAGCCGATAAATGTTCATTTTTAATGTTATCATTAAAGCCCATAAATATTCATTTTTAATGTCATCGTTATTGGTCCAATAAGAAAATTTGGTCGATATATTAAAGCCGATAAATGTTCATTTTTAATGTTATCGTTATCGGTCCAATAAGAAAATGTGGCCGATATTTAAAGCCGAATAAATATAAATTTTTTATGTTATCGTTATTGGTCCAATAAGAGAATTTGGCCGATATATTAAAGCCAATAAATGTTCATTTTTAATGTTATCGTTAAAGCCGATAAATATTCATTTTTAATGTCATCGTTATTGGTCCAATAAGAGAATTTGGCCGATATATTAAAGCCAATAAATGTTCATTTTAATGTTACCATTATCGGTCCAATAAGAGAATTTGGCCGATATTAAATCTGATAAATGTTCATTTTTAATGTTATCGTTATCAGTCCAATAAGAAAATTTGGCCGATATATTAAAGCCGTTAAATGTTCAGTTGGCCGATATTAAATCTAATAAATGTTCATGTTTAATGTTTTCGGTCCAATAAGAAAATTTGGCCGATATATTAAAGCCGATAAATGTTCATTTTTAATGTTATCATTAAAGCCGATAAATATTCATTTTTAATGTCATCGTTATTGGTCCAATAAGAACATTTTGCCGATATATTAAAGCCGATAAATGTTCATTTTTAATGTTATCGTTATCGGTCCAATGAGAAAATGTGGCCGATATATTAAAGCCGAATAAATATTCATTTTTAATGTTATCGTTATTGGTCCAATAAGAGAATTTGGCCGATATATTAAAGCCGATAAATGTTCATGTTTAATGTTATTGTTATTGGTCCAATAAGAGAATTTGGCCGATATATTAAAGCCGATAAATGTTCATGTTTAATGTTATCGTTATTGGTCCAATAAGAAAATGTATTACATATATTAAAGCTGAGACACTTCAGATGTGCACTGTTCACCATGATGGGTTTGATTTGCTTGAAATATGATTGAAATCACTTCAAAAAAGGAAAATACAGTTCAGAGCAACATGTGCAGCGCAAGTCTGTCATATCGGCTACATAAAATTATTATACATAATTAAATGTTTGGGACATGGATTTAATGCTGAGACATTTGTTTTTGTAATCAGGCTCCCACAAATTATATAAAAATTTGGATTTAGATTTATCGGCCGATATATCGGTCATCGCCTTCAAATATAAAGAATTATTGGTTTATCCCTAGTATTGGTTAACATTGACATTAACCAACAGCCCACATGGCCTAGATGACAGCAGCCAAAAATGAAAGCCATTTCAAAAGGATTAAAGTTTTTCTTAATTGATAAAGCATTTTCAAAGATATGAGTGAAGCATTGAAATGATGGAGGTAAGACAACAGACACAGAGATGATTCAAACAGCTGTGATTTATGTAAGAGGCAGTTAAACATGCAAAAAAAAAACGAACAAAGAAGAATTCAAACTGAATCAAGATGCAAACTAAAGCAACACAGGTTAGTTTCTCTCACGTCAGAACAGAAATCAGGCGCTTGCGTCTCCGGCTTACATCAGATCGGCTTTATCCATGTCCCAGGCTCTCCTCCACTGGCCTTTGGCGTTTCTGTGCCGGGCCACGCGCTCTCTGTCGATCTCCTCACGCTCCTTCTTCCATCGCAGGTACTCCAGTTGTTCTTCCTTAGATGTGATGCGCAGGTCAGCGATGGCCTCTGAAAGCTATGAGATCATTTGTGTGTCAAACACAGAACAAAATATATCCCATTTGTTTCTATCTCATACATTTGAACTTTAAATGGGGTCCTGTTCTGCTTTTCTCCATGTTCTTTAGTGTGTGATGTTGCTGTTTGAGTTCTTCTCTATATCAGTGTCAGTGTTTCTGAACTCCTCCATTGTAGTCTTGAGTTTCTTCCGGGAACAAACACGCCACAATATTCCTCATTTAAATCATTAATATGCAGAATAAAGGGGCGGGGCCTGCTTGAGTTAGTTAGTAGTGTGTTGAAACTGGCGGTTATGGTAAGGGGCGGGGCATTTCCCAAACACGCTCGAAGCGCTTGACCAATCACAACACACTGCTCCAGCTGCAACAATGACAAAATAATGAGTTTCTGAACATTCAAGCAGGAAAACCTGTTCTAGTAGCCAAAAAATCAACAACAACAACCAAGAGTTAATATTGCTTGTTCAACAGCCAGACATATTTTAATTGAATACATGTAATCAGGGGCGCCGCTAGCAATTTTGGGCCCTATGAAAGAAAATGATGTTGGGCCCTCTACCACACCAACCTAGCTATCCAAAATCTTTGTCTGCAATTTAATAATACTGACCAATTAAGCCAACGCTATCTCACGACCAATTCGTACATATTTTACGAGGTGGCTAATTCGTACGAATTTGTACGACCTCACTCGTACGAATTTGTACGTTTTGTCTAAACCCCAGTGACGGGTAGGTTTAGGGGCAGGGTTTGAGGTAGGTCATTCGTAAGAATTCATACGAATTTGTCAACTCGTCAAATACGTACGAATTAGCAAAAATCGTACACATTCGTACAAGTGGGGTCGTACAAATTCGTACGAATTAGCCACCTCGTAAAATATGTACGAATTGCCGTGAGATCGGGTTGCCACTCGCTCAACCCAGAATGCCCCAATTGGCTGATGAAACATTGATTAAAATTAAGATAAAAATTTATCCAAAACAAAACTTAATGAAGTGGTCAATGAATCATGTCTGATCAACTCCATTCATCTTATGATGTGTCCTATCTCATGCTGTTCACTTTTCATATTCGACATAGATAGACAGATCGACAACATAGACATAAAAAACCCACATTATAATATTTAAACATAAATATAAAAATAAATACCTTAATGGCTGCAACAATTATAGCACGTCATGTCGGAGTGGGATATGAGTGAACGTAGTTTTACCGGTGAGCGTGAGCGGTTCATGAGTGGAGCGGTTTGCTGGATTTTGCCGGAAATGCACCGTAATTTTTTTATATTTGTAAAGGCCTTTGCACACTGTGTCCGAAATTCGCATGCAAAATTTTCGCACGTCAAAAAATAAATTCGCCCTCACGTTATAACATCAATTATGCTTGCCCACTGCCTCCGAAACTTTCGTCCGTCAAAAAAAAATCGGAACAGGTTCGATTTTCTGCGTTTTTCGCATCCGTTTTTCCATCTACAGTGCTGATGCCCAACCTAAAACTGCTGGCAATGGTGGTGAATGAATCGCCAGTGCTCAGATACCTACAGTACTGTTACTACTAATAAAACCGATCTCTGGGGGCCCCAAAAGTGTGTGGGCCCTTAGAATCGTCCTAACTTTCCCCCCCTTAGCTACGCCCCTGCATGTAATTGCTTTCACAATGAACAGATTTATGCTGATTCAAAACAATTTGAATAAATGCATATTAATAATATGATTATTTCAGGAATAATAGATGCAAAATACATAATAATAACCTGTGGCATGATTTTATTGAATGCAGAAATCTTACCCGTTCCTAAATCTGCAGTTCGTCTGTCAAACGCATGTGTAAACAGTCTAATTTGACAGATGAATTTGTGACAATTACATTTACGATAATTACTATTACTAAGTCTGATTGACCAACACAGAGATTTGGGACCCTATCATACACCCAGCGCAATACGACGCCAGGCGAGACGCAAGTGTTTTTTGCTAGTTTCAGCCTGACGCAGTCCAGCTCCATGTTGTTCACCCAAGGGCGTCTGGTCTGAACACCAGGTGTGATCAGGAGCATTGTTGGTGTGTTGCTATTGTGAGGAACTGAAAACGACTGACCAACACAAACCTGCTCTAAAGTCAAAAGTGCAGTATTTTTGTGTTATTTAAAGGGTGTGTTAGTGATATGAGCCTATAGGGCAGAGGTTCTCAAACTTTTTATACCAAGGACCACCTCAGAAAATATTTGGCTGTCCAAGTACCACCATAATCAACATTAAAATACAGCAGCGTAGTAGGCCTAACTATTCAGCTACAGCTCTGCACAGTTCAAAAACGAGGCAGTTTATTCCTAATAGGAATATTTATTGCATACAGGTAAATAAAATAATAATACAATTAAAATGTGCTGTACTTAAATGTAAAAAAAAAACTTTACTCGAATGAAGATTAAATTAAAATGTATTGTTTTAAAGAGCACCTATCATGGAATTTTGAAATTTACCTTTCATGTAGTGTGTAACATAGATCTAAGTGAACAAAAACATCCTGTGATAGTTTGAAATATGACAGTGCACCGTATATATAGTTATTTTCTTTCAAAAGTAAGAGTCGACTCTGAGTCATTTTTAAGAATCGCTAGAAGACCGAAGCTTTTTCTCTGACTAGATGACGTCAACTTGTCAAGTTATTTGAATACGATACGCCCACTTATTGCGCTCCAAGACGCCAGTGAAAACTAGAAAACATCATGGCGACGAGACGCTGTGTTCTGAAGTGCGACTCAAAAGCAAACTTTTTTCATCTGCCCAAGGATGAGCATTTGAAGACTAAGTGGCTTGAAGACAAACCATACATCGTCGCGATTGAGTGTTTATTAGTCGTCAAATGTATGTTTCGCGATCTCAGGAAGCTTTTATTATGGACTTCTATTATGGCACATGGTATCTTCTTCGTCTGTCTGTACCATATATGGACCACATGTGCACAGAGCGCCCTCCGGCTGCCAGGATGAATTGAAAACAACACATAAGAGACTCAATCGCTCATGATTAGGCTATAACTGCCCATTTTGAGGAAGTATTGAATAAAAAATACTCCTCTGTTTAGAAATTTGACACAGACATATGAGAATCTATCAATATGTCTCCTCATCTGCACACTTTTGAACTAAAAGCCCTGAGGGATGTTGATTTGTCGCGAGTCTTCATGAGGAGAATAGAGGAGTTTTTTTATGAATGAGATCAGCTGAGGCTCATATTACAATCAAACGGTACAGACGCGGTTTTCATATTCATAACTCCTGACACATATTAACAAATTACTGTCACTATAAGACTTTGATGGGCGTTCCGTTTCTGAAAATATCTGCACAGACTAAACCAATCACAACTGACTGGGTCATCGGACCAATCAGCGCAGATTAGCGTCACGTAAAGGCGGGGTTTTGAAAAGTGAATCACTAAAGGAATCATTTGAGAATCGCTGTCAAAACAGGTAAAAATAATTGCATATTATAAGAAAACTAAAGTCTTTTTTGTCATTGCATGCATGCAAAACTGTTGTTGGGGACTTCTAAAACAATATTTGGAACATTTTAAATGCCATGATAGGTGCTCTTTAACATTAATTTATATTTAAAGTCCATGTAAAGTCAAAATTAAATATTTGTTCTGAGTTCGTCACACCACAGAAAAATGTGTTATTAACCACCCAGCCAAATTTGAATGATAAAAAAAAAAGCCAAACAAAATCTTGAAAAAATAAGCACCATTCTCTGCTCTCAAACGGGGGCGGGAGATAGTCGGTTCGGCCCTTTCGGCAGTGGATTATCAGTGAATCCCAGTTGTCTCCGATGAAAGCTTGTAAAACTATCCGGTGTAAAACGATCACTGCAGAGGCAGGTGTTGGTGGTGATCAAGGTAGCTGTTCACAAAATTAATCCACCTCTTCTTGATATCATCGATTTTGTTTTTATAAGTTTTACAACCAGGTAATATGCATTCACGTGATGAAGGCATAACTAACCAGCTAACTGTAGGCTGTAGTAACTAACGGCAGTGTTGCACCGACTAGTCGACTTGAATGCTCTGCCATGACGCTTTAAGCTTGACGTCGACTAGTCGCTGGCCTACAGAAGGCGCGACAGGATAAGCCATTTCCTGACATGCAGGCTGCCAGGCTCTGTTTCCAACAATTAAAAATGACAAATAAATACATCTGCTCTCCACAAGACATGTTTGATGATACCATCTGGAATCTCAAAATTGATCAGGAGAATGCACACTTATTGTTCAGGTCAGTTAATCACCGTTCTAAATGCGTGCTGCATTGTAACACACACATAGCTCACACATCACGCGGAGATCGCGCCTTACACAAAACCATTCAGTAGCGCAGAAATGTTCTGTAATTTATCACTTAAATAGCTTAGAAACTGAAAAGTTATAGCATAATTTAGTGATTCCTCTGCGTACCACTAGAGGGAGCCTGAGTACCACTAGTGGTATGCGTACCACACTTTGAGAACCACTGCTATAGGGGGTGCACAACGCGCGTAAACTCTTATTTTTATTATTACACACACACAGGGATGCGCAGCAGCGCACACACACACACGCCAAATATTAGAAATAAAAGGATTCCTCTCTGGAGAAGCGTTCAGTCTTTCCTCATGTAAACAGTAGGTGCGTTTACATGGAGCACTGTAATCGGTTTAAAAGTCCAATCCGAATAAAAATACTCCATATAAACAACTCAATCGGAATAAAAATGGCCAAACCGAATGAAATTGTAATCGGTTTGAGAGGGGTGGGATAAACCTTTTCACGAACCGATCAAACGAAAAATTCCACCATGTAAACGACCTGATCCGATTACTTTGAGTGCACGTCTTTCTGTGACGTGATATACAGCGCGCGCCTCCTCAACTGAAGAGCGCGCGCCGCGCTCACACCAGGCTAATGTTGGCAAGAGAGGAAAGTTCATTTTTCTGAGGTATTAAACTTTTTATTTCGTAACATGTTATGAACATGATGTTTGAATAATGACACAGACATAGCCTGGCTACACCATCTCATCTTGACAGCGTTTGTCCTAGGCTTCAACTGCGCCTGACAGAATAATTTATTTTTCTGAGGTGATTCTTACACTTTACGACAAATAATAAATAGCTTTTCTAAAACTGTACAAGTCCTGGTGGCCGTTGAGAGCTGCCATTTCAACAGGGAACATTCAAGCTGCTCTCTGTTTCTCGTTAGTTAAGTTAGCTATAAAAAAAAATTCGACAACTGCTTCAAATTTGTTAAGTAACATTACCCACAGTCTACTTTAATTACTTTTGTTAATATTTATACCTTTGTGATTATGGTATCTTTCCTTAATCATCTGAAATATATATCTTTAGTACTAGGCCTACTAGTAATGATGCTGAGCACGTCTTGAATGCTTCATTCATGTTTCACCGTATATCCTATGTTTTTATTAATAATTTGAGTGCATTTTATTGTTAATTTTGTGTTTTTCAAAATAAATGAATTGAATTCATTTTTGATTCCGCATTCATCATTCACAGCTGTTGAAATAGCCATTGTATAGGACATAAATTAGGTTAAACTACTGCATGTCCGCCCACAGAAAAATAAATAAATATTAAAATTACCAACACAGAATTATTGATCCACGATACGTAACGAATCTGAGGCGGCAGACAAACTGTGTGCGCATGTCACAAAATGTTTCCTACTGAAAGTCAGCACATGTAAACACCAGATCGGTTTAGATAACGTCTCATGTAAACAGTCCACCGAATCTTTCAATCGGAATGATTTTAATCGGAATGACAAAAAAGTGCGCATGTAAACGTGGCTAGTGAATCCTCAATGCTCAAGCGCAATTGGCTTTTAAAGGGAAAGGGAGATGAGACTCTAATTGGTTTATTGCACGTTAAGCCCAAAACACACCCATGACTCATCAAGAGATGAGGGACGACCCTTTTAGATATTTTTTCCCGGTTGTTAAACTAGCAAAAGTGGATTTGGACACCCCTTAGTGCACCTGGGCGATGCGCTTCAGACCATACGCTTAGATCATTCGAATAGGGCCCATGGGAAGATGGAAAGATATTTTCATGAATTATTTATTTTGCTGTCCTAACAATATGATTAGTGGCATTTGAGCATTTAGTTTTGAGCTGTGTTTAATTTAGTTGAATAAAACACTCTCACCATGACACTGCGAGATCCTTCACATCGACTCCATTGATCCTGTTGTCCTGTGTCCTCCTAAACAAACACACAAGAGAGAGAGACGATGTTACTGAAACCTCAGCAGGGCAAATATACACACACACACACACACACTACTTGCACACAGGTGTATTTAGAAGGGGAGTGGGGTAAGATGTGGCACCCCCTTAATCTGAGCATGTCATCATGTTTAGAACAAGCACATAACACACACACTAGAAGGGATGCACTGCCCTCGTGTGGGTGAACAAAAGTAGTACACTTGCTTTAGTGATCATCATCACAGCTGCTGTCTAGCAACTCTCACAACTCCCATGTGTAGATCTATGTGTTAAAGTTCAGGGCTGTTCATGACAAAGCCACGAGACACACACTGGACTCATCATTCTCCAGAAACCTTACAGACGTTTAGTTCTGAAACTGTGGCATAAAATAGAGCGGTTCTCAACTACTAGGAAGATGTTAACAAATGTGACCTTGTTGTAAAGTGTTACCATTGAGCTTATGTAGTTCATTTCAGTGTTGGATTTTAAAGGGTTAGTTCAACCAAAAATGTAAATTAGCCCATGATTTACTCATCCTCAAGTCATCCTATGTGTATGACCTTCTTCTTTCAGACAAACACAATCAGTTATATTAAAAAATGTCCTGACGCTTCCAAGCTTTATAATGGCAGTGAATGTCTGTTTTTAAGGCCATAAAAGAGCATCTATCCACAATAAAAGTGCTTATATCCATAATAAAAGTGCATATATCCATCATAAAAGAGCATCTATCCATCATAAAAGTGCATCTATCCATCATAAAAGAGCATCTATCCATCATAAAAGAGCATCTATCCATCATAAAAGTGCATCTATCCATCATAAAAGTGCATCTATCCATCATAAAAGTGCATATATCCATCATAAAAGAGCATCTATCCATCATAAAAGTGCATCTATCCATCATAAAAGTGCATCTATCCATCATAAAAGAGCATCTATCCATCATAAAAGTGCATCTATCCATCATAAAAGTGCATCTATCCATCATAAAAGTGCATCTATCCATCATAAAAGAGCATCTATCCATCATAAAAGTGCATCTATCCATCATAAAAGAGCATCTATCCATCATAAAAGTGCATCTGTCCATCATAAAAGAGCATCTATCCATCATAAAAGTGCATCTATCCATCATAAAAGTGCATCTATCCATCATAAAAGAGCATCTATCCATCATAAAAGAGCATCTATCCATCATAAAAGTGCATCTGTCCATCATAAAAGAGCATCTATCCATCATAAAAGTGCATCTATCCATCATAAAAGTGCATCTGTCCATCATAAAAGAGCATCTATCCATCATAAAAGTGCATCTATCCATCATAAAAGTGCATCTATCCATCATAAAAGTGCATCTATCCATCATAAAAGTGCATCTATCCATCATAAAAGAGCATCTATCCATCATAAAAGTGCATCTGTCCATCATAAAAGTGCATCTATCCATCATAAAAGTGCATCTCTCCATCATAAAAGTGCATCTCTCCTTCATAAAAGAGCATATATCCATCATAAAAGAGCATCTATCCATCATAAAAGAGCATATATCCATCATAAAAGTGCATCTATCCATCATAAAAGTGCATCTGTCCATCATAAAAGAGCACCTATCCATCATAAAAGTGCATCTATCCATCATAAAAGTGCATCTATCCATCATAAAAGTGCATCTGTCCATCATAAAAGAGCATCTATCCATCATAAAAGTGCATCTGTCCATCATAAAAGAGCATCTATCCATCATAAAAGTGCATCTATCCATCATAAAAGTGCATCTGTCCATCATAAAAGAGCATCTATCCATCATAAAAGTGCATCTATCCATCATAAAAGTGCATCTATCCATCATAAAAGTGCATCTATCCATCATAAAAGTGCATCTATCCATCATAAAAGAGCATCTATCCATCATAAAAGTGCATCTGTCCATCATAAAAGTGCATCTATCCATCATAAAAGTGCATCTCTCCATCATAAAAGTGCATCTCTCCTTCATAAAAGAGCATATATCCATCATAAAAGAGCATCTATCCATCATAAAAGAGCATATATCCATCATAAAAGTGCATCTATCCATCATAAAAGTGCATCTGTCCATCATAAAAGAGCACCTATCCATCATAAAAGTGCATCTATCCATCATAAAAGTGCATCTATCCATCATAAAAGTGCATCTGTCCATCATAAAAGAGCATCTATCCATCATAAAAGTGTATCTATCCATCATAAAAGTGCATCTATCCATCATAAAAGTGCATCTGTCCATCATAAAAGAGCATCTATCCATCATAAAAGAGCATATATCCATCATAAAAGTGCATCTATCCATCATAAAAGTGCATCTGTCCATCATAAAAGAGCATCTATCCATCATAAAAGTGCATCTATCCATCATAAAAGAGCATCTATCCATCATAAAAGAGCATCTATCCATCATAAAAGTGCATCTGTCCATCATAAAAGAGCATCTATCCATCATAAAAGTGCATCTATCCTAGGGCTGTACGATTAATCGAAAAATAACCGAAACCGACATTCAGAACTTCTAACCGACGTATTTTTCCCATGTCGGTTATTTCGGTTTTCACGTGACTCCGCCCCGTCAGTCACATCAAGTGCAGTTTGCAGACACACAGAGAGATGCAGGAGCAGTTATCTGTGTTTATAGATGCTCCGAATCACTATAGTAGCTGCATGTTTTACAGTTTATACAGGTCAGTTAATTGCTGTTCTTATAGCCTACGCGCTGACACACACACACACACACACACACACACACACACACACACACACACACACACACAGACGGTCCGCGCAAGACCCGAAGCCAGATCGCTTTCACTTTCATGCTCATAAAGTTTGTCAAGTACATGCGTTTAAGGCTTGCCAGTTTCAACATTTAAAGCGATTGTGCACTATTCAAAAACAACAATAGCCTACGTATCCGTTCAGTGCTCAGCTTTTTTTCTGTGACACAGAGAGCCGAGTCGTGTCGCGTCTCTGACAACACGCGCGCGCGCCCTGAAGGCAGACCTCTTTCACCTAAGTCCTCACAAAGCTTGTCATTTGTAGGTGGTTTAAGCCCTGCCAGTTTGAACAGTAAAGCGAGTTTCGACCATCAGATGTGTGTTATGTTGAACTACTGCCTGATATATTGTGACAAACGAACACTCAGACAGAAGCTCGCACATCACGTGAAGATCGCGCGCAGAAACGCAGTGTCACCGCCGTCCTGTGAGTAAAGTCACTAAAGGAGCTTAGAAACTCAATCGTTATAGGCATACATCTAAATACCTTTGAAGTAAAAACAAACCACAGCTTCATAATGAATAGAGACGGTATGACTAATTCACACACACACAATCACTCTCATATCTCTACTCCCATAGACAATAACTGCTGAAAGTGAACCGTTTCCTTCAAGTATTTTAAAATCACAAAGAAATGCACTTTTTCATTAGAAAAAAAAAATCCACCTTTAATAGTAGAAAATATTTACAGTACAAACCTTATCAGGAACTTACTCAAAAACCTTATGAGGGCCAAAAAAAAAAAAGCAACAAAAAAAAGCAAAATAATCGTTCATTAATCGTAATCGAGGTCAAATGTTCAATTAATCGAGGTTTTTATTTTTGGTCAAATCGTTACAGCCCTAATCTATCCATCATAAAAAGCATCTCTCCATCATAAAAGAGCATCTATCCATCATAAAAGTGCATCTATCCATCAAAAAAGAGCATATATCCATCATAAAAGAGCATCTATCCATCATAAAAGAGCATATATCCATCATAAAAGAGCATCTATCCATCATAAAAGTGCATCTCTCCATCATAAAAGAGCATCTATCCATCATAAAAGAGCATCTATCCATCATAAAAGTGCATCTATCCATCATAAAAGAGCATCTATCCATCATAAAAGAGCATCTCTCCATCATAAAAGAGCATCTATCCATCATAAAAGTGCATCTATCCATCATAAAAGAGCATCTATCCATCATAAAAAAGCATATATCCATCATAAAAGTGCATCTATCCATCATAAAAAAGCATATATCCATCATAAAAGTGCATATATCCATCATAAAAGTGCATCTATCCATCATAAAAGAGCATCTATCCATCATAAAAAAGCATATATCCATCATAAAAGTGCATCTATCCATCATAAAAAAGCATATATCCATCATAAAAGTGCATATATCCATCATAAAAGTGCATCTCTCCATCATAAAAGTGCATCTCTCCATCATAAAAGAGCATCTATCCATCATAAGAGCATCTATCCATCATAAAAGAGCATCTATCCATCATAAAAGTGCATCTATCCATCATAAAAGTGCATCTCTCAATCATAAAAGAGCATCTATCCATCATAAAAGAGCATCTATCCATGATAAAAGTGCATCTATCAATCATAAAAGTGCATCTCTCCATCATAAAAGAGCATCTATCCATCATAAAAGTTCATCTATCCATCATAAAAGAGCATCTATCCATCATAAAAGTGCATCTCTCCATCATAAAAGAGCATCTATCCATCATAAAAGAGCATCTATCCATCATAAAAGAGCATCTATCCATCATAAAAGTGCATCTCTCCATCATAAAAGAGCATCTATCCATCATAAAAGAGCATCTATCCATCATAAAAGTGCATCTATCCATCATAAAAGAGCATCTATCCATCATAAAAGAGCATCTATCCATCATAAAAGAGCATATATCCATCATAAAAGAGCATCTATCCATCATAAAAGTGCATCTATCCATCACAAAAGAGCATATATCCATCATAAAAGAGCATCTATCCATCACAAAAGAGCATCTATCCATCATAAAAGAGCATCTATCCATCACAAAAGAGCATATATCCATCATAAAAGTGCATCTATCCATCACAAAAGAGCATCTATCCATCATAAAAGAGCATCTATCCATCACAAAAGAGCATATATCCATCATAAAAGTGCATCTCTCCATCATAAAAGAGCATCTATCCATCATAAAAGAGCATCTATCCATCACAAAAGAGCATATATCCATCATAAAAGAGCATCTATCCATCATAAAAGAGCATCTATCTGTCATAAAAGAGCATCTATCCATCATAAAAGTGCATCTATCCATCATAAAAGAGCATATATCCATCATAAAAGAGCATCTATCCATCATAAAAGTGCATCTATCCATCATAAAAGAGCATATATCCATCATAAAAGAGCATCTATCCATCATAAAAGAGCATCTGTCCATCATAAAAGAGCATCTATCCATCATAAAAGAGCATATATCCATCACAAAAGAGCATATATCCATCATAAAAGAGCATCTATCCATCATAAAAGAGCATATATCCATCATAAAAGAGCATATATCCATCACAAAAGAGCATCTATCCATCATAAAAGAGCATCTTTCCATCATAAAAGAGCATCTATCCATCATAAAAGAGCATCTATCCATCATAAAAGAGCATATATCCATCACAAAAGAGCATATATCCATCATAAAAGAGCATCTATCCATCATAAAAGAGCATATATCCATCATAAAAGAGCATATATCCATCACAAAAGAGCATCTATCCATCATAAAAGAGCATCTATCCATCATAAAAGAGCATCTATCCATCATAAAAGAGCATCTATCCATCATAAAAGAGCATATATCCATCATAAAAGTGCATCTATCCATCATAAAAGAGCATCTATCCATCATAAAAGAACATCTATCCATCATAAAAGTGCATCTATCCATCATAAAAGAGCATCTATCAATCATAAAAGTGCATCAATCCATCATAAAAGAGCATCTATCCATCATAAAAGCATCTCTCCATCATAAAAGAGCATCTATCCATCATAAAAGAGCATCTATCAATCATAAAAGTGCATCAATCCATCATAAAAGAGCATCTATCCATCATAAAAGCATCTCTCCATCATAAAAGTGCATCTATCCATCATAAAAGTGCATCTATCCATCATAAAAGAGCATCTATCCATCATAAAAGTGCATCTATCCATCAGAAAAGTGCATCTATCCATCATAAAAGTGCATCTATCCATCATAAAAGAGCATCTATCCATCATAAAAGAGTATATATCCATCATAAAAGAGCATCTATCATCATAAAAGAGCATCTATCCATCATAAAAGAGCATCTATCCATCATAAAAGAGCATCTATCCATCATAAAAGAGCATAAATCCATCATAAAAGAGCATCTATCCATCATAAAAGAGCATATATCCATCATAAAAGAGCATCTATCCATCATAAAAGAGCATCTATCCATCATAAAAGTGCATCTCTCCATCATAAAAGTGCATCTATCCATCATAAAAGTGCATCTATCCATCATAAAAGAGCATATATCCATCATAAAAGAGCATCTATCCATCATAAAAGAGCATATATCCATCATAAAAGAGCATCTATCCATCATAAAAGAGCATCTATCCATCATAAAAGTGCATCTATCCATCATAAAAGAGCATCTATCCATCATAAAAGTGCATCTATCCATCATAAAAGAGCATCTATCCATCATAAAAGAGCATATATCCATCACAAAAGAGCATATATCCATCACAAAAGAGCATATATCCATCATAAAAGTGCATCTATCCATCATAAAAGTGCATCTATCCATCATAAAAGAGCATCTATCCATCATAAAAGAACATCTATCCATCATAAAAGTGCATCTATCCATCATAAAAGAGCATCTATCAATCATAAAAGTGCATCAATCCATCATAAAAGAGCATCTATCCATCATAAAAGCATCTCTCCATCATAAAAGAGCATCTATCATCATAAAAGTGCATCTATCCATCATAAAAGTGCATCTATCCATCATAAAAGAGCATCTATCCATCATAAAAGAGCATCTATCCATCATAAAAGTGCATCTATCCATCATAAAAGTGCATCTATCCATCATAAAAGTGCATCTATCCATCATAAAAGTGCATATATCCATCATAAAAGAGCATCTATCCATTATAAAAGAGCATATATCCATCATAAAAGAGCATCTATCCATCATAAAAGAGCATCTATCCATCATAAAAGAGCATATATCCATCATAAAAGAGCATCTATCCATCATAAAAGAGCATATATCCATCATAAAAGAGCATCTATCCATCATAAAAGTGCATCTTTCCATCATAAAAGTGCATCTATCCATCATAAAAGTGCATCTATCCATCATAAAAGAGCATCTATCCATCATAAAAGAGCATATATCCATCATAAAAGAGCATCTATCCATCATAAAAGAGCATCTATCCATCATAAAAGTGCATCTCTCCATCATAAAAGTGCATCTATCCATCATAAAAGTGCATCTATCCATCATAAAAGTGCATCTATCCATCATAAAAGAGCATCTATCCATCATAAAAGCATCTCTCCATCATAAAAGAGCATCTATCATCATAAAAGTGCATCTATCCATCATAAAAGTGCATCTATCCATCATAAAAGAGCATCTATCCATCATAAAAGAGCATCTATCATCATAAAAGAGCATCTATCCATCATAAAAGAGCATCTATCCATCATAAAAGAGCATCTATCCATCATAAAAGAGCATATATCCATCATAAAAGAGCATCTATCCATCATAAAAGAGCATATATCCATCATAAAAGAGCATCTATCCATCATAAAAGAGCATCTATCCATCATAAAAGTGCATCTCTCCATCATAAAAGTGCATCTGTCCATCATAAAAGTGCATCTATCCATCATAAAAGAGCATCTATCCATCATAAAAGAGTATATATCCATCATAAAAGAGCATCCATCCATCATAAAAGTGCATCTATCCATCATAAAAGTGCATCTATCCATCATAAAAGAGCATCTATCCATCATAAAAGACCATCTATCCATCATAAAAGTGCATCTATCCATCATAAAAGTGCATCTATCCATCATAAAAGTGCATCTATCCATCATAAAAGTGCATATATCCATCATAAAAGAGCATCTATCCATTATAAAAGAGCATATATCCATCATAAAAGAGCATCTATCCATCATAAAAGAGCATCTATCCATCATAAAAGAGCATATATCCATCATAAAAGAGCATCTATCCATCATAAAAGAGCATATATCCATCATAAAAGAGCATCTATCCATCATAAAAGTGCATCTTTCCATCATAAAAGTGCATCTATCCATCATAAAAGTGCATCTATCCATCATAAAAGAGCATCTATCCATCATAAAAGAGCATATATCCATCATAAAAGAGCATCTATCCATCATAAAAGAGCATCTATCCATCATAAAAGTGCATCTCTCCATCATAAAAGTGCATCTATCCATCATAAAAGAGCATCTATCCATCATAAAAGTGCATCTCTCCATCATAAAAGTGCATCTATCCATCATAAAAGAGCATCTATCCATCATAAAAGAGCATCTATCCATCATAAAAGTGCATCTCTCCATCATAAAAGTGCATCTATCCATCATAAAAGAGCATCTATCCATCATAAAAGTGCATCTATCCATCATAAAAGTGCATCTATCCATCATAAAAGAGCATCTATCCATCATAAAAGTGCATCTCTCCATCATAAAAGTGCATCTATCCATCATAAAAGAGCATCTATCCATCATAAAAGAGCATCTATCCATCATAAAAGTGCATCTATCCATCATAAAAGAGCATCTATCCATCATAAAAGTGCATCTATCCATCATAAAAGTGCATCTCTCCATCATAAAAGTGCATCTATCCATCATAAAAGAGCATCTATCCATCATAAAAGAGCATCTATCCATCATAAAAGTGCATCTCTCCATCATAAAAGTGCATCTATCCATCATAAAAGAGCATCTATCAATCATAAAAGTGCATCAATCCATCATAAAAGAGCATCTATCCATCATAAAAGCATCTCTCCATCATAAAAGAGCATCTATCATCATAAAAGTGCATCTATCCATCATAAAAGTGCATCTATCCATCATAAAAGAGCATCTATCCATCATAAAAGAGCATCTATCATCATAAAAGAGCATCTATCCATCATAAAAGAGCATCTATCCATCATAAAAGAGCATCTATCCATCATAAAAGAGCATATATCCATCATAAAAGAGCATCTATCCATCATAAAAGAGCATATATCCATCATAAAAGAGCATCTATCCATCATAAAAGAGCATCTATCCATCATAAAAGTGCATCTCTCCATCATAAAAGTGCATCTGTCCATCATAAAAGTGCATCTATCCATCATAAAAGAGCATCTATCCATCATAAAAGAGTATATATCCATCATAAAAGAGCATCCATCCATCATAAAAGTGCATCTATCCATCATAAAAGTGCATCTATCCATCATAAAAGAGCATCTATCCATCATAAAAGACCATCTATCCATCATAAAAGTGCATCTATCCATCATAAAAAGCATCTCTCCATCATAAAAGAGCATCTATCCATCATAAAAGTGCATCTATCCATCATAAAAGTGCATCTATCCATCATAAAAGAGCATCTATCCATCATAAAAGTGCATCTATCCATCATAAAAAGCATCTCTCCATCATAAAAGTGCATCTATCCATCATAAAAGTGCATCTATCCATCATAAAAGAGCATCTATCCATCATAAAAGAGCATCCATCCATCATAAAAGAGCATCTGTCCATCATAAAAGTGCATCTATCCATCATAAAAGAGCATCTATCCATCATAAAAGTGCATCTATCCATCATAAAAGAGCATCTGTCCATCATAAAAGAGCATCTATCCATCATAAAAAGCATCTCTCCATCATAAAAGTGCATCTATCCATCATAAAAGAGCATCTATCCATCATAAAAGAGCATCTATCCATCATAAAAGAGCATCTATCCATCATAAAAGAGCATCTGTCCATCATAAAAGTGCATCTATCCATCATAAAAGAGCATCTATCCATCATAAAAGAGCATCTATCCATCATAAAAAGCATCTCTCCATCATAAAAAAGCATCTCTCCATCATAAAAGAGCATCTATCCATCATAAAAAGCATCTCTCCATCATAAAAGAGCATCTATCCATCATAAAAGAGCATCTATCCATCATAAAAGAGCATCTATCCATCATAAAAGAGCATCTATCCATCATAAAAGTGCATCTGTCCATCATAAAAGTGCATCTGTCCATCATAAAAGTGCATCAAGCGAGATATTTTATTTAACAGAAGTTCCCTTTTAAAGCCTACAGCGAATGGCCGGTTTGTTCTACATCCCTGTACATCCTGCTTTAATGACGTCAGGAGAACAGTTTGTTGACTAACCTCCGCCCACAAGAATACGCGAAAAAGGGGCGTGGTCTTGTTGCTCTCCCTAGTGGAGAAGAGGAAGTGTTGCGTTCGGTTGCGTTTGTCGCTATGTCGTTCAGACGCTGTTATTTTCATCCCGGAGTCAAATCACCTTTGTTTGGCCTTCAGGGGCTGTAGTTTGAGCGCGTTCATCTCCCCGTTATGGTAAGGGCCGTGACCTTTCCGGGTAACGTGCGCTAAGCTGCTGTCCAATCACAACACGGGAACCGCTGGCCCAATCAGAACTCGTTACGTATTTCTGAAAGAGGGACTTCATAGAACGAGGAAATTCTCAGGCCGTTTTGAGGACAGTGAAAACAGCGGTATACAGATCAGTAAATTGTGTGAAAAATACTGTGTTTTTTTACACATGAAACATGAACACATGTTATATTGCACACTGTAAACACAATCAAAGCTTCAAAAAAACACGAAAAACGGGACCTTTAAGTTGAAGTACTAAATGAATATTTAAAAACATATTCATATTTTTAATTTATAATTTATAATAATATAATAATAGTAATTATAATATATAGTTTATAATATAATTAATGATATAATCATTTATAATTAATAATATATTATACAATTATTAAAAAACAAACTGATAAAAAAATTAAGCTAAACAGAAATATAAAAAAAGCTAGGAAGCGTTTCTAATTTTGTTTAAGTGAAAGTACTAAAATGATTAATTAAAAAAATATTCATATTTTTTACAATTTATTATAATAATAATAATGATAATATATATTTAATAATATAATTAATATATAGTCATTTAAAATTAATAATATTTTATTATAAAATTATTAAAAAACAAACCGTAATAAAAAAATAAAGCTAAACAGAAAAATGAAAAAACTAGGAAGCATTTCTAATTTATGTTCATTGTTCAAGGTAAAGTACTAAAATTAATATTTAAAAACATCCATATTTTTTTACATTTTATAATAATAATAATAATAATAATAGTACTGATAATATATAGTTTATAACATAATTAATGATATAATAATTAATAATTAATAATAAAAAATTAAAGCTAAATAGAAATATAAAAAAACTAGGCAGCATTTCTAATTTTTAGAGTTGAAGTACTACAATTACTAATAATATATATATATATATATATATATATATATATATATATATATATATATATATATATATATATATATATATATATATATATATATATATATATATATATATATATATATATATATATATAAAACAATTTATAATAATAATAATAATATTATATAGTTTATAATATAATTAATGATATAATAATTTATAATTAATAATTTATTATTATACAATTATTTTAAACTACATCTGTAATAAAAACATTAAAGCTAAATAAAAATATAACAAAAAACAAGAACAAAAACAACTAAACAAATGTAAATCATACTAAAATGTCACGTCTCTCTGTTTTTAAATGTAAAATAGTAACACTAGTGAAGTCGTGTATCTTAAGACGCTGCACACATTCACATTCTGTCAGTGTGAGAGTCTGAGAGCGGCGATCAGACAAAAGCTCAGATGATAAAGCGCTTCGGCTCGGCCGGTCGTGTCTGTCGCACAATGGGCTGCATTATACGGGCCTTTCAGACGCCGGCGGACAGAAGCAGCTGCCGCCCAGACAGTCCAGCCCCGCTGGGTGCAAAACAGGCCAGAGCGTCACATCGGCCCACACGTCAGTGAGAATCTGACAGGCAAATCACACACACCTAACACCAAGCACTGAAGCATTGGTGACCCTGGAGCACGAAACCAGTCATAAGTCTCACGGGTATATTTGTGGCAACATCCAACAATACATTGTATGGGTCAAAATTTATATATTAAAGGTGCCCTAGAATGATTTGAAACAACATTAAAAATTGTTCTCTGGTATCTACATTGAGGGTGTATGGCTTATTTAAAGGGTTAGTTCACCCAAAAATGAAAATTCTGTCATTAATTACTCACCCTCATGTCGTTCGACACCCGTTCATATTCAGACACAAATGAAGATATTTTAGTGTAAAGCTGATGCTGAGAAAGGCTTCAGATAGGCCTCGATTGGCATTCAGTACATTTACACTCCCAAGACCCATAAAAGGCACTTAAAGGGGTGGTAAAACACATTGTTTTGAAGGCTTGATTGTGTTTGTGGGGTGCACTGTAACGTGTTCATGCTTCGTTTTAAAAAAAATTGCATTGTTTTTCATATATTTGACCTTTATTCTACACTGCTCTGTCCCTCCTTGTAAAACGGTCTGATGCTTTCCGGGTTGTATGAAGCCAGTCCCTCAAAAATACGCGATGGGCTCTGATTGGTTAGCTGGCCCAGTGTGTTGTGATTCGCTAACCGCAGTGTATGTTTGTCGGAAACGTCACGCCCCTTACCTTACCGGTAGACTGTGCTTTGCTCAGTATTAGAAACGATGGCGTCAATAAAACCACACCAATCTGAGCCCGAATCAGACCCAGAACATTTTAGTGAAGATGATCGAGCAGAACCTGTTCAGTCCTCAAGAGTAAAGACTGCGGATCTATAATGATCGCTACTGAATGGCACTTTTACTTTTGTATTTTTAGAACGATTATAGCCAAATATCTGTCGCAAGAACTATTAACCCAAAACACTAAACACTGGCTTTACTAGTAGCCAAATCAAACACAGAACCATGTTTAGCAAGCCTGTAGATAAACAATACATAAAAGCTCTAATCAAAGAATCATTTACACTAATGCCAAGTTCGCTGTTGAGATTTTAACGTTAGTGTTTGTAACGTTAGGTGTTCGTCGGAAAACATTAAGTATGAATGAGCATTTAACAGACTGGTTTGCAGAACAGCGCTGTCATCTGTTTACTTCCTTGCTACAACCTATTACAGGAAAACACATTGATGAAAAATAAATCAGACTTACAGGTTGTGGCCCGTGAACAGCTTCTGTTTGTAAATCCAGCTTTCAGGACAAGCCGTTGTGCAAATCCGGCATTGAACTTGCGAACATTGTGGAAGTTTTCCTCCGTGAGATGTGCTGCAGGAGCCCCACACGCGCCTGTTCCCCTCTGTCTCAAACACACGTGCATATAACATGCTGTATGTTAAACGCTCTGCAACGCACCCCCGTCCCACAAGGAAGGCTGAACAAAGCAAGTACCCCAGACCTGCAATCTGGATGAAAATAACAGCGTTTCCTCTGCATCGCGGCAACAACACTCCAGCCTAACTATACCACAACACCACTCCAGCCTAACTATACCACAACACCACTCCAGCCTAACTGTACCACAACACCACTCCAGCCTAACTATACCACAACAACACTCCAGCCTAACTATACCACAACACCACTCCAGCCTAACTATACCACAACACCACTCCAGCCTAACTATACCACAACAACACTCCAGCCTAACTATACCACAACACCACTCCAGCCTAACTATACCACAACAACACTCCAGCCTAACTATACCACAACACCACTCCAGCCTAACTATACCACAACACCACTCCAGCCTAACTATACCACAACACCACTCCAGCCTAACTATACCACAACACCACTCCAGCCTAACTATACCACAACACCACTCCAGCCTAACTATACCACAACACCACTCCAGCCTAACTATACCACAACACCACTCCAGCCTAACTATACCACAACACCACTCCAGCCTAACTATACCACAACACCACTCCAGCCTAACTAAACCACAACACCACTCCAGCCTAACTATACCACAACACCACTCCAGCCTAACTATACCACAACACCACTCCAGCCTAACTATACCACAACACCACTCCAGCCTAACTAAACCACAACACCACTCCAGCCTAACTATACCACAACACCACTCCAGCCTAACTATACCACAACACCACTCCAGCCTAACTATACCACAACACCACTCCAGCCTAACTATACCACAACACCACTCCAGCCTAACTATACCACAACAACACTCCAGCCTAACTATACCACAACACCACTCCAGCCTAACTATACCACAACACCACTCCAGCCTAACTATACCACAACACCACTCCAGCCTAACTATACCACAACAACACTCCAGCCTAACTATACCACAACACCACTCCAGCCTAACTATACCACAACACCACTCCAGCCTAACTATACCACAACACCACTCCAGCCTAACTATACCACAACACCACTCCAGCCTAACTATACCACAACACCACTCCAGCCTAACTATACCACAACACCACTCCAGCCTAACTATACCACAACACCACTCCAGCCTAACTATACCACAACACCACTCCAGCCTAACTATACCACAACACCACTCCAGCCTAACTATACCACAACACCACTCCAGCCTAACTATACCACAACACCACTCCAGCCTAACTATACCACAACACCACTCCAGCCTAACTAAACCACAACACCACTCCAGCCTAACTATACCACAACACCACTCCAGCCTAACTATACCACAACACCACTCCAGCCTAACTATACCACAACACCACTCCAGCCTAACTAAACCACAACACCACTCCAGCCTAACTATACCACAACACCACTCCAGCCTAACTATACCACAACACCACTCCAGCCTAACTATACCACAACACCACTCCAGCCTAACTATACCACAACACCACTCCAGCCTAACTATACCACAACAACACTCCAGCCTAACTATACCACAACACCACTCCAGCCTAACTATACCACAACAACACTCCAGCCTAACTATACCACAACACCACTCCAGCCTAACTATACCACAACACCACTCCAGCCTAACTGTACCACAACACCACTCCAGCCTAACTATACCACAACAACACTCCAGCCTAACTATACCACAACACCACTCCAGCCTAACTATACCACAACACCACTCCAGCCTAACTATACCACAACAACACTCCAGCCTAACTATACCACAACACCACTCCAGCCTAACTATACCACAACACCACTCCAGCCTAACTATACCACAACAACACTCCAGCCTAACTATACCACAACACCACTCCAGCCTAACTATACCACAACACCACTCCAGCCTAACTATACCACAACACCACTCCAGCCTAACTATACCACAACAACACTCCAGCCTAACTATACCACAACACCACTCCAGCCTAACTATACCACAACACCACTCCAGCCTAACTATACCACAACACCACTCCAGCCTAACTATACCACAACACCACTCCAGCCTAACTATACCACAACACCACTCCAGCCTAACTATACCACAACACCACTCCAGCCTAACTATACCACAACACCACTCCAGCCTAACTATACCACAACACCACTCCAGCCTAACTAAACCACAACACCACTCCAGCCTAACTATACCACAACACCACTCCAGCCTAACTATACCACAACACCACTCCAGCCTAACTATACCACAACACCACTCCAGCCTAACTATACCACAACACCACTCCAGCCTAACTATACCACAACACCACTCCAGCCTAACTATACCACAACACCACTCCAGCCTAACTATACCACAACACTCCAGCCTAACTATACCACAACACCACTCCAGCCTAACTATACCACAACACCACTCCAGCCTAACTATACCACAACACCACTCCAGCCTAACTATACCACAACACCACTCCAGCCTAACTATACCACAACACCACTCCAGCCTAACTATACCACAACACCACTCCAGCCTAACTATACCACAACACCACTCCAGCCTAACTATACCACAACACCACTCCAGCCTAACTATACCACAACACCACTCCAGCCTAACTATACCACAACACCACTCCAGCCTAACTATACCACAACACCACTCCAGCCTAACTATACCACAACACCACTCCAGCCTAACTATACCACAACACTCCAGCCTAACTATACCACAACACCACTCCAGCCTAACTATACCACAACACCACTCCAGCCTAACTAAACCACAACAGCGTCGCGATACAAAATGCCCCCCCCCCCCTTATTTAATATTCTCGGAGGAGGGGTTTATGTAAATATTGGGGCTGGTGATGTCACCAACCCTGGAGGAATGTGTGTAGTCGCCTACTGGCCGTTTGCTGTAGTTCTTAGAAACTGATTTCTTTAAAAGCAAATATCTCCCTTTGCTTTAAACTTTGAACGTTGTAACTTTGCAGATGTTGTTTATGCTCAAGCAGCAACATTACACGCTAGCTAAAGTTAGAATAGTGAAATCGTGGTTTACCACCCCTTTAAAACGTCGTTACAAGGTCCATCTCACCACAGCGGCTCTACAATAATTTTACGATGCGACGACAATAGTTTTTGTGCGCAAAAAAAAATCAAAATAACACCTTTATCCAGCTTGTTCTTGTCTTCCGTGTGTGCCTCCACGACGCATGCGCGAGAATATGAGCAGATCCGCCGTTCGGACACATGACCCAGAAGAGATTTGTTTACGAGCAGAGGAAGACGCGCGTATCTCAGCTGTTGGATTCTACATTGATCGTGCTTTAGGTCTCAGCGTAGTGCTCAAAATGGGGCTTAAGTGTGCATTTCATGGATTCCCGAACGCCGGATCTGCGCCATATTCTCACGCATGCGTCGTGGAGGCACACGCGGAAGGCAATAACAAGCTGGATAAAGGTGTTATTTAGATTTTTTTTTACGCACAAAAACTATTGTCGTCGCATTGTAAAATTATTGTAGAGCCGCTGTGGTGAGATGGACTTTGTAACGACGTTTTAAGTGCCTTTTATGGGTCTTGGGAGTGTGAATGTTCTGAATGCCAATGGAGGCCTGTCTGAAGCCTTTCTCAGCATCAGCTTTACACTAAAATATCTTCATTTGTGTTCCGAATATGAACGGAGGTCTGACGGATGTTGAACGACATGAGGGTGAGTAATTAATGACAGAATTTTCATTTTTGGGTGAACTAACCCTTTAAGGTCAATAATTGTCCAGATACAGTTTTACAGGTCCATTTACAACTCTAGAAATCTTCCCCAGGATGAAATGGTCTGTTTTTGCCTTATTTGGAAGGGTCATGAATATTAATGCAGAGTTCTACTCTGATTGGCTGTTTCACTGCGCGGCTCAATGATAGCAGGCACATCTATACTGACCGTCATGATGATGGAGAGATTAGGCATTCAACCTTATATGTTTGAGCCTGTTTCTGACGAAGATGCAGATTTTGAGGAACATGTTCAATGAAGATATTTTGTACTGTAAATATATCAGAAATGTATTATTAGTAGTAGTAATATGCATTGTTATGGACTTTCTGCAATTTTCTCAATAGTTCGATTTTTTTTTGCACCCTCAGATTTCATTTTCAAATATTCTTATCTCGGCCAAATATTGTCCTATCATAACAAACCATACATCAATGGAAAGCTTATTTGTTTTGTGGTCCAGGGTCACATATCAGATGATTTCTGAAGGATCATGTGACACTTAAAGGGATAGTTCACCCAAAAATGAAAATTCTGTCATAATTTACTCACCCACAAGTTGTTCCAAACCTGTATGATTTTATTTGTTCTGCTGAACACTAAGAAGATATTTTGAAGAATGTTTGTAACCAAGCAGATAGAGCAACCATTGACTACCATAGTAGGGAGAAAATTACTATGGTAGTCAATGGTTGCTCTATCTGCTTTGTTACAAACATTCTTCAAAATATCTTCTTTTGTGTTCAGCAGCTGCAGAACAAAGAAACTCATTCAGAACAACTTGAGGGTGATTAAATGATTACAGAATTTTCATTTTTGGGTGAACTATCCCTTTAAGACTGGCGTAATGATGCTAAAATTCAGCTTTGATCACAGAAATAAATGATATTTTTCTGTATTTTTGATCAAATAAATGCAGCCTTGGTGAACTGAAGAGCTTCTTTCAAAACATTAAAAACTCATTCAACCCCAAACATTTAACGGTGAAACAAGGAAAGAGAAAATACCCAAACAAAACGAATGAGATTGAAAAGGAAATGAATCAGTGTTGTGGCGATCCAGTGACGTCAGGCGTCTGGAATCTACCAGAACAGCTGAACAGACGCATGAACTCTGGCCAAGAGCCCGATGAACTTCACACGCTTGCCTCTCATGATCAGTCCCGTCATGTCTGAATCTATTTACAGCATCAAGGCTTGAGAACCAAAAGAAGAGGGCGTCCCAGGCATGCCATCACAACTCAAACAAGACATTACAAGAACATCTGCTCACCTCCGGGACTCTCTTTGCAGACGGAGGGCGTTTCCCTCGTGCGTTGGACTCCAGCCCTTCTTCAACAGGACACTTTGACCTCGCTGGACTCACAGGCCGGTTCCGGTCCTTTCTTTCACCGAACACCCTCTTGCCCTGAAACAACGAGACATAAACACTCTCTAACATCCTTTAAACACATGTTATCTCACTTCACAGTGAGTTACTGACGACAGTGTTCAAAGTAGAGTTGCAAAATCTGGGGTTACAAAAATCGAAATGTGATTTCTGATAAAAACGTATTATTTTTAAAGCTCCAAGTTTGCTGTGCTTGCTTGTAGGGTTGCACACAAATTGTGCAAATTAAAATATTAAACAAAATAAGAAATATAACTACTGTAATATTTCACTGATTTAAGAAATATATTGTAATAATAAAACATGTATTTTAAATTATCAAGCTTTTATTTTGAATTCTAATTCATTCTAATAATCTTGTTTCTCTCTTATTTCTCACATTATTAAACAAAAACTATTTAAAAAGCTTTTGTTAATTGAAATAAAGCTGATTAAAACTGTGACAAAATAATACAAAAAGTCATAAAATTACAAAAAATTCAACTAAAATAAAAGTTGAAATTATAAAAATAAAAGCTACATATAACATATGAATAAATACTTCAATAGTATACAAATAATACTAAAATAACAGTTGTTATGTCTGACATCGCTCCGTTTTTAAACATTAGTCGACTAGTAGTCCTTCAAGTCATTAGTCAACTAATCGCACATTTATATTAATATAATTACTTAAATATATACTGAGGAGAATACTAAATCATAATCAGTGATTAATAGGTGTAATATATACGCACTTTAGCGCACACATAAAGTTTACCGCAAAGCACCGGCAAAAGTAATGATTATGAATGTGTCTGAAAAAATTGCACAAAATAAACATTTTAATGATGTATTAATAAACTAGTGTTTTCTGAGTCAGTGTGGGCTGTAAAGATGAAGTTTACAACCCTATATTTATGTTTAAATATTATAATGTTATTTTAAAATTTCACCTGATTATGAAAAGTGCAAAGATGCGAGTGTGTCAGAAATGATTTTCACCACTTCATTAAGTTTTGTTTTGTAGAAAGCCTTTCTTTAAAGTGAATTTTGTTTTTTATGAATTGTATCTTCATTTTAATCAATGTTTCATCATCCAATTGCCTGGATTTAATAAATAAGAAGCAAATGGGCGTAAGCAGACAATAAATGTGACATGGAGGCGCGGGAGCGATCACTTGCATTGCTCTTGAACACGTCTCATAAATAAACCCAAACTCAGCCTCACAGACATGAGAAATATGTGTGTAGAAAGCTTGAAATGTCCACTTTTAAGCTAAACAATTCGAAACGAAAATAAATAGTTAAGCGCAATGTTCACGAGAGCAGCTCATGACTGGTGTCTCTTCAGAAAGCTGCGCTTCATCACTGCGTGTGCTGTGAGTTTAACACACATTTTTAGACTAATCCTGACTTGTGCAACTTTTTACACATTTGATTCTTAGTTGTAGTTGTAGTATTAGTTCTTAGTTTGCTAAAAATATATATATTATTTCTGATTATGGCATAGCTTTCTGCCCACCCAAATAGGCTAATAATGTAATGATGAAAAAAAAAACCAACAAATGCTTGATCAAGGGCACGGCCCGAGGATAGTGGCGGGAAATATCGGACTCGGGCAGAGAATCTAAAAGTGTTTCGGTTCATTTTTGTTACACGCTCAAGTTCACAGAAACCGAAATGGCAGAAAGCGCATCCTGGTCGTTTTCTTTATTTTACAAAGGCACAACGTTTTGTTGATATTGCGAGTTTACAAAAATAAAAGTAAAACCCTTTAGTTGCGAATGAAGCATTAGTCTTGTCTGTATGACCATGATTAAATATTTTAAGTTGTTTCCACTGTTGTCAGGAAAAAATGTGCCTGCCGAAATCGCGCTGGCACCTCCATGTCATGCAGTAAAGCGAGCTATAATAGGCTAGCGCACATTTATGTAGGTTAACGTTAGAGTGAGCGGCCATGTAAAGTTGCTACTACTTACAGTGCATCCAGAAAGTATTCACAGCGCTTCACTTTTTCCACATTTTGTTATCTTACAGCCTTATTCCGAAATGGATTAAATTCATTATTTTTTCCTCAATTCTACAAACAATACCCCATAATGACAACGTGAAAGAAGTTTGTTTGAAATCTTTGCAAATTTATTACAAATAAAATATATTAACAGCTTTTGCCATGACACTCACAATTGAGCTCAGCTGCTCCTGTTTCCACTAATCATCCTTGAGATGTTTCTACTACTTGATTGGAGTCCACCTGTGGTACATGCAGTTGATTGGACATGATTTGGAAAGGCACACACCTGTCTATATAAGGTCCCACAGTTAACAGTGCATGGCAGAGCACAAACCAAGCCATGAAGTCCAAGAAAAAGTCTGTAGACCTCCGAGGCAGGATTGTTTCGAGGCACCGATCTGGAGAAGGGCACAGAAAAATGTCTGCAGCATTGAAGGTCCCAATGAGCACAGTGGCCTCCATCATCCGCAAATGGAAGAAGTTTCGAACCACCAGGACCCTTCCTAGAGCTGGCCGCCTGGCCAAACTGAGCGATCATTGGAGAAGGGCCTTAGTCAAAGAGGTGACCAAGAACCCGATGGTCACTCTGACAGAGCTCCAGCATTTCTCTGAGGAGAGAGGAGAACCTTCCAGAAGAACAACCATCTCTGCAGCTCTCCACCAATCAGGCCTGTGTGGTAGAGTGGCCAGACAGCACATGACAGCCCACCTGGAGTTTGGCAAAAGGCACCTGAAGGACTCAAAGAAACAAAACTCTCTGGTCTGATGAAACAAAGATTGAACTCTTTGGCCTGAATGGCAAGTGTCATCTCTGGAGGAAACCAGACACCGCTCATCACCTGACCAACACCATCCCTACAGTGAAGCGTGGTGGTGGCAGCATCATGCTGTGGGGGTGTTTTTCAGTGGGCAGGAACTGGGAGACTAGCCAGGATCGAGGGAAAGATGAATGCAGCAATGTACAGAGACATCCACGATGAAAACCTGCTCCAGAGTAGACATGTGTCGGTAAACGTTAATACGATATACCGCAATAATGAACATGCACAATATTGTTATCGTGGGCACTTCAAAATACCGTGAATAATTATTTATTACGAATTATTCAGATTTTTAGAATGAATTTTAAGAATACTTTACCCATCAACCGTTTAAAATGAAAAACACGTCAAAGAGGAACGCGCACTGATGTAAATAGACCGTGCATGAGCCGAGCACATGGCGGAATGAGGAGACGCGCTGAAGTGCACATTCATTCTTCGACAGCAGAGGGCGCTGATGGAACAGCAGAAATGCAGCCGTTTCCCCAGTAATCACATAACCTAATACATAATACTTAAAGACTTAAGGCTATTCATTTTCAAACTTGCATTTTATATTTTAATCTGGACTAAATTACATGCCCTAGATATTGTTTGAATATGTTCTGACTGTTGTTCAATCACACACTTTACAAGGCTCCAGTATTTAACATTAGTTCCTTCATTAACAAACTGACAATGAAAAATACTTCTAAAGCATGTATTAATCTTAGTTTTATTAATCTTAGTCATTTCAGCATACCTATTGTTCTTTATAATTCTTTTGCACTTTAATCTGTTTTAAATATTTGTTTTCTTTATACATTTTTGTGTATTGCTTTATTGTATTTAAATGTTTGGTTCTTTTGTTATAAGAAAGTGATTTAACCTGTTATAGTATGACAACACTTTTTTTGCGACTTATTTCAATATCGTGATAAAACCGTATACCGTGATAAAAGCTTCAGCAATTAACCGCAACATGAAAATTTGATACCGGCACATGCCTACTCCAGAGCGCTCTGGACCTCAGACTGAGGTGAAGGTTCATCTTCCAACAGGACAACGACCCTAAGCACACAACCAAGATAACAAAGGAGTGGCTGCGGGACAACTCATGTCCTTGAGACAGACTTGAACCCGATTGAACATCTCTGGAAAGATCTGAAAATGGCTGTGCACCGATGTTCCTCATCCAACCTGATTGAGCTTGAGAGCTCCTGCAAAGAAGAATGGGAGAAACTGCCCAAAAACAGGTGCGCCAAGCTTGTAGCACCAAACTCAAAGACTTGAGGCTGTAATTGGTGCCAAAGGTGCTTCAACAAAGTATCGAGCAAAGGCTGTGAATACTTGTGTACATTTTTTATTTTTTCACGTTGTCATTATGGGGTAGTGTTTGTAGAATTGAGGAAAATAAATTATTAATTTAATCCATTTTGGAATAAGGCTGTAACATAACAAAATGTGGAAAAAGTGAAGCGCTGTGAATACTTTCCTGATGTACTGTACATGTTTCAAATGATAAACCATATTTAAGCTCGATGGATGATAGGGGAATGTTTAGATTCCGACATACTGAAATTACCACAAGGACCTGCCGTTAACAATCAATATCTCACGGACTGAGACTTCGCCACCAGTTGTTTTTTTTTCTTCCTGTGACTAACCGACTAATAAAAGATTAATCGACTATTAGGGGGCTGCCCTAGCCTGATGTCGTCATACTCAATACTAGTCAGAATATGAGTCTGATTCTGCTCCGTTGGGCTGTGATTATGGGGCGTGTTTCAACCGAACCAGGAAAGACCTCAATTGGTTAGACCTACAACCAATCAGAGCAACGGAGCGACGCATAACGTTAGTTGTCAAATGTCAACAGAACTCAACGGCACTGTGTTGCCAAGTCCGCGGGTTGAAGCGACCCCCAATTATGGAATATACAGACCCAGGAATGCGAATTTTAGCTGGCAGCCCTGCCAAAATAACACATATTTTACCCCCCAAATGCCTTTTTTCCCCGGAGAACCTCCCTGGAAAGTTATTGGGTTTGTTTTTGGCTAGTTTTGAGGAACGTTAGCAATTCGGCGGGTTTTGTTGCAAAAACTTGGCAACCCTGTCTGCACGTAGCTGGAATAAGTTAGAAGAAAAAGATGAGTGTAAACGATCTTTGCCGGTGTTGTAAAAAAAGAATTTAAGGATACACCGAGTACTTGCCAACACCATCATCATTTCTGAGAGAAATAGTAAAGGTGAATGCATACACCAACAAGTTCTCCGTTTAGGATTAGAACAAATTCAACCCAAGCGCCTTTGATGACGTGATGATTACGTTACTGTTTATCATCTGTCCATCATCGTCTAAAGCCCGCCCTGACAATTTCATTGATCCGAACAGTTTCTGTTCAGGCATAATTACTTCTCTACCGATCAAGTCCAGATCAAACTGCCCGATATAAAATGTTGTGGGCATCCAGGCTAGGGCTGCCCTAGAAAACTTAGAAAAGTTTATAAGAGCTTCTCATTACAAGTTTGGGAAGATTAATTGTGCAGCCCTAGTTCAAAGTATGAATAGTTTGCTTGGCATCATCAAAAGTAAAATGAGAGAAAAATGGGAATCTCCCAAAACGAGTAGTTTATTGAAAACCAAAAACACACACATCTAAAATTCATCATCTACCAAAGGTCTGAAGTCTTGACTCTCGAATACCTTGATGTTTCCTGCCGTTGTGACGAGCAGCTGCCGTCTCTTTCCTCTCCCGATGCTGAAGACGCTGGATTCAGGATCACAGTCCTTCTCCAGCTCTACTGCTCCCAGCCCTCCCGGCCTCTTGGTCACCACACGCTGATCCTGAACACAGGTGTTTATACAGCATGACAACTCTCTGCTATTATTAATATTATTCAAATCCAAACATTATTCATTGACCATACTGTTTGCAATCATGGTTGGTGAATAAATGCGGTGCGTGCAATCTCTGAGCTACAATACAACGTAATTTTTTTTACTTAAGGCTGCAACTAGTCGATAAAATCGAGAATGAGATAACGATTTTCATTATCGATTAGTCGGGTTTGCCACCAACTTCCACCAGTCGCAGCAAATTACGGCACTGAATAACGCATTTCTATAGACAAAATGCATCTAAAAATAGTGGAGAGTAAACAGAGCAGCTGCTGCTGGAAAGGCACTTGCCCAAAACATGAGAATTAAATTCTTTATTCTGAGTTTCAAGCGCACGCATTAGCGTTTAACATACCCTGTCATGCGCTTTGACAGATGTGTGTGTGTCCTCAGCGCAAAACGTTCATTTTACAGGTTATATCCTCATCTGTAAATGTTACAAATTCATGCGAGTATTTGCATTTTGCATGAAAGCGCGTCCTTTCAGTCTTGCATTCAAACTTCACTGAATGAGCACCGATGAGGCGGCCGCGTGCATGCGCGTCAAACTGACAGAACGCATTCGAGAGGGAGACCATTAATATTCAGCATAAAAACACTGATTTAGCTGAAATATCTGCTGTTGGACTCTAAATTTAGGTTTAAAAGTCAACATGTAATTCACATATTTTTTGAGAGTAGTAACTGTTAAGGGATAACATTGTGTAATTGAATATAAATGTAAGACGTTTCTAGTACAGGTTACTGTGTACATAGCGAATATGTGTGTGTTCCTGCAGAAAATTCCTCTCTAAACTGTCCATTAGCTTAGTAACTTTTGCACATAATGTATAGCACACATTCTGTATACCCTTACGAAAATTAACCATGGTTTTATAGATAGTAAAACCATGTTTTTTTTGGCATATTGATTGTCATTTGTATAACCACACAAATACCATATAGTTAAACCATGGATTGAAGCAAAACTATGGGAAATTTGTGGTTACCGTGGAATAACTACAATGACTTGGTTTTATTTATTTATTATTTTATGATTTTTTTGTATTTGTTGTAAAACTATGGTTCATTTTTGTGAGGAATATTCACTATGTATGTGTTCATAGCACTCAGCTGACATGTTTGTTTGAAGGACAGCAGTGTGTTTGTCAAAAAAAAGTGGCTTTTTTAATCTGATTAATCGAAAAATAATCGGCCAACTAATCGATTATCAAAATAATCGTTAGTTGCAGCCTTAAATTTTACATAATTTGAAATTACTGGAATTAAAATTTAGGAATTTAACTTTTTCACATTTCATCAGTTGAGAGATGCTTCTTAGGGCTTCACCAGTTTTCATAATGTGAAGCAGATGAAAACTACACAGTCACCGTCTGTTTGTAGCGTTTAGCCATTTCAAAGATAAAACTGGCTAAAAGAAAGATAAAAAACACAACTAGTATCGTTCTTTGCAGTCTGTCTTACGAGTTTTTTTCTTATTGTTGCTTCTCATAAAAAATGTGCCACGAAAAATGTGTCATATTAGTCATATTAATGGTAAGTAGTGTTAAATTTAATCTTATCAATACAATTGTAAGCAATCATTTTTATTTCCCTTGTGACAAAGCTATCATAGTTGGTTAAATGAAGTCCATATTAGGTCGGAAAGTTAGTGTAATTATTATAATTCTTCAGCAAAAGAATTGTGATCATTATCCATTAACCATTATCGTGGTGTTTGTGTCAGTCTGTGAAGGAATAAAGCAGCTCACATTGGAGGATTTGTTGATGGTGATGGACAGATCATCAAGCTTGCCCTTCCTGCTGTGGAGTGGCATCCCATCCTGCTCCGCCCGCTTTTTATCCTCCTCCACTTCCTGCAAAACATCACAAAACTCAGCAAGGCAAAAGGTAGGGCGCTATGAAAGTATCACTCAACAATTTATTAAAAGGCCCTATGAAATATGTTTTATTTTTTTTCTCAAATCCGGTTTTATTTTCGGTTTGGTTTTTATCAAATTCACAAATTTTGTGCTTTCCATTTTAAGTTTTCTGGATTCCATTTTTAATGGTTTATTTCAATTGTAATAATTAAAAAGCATGTCTAATCAATTGAATTCATAAAACATTAACAATTCATTTATTTATTTACAATAATGAGCTGTTTTGTTTTTTGAACTTTTCTGATTTAATGCAAATTTATTATCAAAAACGGTCAAATTAAGCCATAAAACATTAACAATAGGGGCGTGAGGAGAAACTTAGCTCAATGAAATCCTCAATGACAAAATTCATGAGTTTTGAAATTTTGAAAATGTTTACGAATCATTTTGTAATGAATGTCATTTCAGTTCTAAAATGGTAAATGGTAAATGGACTGCATTTATATAGCGCTTTCAACAGACCCATGGCCACCAAAGCGCATTACATAGAAAGACAACAATACTCAAGCACTGTAACAAACAAACTCAACTGGCTGGCTTCTCTCCTGTATGATTTCTCATGAGTCTCTTCAGATCTTACTGTGCATGAATTATGAGCTTCCAGAACTTCTGACTGAGGCTGTGAGAGACCTCCTAATTCAACTCCTTTCCACAAATTGAACATAGAAATAAAAACAGTAAAAACAGAACTGCGATTCTTGCAGTTTAGACGCACACAAATGTTTTCCAATTTAATTAAATGGTTTTTATTTCTATAAAAAAAATTATTTCACCCTCACGCTCCGTCATGGGAAACAGCTTTTCACTCGATGAGAAATCTTGTCACGTTTTAATCTCGCAAGATCTTGTGGCACGAGATCTTGTCACGCCCCTAATTAATAATTAGTGTTGTCATACTGTAGTGATACTGGAATTTCTAACTTCGATACGATACCTAAAAAAGTATATCGATATTCGATACCATTTTCGATACCACGGGGAAAAAACGCTTGTATACTGTCAAATAGATATTTTTTATATCATTTAGTTTTTTGTCTGTCTATTGAAAGTCTAGGCAAATTAAAAATTTCTTCAGAAGAGATCACTTTATATGATAAAGCTTTTAAGCTTTTCCTCATATATAAACGTTGATCAATTACCATTACAATTATCTCACAAATATTTGCAAACTAATTGTGTTGCAATAGCTTAAATAGAGCACAAGGAAGCTTGATTTCAAATTTAATTTAAAAAGACGAGTAAACAGTAATAAAATAAGAACAAATAAACAAATTAAAAACAATAGCACAAATAAAATACAATAGAATAAAGATACAAATGAAATGGACTGCTTTCTTTTTCAGTATTCAGGTAAGAAACTGAATATTAAAAAACAAAGTAATCAAATTTAAAATAACATTGGATAATCTTTATTGTAAAAAATGTAATACAGATGAATCCATTAGAGTTACACAAGTTATTCAGTCAAGTGCAGTAAGTGATCGTTTGTCTTTTTGTAGTTTGAATAATAAATAACTTCTGTCCCTTTAAAACCTGACGCTCGCATGGATCCCAAACACTGTTCCTGCTACACATTCTTCCTGAACTGTTTACGACTGTGTTTACGTTAAAACTCACCAAGATGGACATTGAGATATTTTTTGAGTGTATTTGACCATTAATAAGCTGGAAAAAAGAGCTAATTTTTGCACTTGTATGTCAGGCGGTTTTATTACCTATGTGTGTGCCCTTCAGATGTAAATCTGATTAACGTTAACGTTATATGCAATCCCGCTAGGGCTGAACGATATATCGTTATCGTATCTATATCTAGATATGAACTTTCAAGATATTACTATTGAAAAAAGCAACGATATAGACAGTATAGATTTCCCCTCTCCGCGCTCGCCCTGCATACAACTCTGGCAGTCACAACAAACATCAGTTTTACGAGTGCCCTTGAATGCACCGCTAAAGCCAGCGCGCACACACTACCAGGGACGTGGGAACTGTATTGTGAGAGGGGGGGCGGAGTTTCCATGGTGACGCGTCATTGCTTGTCACGTGACACACCGCAGCAGCAACAGCGCTGAATGAATGATGATCTGCTTTTATGTCATTTTTTCCTTTTTTATTCAGAATATTCACAAATGTGTTAGCTATGGCATGAAATATCTGATATTCCGATTGTCAAATACATGCAAGTGGAAGTATATTGTTGTTTAAACATCTTTATAACGATCGCGTTAGTTGAGCTGTATGCGCGATGTGCGCCGCCGTGTTAGTTTGTGCCGCAGACGCAGTTCAGAGAATCGGATCTGTTGGATTTACAACCTCTATGTTTACAACACGTGAATTCATCCACTTCTCCTGAAATACTTAAAAGTAAGTGGCTGGTGAACTGGGAATAGAATAGAGTAAACATTGAAGTAACTTACACAATGTGTATCTGATATGAATAAAACGTGTCGAATTATAATGGAAAGGATTATTATTACCTCTTCCATAGACATCAGTGTGTATTTTACAAACTCTAAATGTATTGTTTTTTTAGTACTTATGTGAATTTAAATGTTTGAAATATAAATGTTGTTGCACTTCAATGCACTTTCAATGTTCCACCAGCTGCTGCATTTGTTATTTATTGTTAAAGCAGAGCTGCAGTAAAAGGTTTGATTTGTAATTTATTTTTTGGTAATTTATGTTAATGTTGATGACTTGTTCTTAAAAATAAAACTATACTTTCCACATTTTTTTGTGTTATGATCTTTTTATTTTTCTGAGAAATGCTTGGTTTTCACCAAACACGTAGTCATATCGTATTGTATCGATATCGAGATATCTGGCATGAAAATCGAGATATGAAATTTTGTCCATATCGTTCAGCCCTAAATCCCGCGCAAGACCGGTCACACCAACACTAACATGCTGTCATGAGGAAAAATCCAGCAGAACACGCATTCGGCATGTTCAGAGGGTTAACCGGACTGAATGAGAGGAGGCGGGTGTGTGTCAACTCGCTGTCGGTCGGAGAGGAGAGCGCAGCTGGTATCGATACTGTAGAAAATTTGTATCATATCGTTTCAGATATTCAGTATTGATACATATCGAAATATCGATATTTTTGACAACACTATTAACAATATATTTAATCTTTTAAAATGTCATCAAACGAAAATTAAACAATTGCTTCACAACTTTAGTTAATTTCCACGACAGATTTACTGTTAAAATGAATGACCGTTTAAAATTCATAAACCGTGATTTCGGCCACATTTTTACAAAGCATAATAATCTAACAAAAATAGATGTATCCCGCACACTGCTATTGCTTGCGAATAAAATTTTCGCTCACATGACCTTCATCAGCCATTGTTTTCCTTTTTTCCATAGATTTATGATTTCATAATGAACAAGTGAAATAAATATGAATGATTAACTTTAACCCTCTTTTACCGATCTGAGCTCATGGTCTGAAGCTCACGGCGCAGCTGCACTTAGGGCGTGTCCGAATCGACTTTTGCTAGTTTAACGACAGGAAAAAGTGGTCTGCACTCCAGGCTCATGGTCCAAAAAGGGTCGTCCCTCGTCTCTTAATGAGTCATGGGTGTCTTTTGGGCGTAACGTGCAATAAACCAATCAGAGTCTCATCTCCCTTTCCCTTTAAAAGCCAATTGTGCTCGCACCATGGTGTATTCACTATTTACATGGAGGAAAGACTGAATGCTTCTCCAGAGAGGAATCCTTTTATTTGTAACATTTGGCTTGTGTGTGTGCGTCACATTGTGCCGGGTGTATGAAAGGGAGCCTAAATGTTTTGTTTACAAATTTTAACCAGATGTGTGTTTTTTGGCGCATTTCAAACAGGTCCTCACCTGGTAGCGTTTCATAAGTGCTTCATTTTTCTTCCGTAAGGCCTCAATCTTTTTATCCAGCTCTGCGTCCTTGTGTTCCTTCTTCACCATCATCATCATCATCTCTGTCGGGCTCTGAGCACAGAACGGTTTATGAACATCTCAGCATTACATACACAATAAACCAAACAATCTGCGAAACAGAACAATCTGAGCAGGATTTCTGTTATTCACTGCATCTCGCATGAAAATGAAAATCTTTTTGCACAAACAGCAACATAATAGTTTTGCACATTTTCCTTGCCCAGACCCTCAAACAGGAACAATATTGGAATTACATAAAGCAAATCTAATGGAATAAGGCTGCGTTTATATTACATAAATGTCTAATGCCGGAGAGCCAGGAGAAAGTCCAGGACTGAAATATAAACACAATGGCATATGATTAGGTATAATCAGTCAATTATAGTCTTAATGTTTCTTTAACACGTGTGCATTTGTGCGTCTAAGTGCACATGGACACGCCATTATTAGCATCAGCTGCTACGACCGGCAACATGAGCTCAGCGCAGTAAAACCCCTCATGCCATCAGCTGTTTCAAGACATCTGACATTCACATGTGAGCTCAAAACTCACCCATAACCCTCAGATATTGAGCAGAAAACTGGTGGCAAGGATATTTCTCATTACAGAATTTGCCAGACGCGCTCGGTTAATGTTCATCAAACATTTTGGTAGGGTTGCATGATTTGGGGAAAAATTGAATAGCGATTCGACTGATACATATTGCATTCAAAAATGCGATAATTAAATAATAATCCAGGTTTGCTGTGCTTGTTTGAGGGCTACACATTTTTGCAAAAAAGGTTATAATTAAATATGGCTATAAAATATATAATAATAATAAAATAATAAATATATATAAAATAAAATAATATATTATTATAATATAAAATCAATATATATGAAAAATTATTATAATTAACATTACAAAAGTAAACTTACAATACTAATATTTATGGTTGTCTTCATTTTTTCATTAGCCATGTTTCCAGTCAAATTAATTTATGCGCAAAATTGGAATATCATAATAAAATAATACATTAATCAGTAATAAAACTAAGTTGCTGAAATCCAGTGTTTCCATCCAGTGTTTTTTTATGCAATATCCCAAAACGCACATTAAAATAGGTGGATGGAAACATATTACTGTTGTACAGTAGAATTAAGCTACATCTCAAAGTAATAATAATAATAAAACTAACACTAATAATACAATTATTATTAAAATGTATCGTTTTGTGCAGCACTTTGTTTGTCAAAAGTCTGTTCAATTTCATATGATTATGAGATAAATTAAATTGATGTTGTATGCCGTCAAATGATTGCCAGAACAATCAAAATACACAGAATTTTCTCAGAAATTAAATAAAATTCATAATTATTTAGATTATTTTGACTATTAAAACTTAAAACAGAAAACAGAATTTGGTAATTAATCAAATCCGAGATTCACCTGCATCAGATGAGGTCATTCAAATTACACTGTTATGATAGTTTGATTATGAAGTATATTTCAGACTATACACTATATAGATCAGAGTATGTGAGACTATAGTTTTAACTACTGCAGTTTAGGGCTGCGCAATATATCGAAATTATCGAAATATCGCAATATGCATATCGCAAGAGCACGCAATATCTGAATGATTTTAATAGGCTACTTCAACATTGTGAAAAGTGTACGTTTTAGGTTGATGCATATAGCAGAGAATAGACTGAGCACATGACTTTTACTTATGTGACTTGCTTGACGTTAAAAATAGTTATTAAACGCAATAACTTGCAAAAAACAACTCCTTGCAGTCTTGTGCTGTCGGCTGTCTGACACACACATGGAAAAGTGCGCACAAGCCGTTCTTTTTTTCGTGTCTTGTTACACACTCGAACTGTCAAATACACACACACTGCACAGAAGAAGAGAAAACGCTCGTGTTACGTTTAGCACAGCGCCTTATTCACTATGTCAGTGTTATACGCAGTGTTCGAAGTGGGGCGGTACTCACCGGTACGCAGTACTCGCACCTCTAGTCTACATTTTACTCGCACCTCTAGTCTACATTTTACTCTTAAGCGTACATGCACCTTTTCTTGCGTACCACTACTTCTCGCCTTTATAACGGACGCCCAGATGTTTAAGTGGTGCGCAAATCACTGTAGGTGCTCGTGCGAATGCGTAGAGTATAAACAAAGATTTGCACGAGCAAAAAAAAGTTCCTATACGACGCTGATGATAAAATGTGCGACCCATTTGAATTCTGTTGAGAATGTAGTAAAACACTACGGAGAAAGTCGAACATGAGCTAAAACAGCCACTAACATGACTGATGAAGAGAGGGGAAGCATCATCCTGCAAGCTTTTTAAACTCATGATGACCACGTTTACTAGAGTTTATCACGTACTGTAGTTATTGCGGTAAATGTTGACTAATTGTAGAATTGATAATAGATAATCAGTTAAGGGAACAGATTTTTCACTAAAGATGTATATTACACCTGTGGCATGTTATAGCAACTGTGTTGCTATTTTCATAACAAATGCTATAGATAAAAAAAAAGTCAACATTGGCCTGCATGGTAATGAAGAGCCGTCAATGGTCGTGCTTTGTAAATAAACCCTTATTAGGGCTGTGTGATATTGAAGAAATATGCGATATCCTTGTTAAATAATGCGATATACGATATGCGATACGATATTGCTTTAAGTGTGTAAAATCTTTTTCTTTCCCCAACTGATATCTTTCACTTAAAGCATAAACGACTTTTTGTTTACATGAATACTCATCAAGACTTTTGACACAACTGTGTATATATTTGATTTTGACAGTTCGAGTGTGTAACAAGACACGGAAAAAAGAACGGTTTCGGTGTGTGTCAGACAGCTGACAGCACGAGACTGCAATGAGTTGTTTGCGTTTAATAACTATTTTTAACGTCAAGCAAGTCACATAAGTAACAGTCATGTGCTCAGTCTATTCTCTGCTATATGCATCAACCTAAAACGTACACTTTTCACAATGTTGAAGTAGCCTATTAAAATCATTCAGATATTGCGTGTCCTCGCGATATGCATATTGCGATACGTACATTTGCGATATTTCGATAATTTCGATATATTGCGCAGCCCTAACCCTTATTGTAACAAATGCCACAGTTAAACAACTTCAAGAACTATATGTTAGTTTTAAGGCTGAGTACAAGTTAGAAAGAGCTTTAAAATATGGACTTGAATTATTGACTAAACAATCCCCCCATAACCACGCCCCCAACAAAGCCCCGCCCCCTCTGGTGAGTACCGGCACTTTATTTTTTCCACTTCAAGCCCTGGATATACGACAGTAAAATCAGGCATCAAACGGCAAGATATCTTGTGGATTTCTAGAGACATGGCCTGAAAGCCAGAGCGCCTCGCAGCCTCACAGTGAGATAACCCGACTGACTCCAGGCCAGCCAGACTCCTACACAGAGTAAATGTGGATCTGAAGAGGCTTGCAGAGATTTGAGAGAGAATAGAGTCAGATCGCCGCTCAAAACCGAGATTCCTTGAGGTCGAAAGACACTTTTATCCCTTCAAACACAGGAAAACGGCTGCAAACCCACGGGCAGATCTGATCCTCTAATCAAAGACTGAATAATATCCTGCGATGCCAGCGGTGTTTGTTCAAACTAGGGATGTCATAGTTAGTTCATCCACAGGATTTACATGAGCAGCACATCACCAAAAGGACAATTTAGTCTCTTTACAGCTCTTATAACTGAGGGTCAAGCTGAAATTGCCCACTGAGCTCAACTAAACAAACCCAGAAAAGCATTTTTAATGCACGCCTTATAATGTGTGATCTCATGAACAATTGCAACCATATGATATATCTATACATTGTTACACCAACTAGTAATGAACAACTTCTACAGTATTTATTAATCTTAATGTTGATTTATACATTTACTAATACATTATTAAAACCAAAATCATGGCACCTGTTAGTGGGTGGGATATATTAGGCAGCAAGTGAACATTTTGTCCTCAGAGTTGATGTGTTAGAAGCAGGAGAAATGGGCAAGCGTAAGGATTTGATCGAGTTTGGGCCAGATTGTGATGGCTAGATGGCAGTGTGATGCTTTGGGCAATGTTCTGCTGGGAAACCTTGGGTCCTCCATCCATGTGGATGTTACTTTGACGCCTGCCACAAAGCACAAATGCTTCAGGAATGGTTTGAGGAGCACAACAACGAGTTTGAGGTGTTGACTTGGCCTCCAAATTCCCCAGATCTCAATCCAATCGAGCATCTGTGGGATGTGCCGAACAAACAAGTCCGATCCATGGAGGCCCCACCTCGCAACTTACAGGACTTAAAGAATCTGCTGCTAACATCTTGGTGCCAGATACCACACCTCAGGGGTCTGAAGGTGTGCTCAAATGGCCACTCAAAAGGGGGACCAACACAATATTAGGACAATGTTATAAAAGGTCCACAAATCAGCAACATTCACCATGGATTTAATGTAGTAACAATAAATGTAACCATGGTATTGTTGCAAGTACCACACATCATTTTCCAGCACTTCAAAACTCTAATATTATCATATTAAAATGCTATTTTTAATGTGATGACCAAAACATTATTTGTTCATCCTTCAAAGATTGTCCCAATTTATACAACTAAAAGTTTAAAGATAAAAACTCACACTTATTTAAAAATAAAAAAGACATTCTGTACGATCATTTATTATCAAGGCATTTGTTAATAATACAGTCAAAATGGGGGAAAATGTGAATAACTGCGTTGCAGGTTGATTTAAGGTGTTCCCCTAGTAAAACAGAAAGTTAGTCCAGAGCCCTGGATATATGAGATATACTGATTCAATGCATTGACCATTGCTGATGCATTCATGGAAAATACCATTAAACGTTGATGTGACGTTTTTTAAATTCCGCATGGAGGATTGTGATTGGTTAATATCAGCAGAATAACTTCTGCTACTGATGGGACCAAACATCTTAACTTTGTTAAGATTCCCAGCATTCCTGTTTCTCGAAGCACACATTAGTAAGCGTATTATGCCGGCTCTCTGTGGGAAAAACATGCAGACTAACAATTCAAATGTGGCTGAAACCACTTTATATTAAGGGTGCAGACCAATAAATAAACATCCATTCATAATTTGCTCCCTCGTGCGGTTTCAAACCCTACTGGGCTTTCTTTTTTTCAGTGGACCAAAACTATAGTGGAAGTGGATGGTGATTTTTATAGAAAAGCTCCAAAAATGACAGAAGCACCATATAAGCACCATCATGAAGCCATTTGATTGGTCTCTGAAATTGCTAAACATCATGCAACTGTTTTCAGTGAATTTTGAATTTTCAGTGAATAATTACTTAAATTTTAGTCTGTTCATCTCACAAAGCATCATTTGACTTCAGAAGGCTTGAAATATATAGTGCAAGACACTTTTTTTACAAGAAAATGCTACTGTATTTCAGTGTTTCTACTTCAAAATTCAACTTTACTTGGCATTTCTTTGTAATCATTTGTGAAATTTACTAGCAATGCCCAAGAGAAAATTGTTTCTACACCAAAAATGCAGTATAAATGCATCAATTGGAACATTTGTATATCTTTTGTGTTTGCCGTAAGAAAGCAAATCACATGGTATTAAATGAACTCATATTTGGGTGAATGGTGCCTTTAACCCTTATTGGATTTTCCCTTACACGAAAATGCTAGTTAATAATTAGTTAACTAAAATTGACTGACTTTACTCACCCAGAGTCTAACAACTTCTCAAAATATTTTGAGATACTCTTTGTAATTTTTTGTGGGGTTTTTCCCCCACATTGTTCCCGGTCAAAAATGAACAGCCTACAAAAAAATAGCATATAAATCTCTCATTATGCTACATTATCACCAAATATTGGATTCAATCTTTTTGTCATCTTATTTTCTTTGAATTAGGTCAGGTTTTGTATTTATTTTTGGAACTGATTGATCGTAGGCCTTACTTATATGAGCGTATGTACCTCAGCTTTTGAGGGACATTTGTTTTATTTGTGGATAATTTTGTCAATTTTACATATTTTTTTTATTTTTTTATCACACTAGTGTGATTTAAAGGAACATGCCGACTTTTTGGGACTTTAGCTTATTCACCATATCCCCCAGAGTTAGATAAATCCATACATCCCATTCTCATCTCCGTGCGTGCCATAACTCTGTCTGACGCACCCACCGCTAGCCTAGCTTAGCACAAAGACTGGAGGCAAATGGCTCCAGCTAGCCGACTGCTCAATAAGAGACAAAATAACGCCAACATTTTCCTATTTACATGTTGTGATGTGTATAGTTACATCGTGCACTAAGACCGACGGGAAATTAAAAGTTGCGATTTTCTAGACCGAAAAGGATAGGAACTATTCTCTCAGTCCTGCGTAATAATCAATGATATTTGAGCCGTCCCATGAGTGCAGCGGCGCAATCAGGGCTCTAGGCTAACATTTTTCTGGAGGAGCACTTGTGCTCCTAATTAAAAAAAAATAGGAGCACAGTCAAAAATTTAGGAGCACTTTCTGATCAATAACATGTATTCCAATTATAACTTTCCCATTACAGGATGATCTTTGTCCCTTTAAATTAATGTCCAGGGGCATTTTTACCATTATAAGAGCAATGTTTTCGAATCTTATTAAATGTATGCATCATCTTTTGTCAATTTCTTCATTTAAAATAGAAAAGTTTTTTTTTTTTTAAATGTTAATTTAAACAATAAATTCATTTAGAGCAATAAGACACAACCAGACTGTTACCAATCAAATTAAATCAGCATCAAAAGTAGAAGTGGCACAGAAGCTCTATATGAAATTGTGTTTAGATACATTTACATGCAGCTCATGGGTAAATAATGTTGTATAAATGTTTTAAATATAAGTTTTTGAATCTAGAAATAGGCTATGTACAAGTTAAACTTAAACTTAGTTAAAATATATATATTTTAAATAAATAGTCCATGCAAAGTATAAATATGAAAATAAAACAGCCAGTAGGTGGCGCGTCAAGTCTATGTGGGAGTCATTGATTCAGTCGTTCAAACGCAGATTCATTCGATCGAACCGCTTGGAGATGCGCAACTGGTGTTGTTTTGATTTTCACGAAATAAACAGTATTGTGGCTAAAACGTTGTTACTTAATATCAACTTGTCTATTGGACTTTTGTACAAGATCAGTATCACATTTGCAATCATGCCAATACTCGGAGCAATAGCTGTCCGTAACTTTTGGCGCTCTGGCGCTTAAACAGAACTGCGTGCATCTCGCGGAAGAACACTGCAGCCGGATCTACTTCTCTCTATTTATGTCTATGGCGAGTCACATAGGGACTGTGCTCCTCCGCAGCGCTGCGACCCGAACTGGAATAGTCAGAATATAAACACTTATTATTATATGTGTACCGTAGTGATTCAGGGTAAGATAAAAACACGGTTTGGAAAATGGATTCATGATGTGCTCACTCATATGCATCTAGTCATTTAAGCACAATAAATGTTATGGACTGCAGCTGATAAAGATTAAATCAAGAACTCATACAGGAGCGTTTTTAAATTATGTTTTATTAATTCATTTTTTGGTGGCATTTTTGCCCCAAGCCCCTGTTAATTTCCGACCTTGTTTATGATAATCCAAATGTGGTATTTCTAGTTAAGTTTGGCTGCAAAGAAACATCAGCGCGAGGAGTCTGGTAAGCGCATGTCCGCGTCACACCCGTTTCATCCATAGACCGTGGTTTCACCTTTTAATCTGTGAAGTGTAGTCCGTCGCACACTCCGCTGACAGTCACAGAAGGCATGAAAAGCAGTTGATTGCAGCACGAAACGTAACAGTTGCTCAGTCAGTCAGTGTTTGTAGTTTTTATTCCGATTGTATTATACATCTATTCATGAGAAGCGATCGGGTCACTCGCACCGGTGCGCCTAAATATTTTTTCGCAGTCGCACGCAGCAATTTTCAGGCGCAAATGCGCCCAAAATGGTCGCTATGTAGAGCCCTGGCAATGATATTACACAGCGCCTGAAAATAGACTAACTTTCATCAACATAACCAACATGACAGCCTGCTTACACAGTGAGCTCTGGGGACTATTTTCAGGCTCTGCGTAATATCATTGCGCCTGCTGCAAAAATGTTGGCTTATTTTGTCACTTACTGAGCAGTCGGCTAGCTGGAGCCATTTGCCTCCAGTCTTTGTGCTAAGCTAGGCTAGCAGTGAGTGTGTCAGACAGAGTTATGACACGCACGGAGATGAGAATGGGAAGTATGGACTTATCTAACTCTGGGGGATATGGTGAATAAGCTAAAGTCCCAAAAAGTCGGCGTGTTCCTTTAATGTTCAACCAGGAAATTTGTTTTTAAATGCTTTTATTTTGTACAAAATGGCACAAAGTCACACTCCCGGTCAACCAAAAAATAGCTTATAAATCTCTCGTTACGCTACTTCATCACCAAATATTGGATTCAATCTTTTTGCCAACTTATTTTCTTTAAATTAGGACAGGTTTTGTATTTATTTTTGAAACTGGTTGATCGTAGGCCTCATTTATCCGAGCTGATATTGGTCAAAATTGACCGCCCATTGAAAATGAATGGGGGAGTCGAAAATTTTAGAGACATTTAGTGTTCAGGAGCATGTTCACATACAAGGCTCGAAATTGCGAGCATTTTGGTCGCATATGCGCCCGAAATTTGATCTGTGCGACCTCAAAAATATTTGGGAGCATTTGTGCGAGTGCAAATATTTGTTGAGATGCAACCGGTTTTCCTTTCTCTACAAAACGTTCGCTAGTTACTGCACAGTATGTGCTGTGAGCTTATACAGTAACCGATCTACTGTTCTATCACATAACCAATTCAACTTTATTTTCACGCTCTCATTAACCTTAAAGCAGACTTTAGGTTGGTTAATATTAGCTGTCAATCACTACCGTTCACTGCACTCCGTTGTCAAGTGACAGGGAGCTGACTAGTGTGCAACATTTAAAGAGCTGAAGAGAGGAGGATTTTTAAGAAGGAGAAAGTGAAAGAGAATTTTACTTGCCCGACCGAACAAGTAGCCTGATTAAAACATCACTAACAAAAAAATAACTAAGGAATCACCAAAAATGCCAGAATGATTCTGATTTCTCATTTAGTGTAAGTGGCAATTGATGGTGGATTTTGAACGAATCAGTTGAGTCAAAGATTCAATGACTCATTCATTAACAGCTGCCGCATTCTTGAATGAATCAGTCATTTGAACGAATGACTCAATCATTAAGATGGTCATTGCGCCACCTACTGGCGATTTAGTTTCATGTTTTAATAGCATCATTCTTTCCAATTTTTCTTCTTATTTGTAAATGCAAAATATATTTAAAACAATCTCATAACATTTCTTCAATGCAATTGTAATTTTTCAGTGTAAATTGTATTGCCAACAGCCCTACAGTGTCTTATTCTAATTTAATTTATGAATACAATTTAAAATGAAAGATGAAACAGCAGCATACATTTAATAATATTGGCGAAAAAATGCCCTCTGGGTAAATCACAAATATGCAGATTTAAATAACTGAGAATATTGCTTCAGGATAAATTATATTTATAACACAAAAATCAAATTTTTTCCGGACAAGCTACTTTTTTTTATTCTGTCAATTGAATGACCGATTTACTAGCACATGACACACACTCTCTCTTTCTCTCTCACACACACACACACACACACACACACACACACACACACACACACGCACACTATAACTCAACAGTGCTACCAAGTAAAAAGTAAAAAGTTAATTTCGAGCCCTGACATATGTTCATGTGTGCTTGCAAAAACAAAGGCCTCCGACCTGTGCATGTGTGGATACACACACACACACACACACACACACACACACACACACACACACACACACACACACACACACAATAACTCAACAGTGCTACCAAGTAAAAAGTCAATTTCGAGCCCTGGCACATGTGTGCTTGCAAAAACAAAGGCCTCCGACCTGTGCACACACACACACACACACACACACACACACACACACACACACACACACACACACACACACACACACACAAACTTTATCCTCAGATCAATGAGGCCTGTGATCTAATTGAAAGAAAACAAGCTGACAAAGAGATTGAATCCAATATTTGGTGACGAGAGATTTATAAGCTATTATTTTGCAGGCTGGTCATTTTTGACCGAGAACATCACAAGTGTTATAGGGTTTTCAACACAGCACAAAGGTAAAAGAACATTTGAAGTGATTATTACACACTTTAAAAAAAAAGTTTCCATAAGGGTTTGTTTACAGCAATGAAATAGAAGAACTATTTTTGGTACCCCAATGATCCAGGTCACTTTAATAATCTAAAGAACCTTTTTTTCCATTATAAAGAACCGGAAAGATTCCATGGATGTTAAAAGTTCATTGATTCCAATAAAGAAATCACAGATCGCAATGGCAAGTGCACAAGGAAACTCACAGTGACTTCGGTTGTCAGGGGACGAAAACAAACCTCGCGGAGGTACAAACACACAGGAAAATCCAGTGCAATACGAGCCAACATGAATCATCAATGCTGCAAAAGGACAGGGAACATTCCAGCGGCCGCTTCCTGCGCTTCCCACTCATCTGTACAGATCACATGTCAAATAGCCCAACACAGCAGCTCTAACTATAAGCCGACGGACGCTCCTGTGCCCAAACCGAGGCCTCGTTCTTCAGACAAGCTCACGTTAGTTGCAGCACACCATCCTCATCCAGACTGCTGGAAAAGAAACAAGCAGGGTCCAGGGAAGAGCAAAGATGTGCACAAAAGAGTGAGTGGGGGGGAAGAGAAGCAGTGGCACTCACAGCTCTGTTCATGTCAGCAGGGAAATCTGGGATCCTTCCAAACGGCAGGCAGCCGACGCGGCTCGGGGAAGAAGCGCATGGAGTCCCAGATCATGCCTTGATTACAAAAACACCAGTTGGGCTGCGAGCCAAGATCTCCGAACGCAAAGAAAAGCCCAGCTAACGGATCCCGCCGCTCACCCGTACGGCGCAGCCTCTCTCTCTCTCTCTCTCTCTAAGGCTCTTGCTCATAGTTAAAATTACCCCTCACTCCCCCACCCACGTCTGCGGTCATACCCCTGAAAACCATTCATTTTATGACTCTCGCGATCTTCATTACTCATTTTAAAGAATGAAATTCAAAAATCAATACATTTAAGAGTGTTTCTTCAACTAGAGGCACATCTGAACTATAGAAAACTCTATTTAAAGAAATAGTTCAACTAAAAATAACAGTTTTCATCATTGACTTACACTCATAGGACCCATAGGACAGGGTTGATGAAGTTAAAGGTAGAGGTGGATTTTACCGATACCGATAACTAGGTTGGACCGCACTTGCCGATAACCGATTAATCGACCGATAGTTTTTAAAATGGATACTGGATAAAAGTAAAAGTAAAACAGTGCTTAACTTTATAATAGGGATGCACCGGTTGACCGGCCAAAAACCGGAACCGGCCGGTTTTTGCTTCTAGCGCGCGATCGGCGACTGGCCGGTTTTCTTTGTATTTTTCTGCCGATTTATCCGGAAGTGCGCCCGCGTGCACATACGCCTATATTGCAATCATTCGCGAACATGTCACTAGTGTGTTACAAACGGAAACTGGAGAACTGAGGAAGAGCCGCTTTCCTGCGCGAGCCTACCTCTCCGCGCCCTGCACAAGCGCAGATAGTGAGCGTTTGTTCAGCTCAGCTTCATCTGCACACACAGCGCGTCTGCTAATGTCCGATTCGCGAAACAATGACTCATTTGAACCGAATCATTTTAACGACTGGTTAGAACAACTGATCTGTCCAACACTTGAACTAACGAACCAGTTTATTAATACAGTAACAAATGTACTGCTCATGGTTAGTTCATGTTAGTTAATACATTAACTAATGTTAACTAATGACCATTATTCTAAAGTGTTACCTTTTATTTTACCTTAATTACATTGACTTAATTTGATTTAAAAAGCACCTTCTTAGTTTTTTTTTCGTTGCACTAAACATTATTTGATTTAAAGGTCCCATGGCATGGCATTTTTCTATTATTTTATAGTGTTTCCTGAGGTGTTCTTATATTATTAGTATGATTTTTACATCATAAAATTTCCTAATTTAGAAATAAAAGGCATTTTTTCTATACTGCTGTTTGCCCTGTGGCTGAATGCCCTGCTTCAAGAGGCGTGTCTGCTGTGAGACTTCAGTAAAAACGCCCACTGTTGTGATTGGCTGAAATCTTTGCATTTTAAATGAGCGGAGGGGGCGTGGTTTAACGAGGCACGAGCAGGCACGAGTCTGCCAGAGAGACGGATGGACCTGTGTTCACTTCACATCAGTTCTCTCAGCATGTCTCAGTTCAGGGTGAACTGTTGTAGTTACAGCATATACTTCAGGTTATTAGTTTATTTCTAGTCGGAGGGGCTGTCACTCATGTCAGAAAGTTAGTAACTTTAGTAAATTATGGATCAGCGCTGACTCGAGACGCGAACCGTTTAGAACGATTCAGTCCGATTTGGTGAACTGGTTCGGTACACTAAAAAGAACCGATTCAAAAGAATGATTCGTTCGCGAACCGGACATCACGGAGACGAAGCGATTGCTAACAAAGTTATTTATAGTAACTACTGAGTTATGAGAGCGCTGTCAGTCAGCGCGAGTTTATTGTGTTTGTATCTGAGAGTTCTGAATAAACACGAGTCCCAGTCACACCGAGTCCTCTTCATCATTATTCTACCAACTTTGTAACACATGCAATGTACCATTACAGCGAGATGAACGAGTTAGTAAGTGTTGATTAAAGCATTATTTCTAGATATGTTCCAATCATATGAATAGCGTCATTGACGCGCATTGAGTAACGTTACACAGCGCAAACAAAGACACAACAGCTGTAATCGAATGTAATCCAGTTTATTGTGGGGAAAGCTGGCTAGCCTAGCCGGATACCCTCACGCTTACCCTCCTTCTGCTTAATCTCACGCCGCGTTTGGTGCCTCCGCTGTGGGCCAGATGCAGTACTGGGGGTCGGGGATGTTGAAGGCCGAGCTTCGGCGTGCGTGAGGTTTATCTCTAAAGATGTGGCTCTGCCGATGTTTAGCAGAAACTCCCGACTGTATGCACATTTAAGAACAGATAGACGCGACGAGGACGTACAAAAACACTGACTCACAAGATAGAAAACACGAAAACACCGTTCTGTCGGGAGAGAGAGAAGCCGCTGCGTGTCCACAAATAATAAATAATAAGCTACACATAAGAAATCAATGATCACAGATCAGAAGGAACTGAAGAAAGACTTCTGTTTTCATTTGTACATCCAAACACTGAGAAACTGCCAGCATTCACTCGTTCACAAGCAATGATCTCTCCAGGACAAATATAGCGTTTGCATGGGCGTGCCAGATTCTCTGGGCGGAGGAAAGGGAGGAAACCGTTCCTGCTTGGACGTCAAACCAGGAGCCTTCAGGATTGGCTCGTCTGGCCTGTCATTTTCTCAAAGGCAGAGAGAGACAGCCAGAACTCGGGTTTACACCGATCAACATTTCTATCCACTTGGGGACAATATTCAGGCTAGGGGAACTCATATTAATGTTGAAATACCTCATAAAATGAAAATTTTATGCCATGGGACCTTTAACATTTTGGAACAATTATATACTTTGGTTTTATTTAATTTCACTGGTAAAGACTTTTTTTCTGTACACTGAATTTAAAAACAAATGCTGATTTAAGTAACATCTTTGTTTGGATTGCAGAATATGCAGTTGTTGCCTTTAATTTCACCTTTCAGTCTTTTAATTTCCAATTAAATTTCTTGTTAATTTCAAATTGCGGACTTGTTTTCATTAGCCAAAAGCCAATTTAGCCTGTTAAATACCAAATAAACATCTTGTTCATGTATACTTTCATTCTTTTATTGTGTTAAAAAATAAATTAAAAAAATCGGAAATCGGTATCGGAATCGGCCAGTTTTCTTGAAAAAAATCGGTATCGGAATCGGCCATGTAAAATCATGATCGGTGCATCACTACTTTATAACAATAAATAAATAAAAAAACAGTACTGATCCATGAAAATGTGCTAAATTAAAAACATATAAATATGAATATTAAAATGAGAATTCTTCAGAAAATAATTTAAACATTAAAATATTACAGGTCAAATTTGTTTCTTTACGTATAACCTAGAAACATGCATGTACATTTCATAGGTAACACTAAGCAAGTCCCTGTGCAACAAGGATGTATTAGCTCACATGAACTATATGCATTATGTAATATACATTGAATATTGTATGTATTAATATGAGCAATACAATTTTACCTTGATCATTCATGTTAGTTCATTGTGCATTAACCAAGGTTAACAGATAAAAATAAAAATTCAATTTATGTTGAAATTACCTTACTAACGATGAACAATACTTCCACAGCATTTAGTTAATGTTATAAATGTTACCATTTCATATCCAAACAGTCAGCTTTTTTAGAAGGAGATTATCTAATAATAAAAAAACGAATGCGTTTCTGCTTTGTTTATGTTTCTGTTGGCAGCATGACGATACAGTTTGCTTTCTCACATCACTAATTTTATATATGCAACATTTAGGTCAGACTTGCGTGTGTTTTTATCATATTGTTTTAACTGCTTGAGGTACTGCTAATGTTAGCGTCCTCTCAGTTGACAAACATACACACTGCTGTTCTTTACCTGTTAATGCAGCATCTACTCAAGAAATTAATTACTTAATTACTAATTTGGCAACAAGTACTGTAGTGCTCTGTATTCATACTGTTTCACTGTCGTGTTTTAAACGCACATATGATGTGCCAGCGCTCTCCGTCCAGCGAGCATGAAGCCTCACGTGTGAATGTAAACACAAGGCGTCAGTGATAGTTTTCATTTGGCCTCTAGAGGCCGCTCTCGTGCTATATAAATGCCAGCAGACCCTTCTCAGAGCTCTTGTACTGTGTAATGACAGCGCATCCATCTCAGCCGCTCCAGCAACGGACGCAACCGGAAAAAATATCGGTGTGGATTTTTGCAGATAACCGATTGTTCCACCAATCAACTATCGGTGCCGATTAATCGGCAAAACCGATGAATCGGTCGACCTCTAGTTAAAGGTGCCCAAGAATGCATTGATACAATATTTTAAAATGTTCTCTGATATCTACATAGAAGGTATGTGGCAAAAATACTCCCGATACAGTTTTACATGTCCATTTACAACCCTAGGATTTGACCCTAGAATGAAATGGTCTGTTTTTACCTCATTCGGAAGGGTCATGAATAATGCTGCGTTCACACCAAACGCGAATAGAGCGTCAAAATCGTGTCTACCGCATCTAGTTGGACGCTTGAACATTTTGAATCCATCCGCGCGTCTACAGCGAATTGGACACGCGTATAAATATTTTAGGCTACAATAAAACGAAATATGTCATAAAACACCACTCTGCCTCTTTTCATTTACATTTAAAAACAAAATAAAAATAAACACATTAACATGTGGTTCAGAAAATAAGTGTGCATATATATGATTATCACTGTAGTAAAATTAAATATGACATAAAACACAACGCAGTCTAAAGTTAAATAGCCTAAAAAAATAAAGTTATGAAACTTCTCTTTGCCCTCAGTCAAAACGATTTGGCCAGCAACAAATTATAGATTCATGAGACCAAAGATCTCCCAGAGACATCAGAGCCAGCGGCAGACGGCAGAAGGACTAGCCGAGGAAAGGCTGCTCTCGCCGGGGTTAATGAGCGCTGAGCGAAGCTGATCGCCTGGATCTCACAACTCCACAAACGGCAACTCGCGCAAAATGCTCAAATCGCGTCAAATTTGCGAAAACTGGACACACGAATGAGGTGAAATCGCGACGATAGCGCCTCGCTAAACGCATCTCTCGCGCCGCAGGACCTCCAGACGCGCGTCAACGCGTCTTTATTTTGACTTAACATGGAAATCACTCGCTCCATACGCTCTATTCGCATTTGGTGTGAACGCAGCATTATAATGTTGAGCTCTGCTCTGATTGGATGTTTCACAGCAAGGCTCATTTCAGTAGCTCACACAAGTGCAGGTATTCAGCAAACACAATCGCAAACAGCACAAGCGGCTCGTGGGTCGTGACAGAACTGAACTGACTGAATGACACTTCATGCAGAAAGTCTCAAATGGAGATGCTGAAATGCAGCTTACTTGTTTATTGGTGTTTTCAGATCATCCACACATGGTTGCCAGATTGCACATGTTTACCGGATAGAATACGTGTTCTTTTAACAGAAAAGCTCTGATTGGTGGATTTAAATGATTGAAATCTGGCAACTGCAAGCACGAACACTCGAATGCTCCTCTTCTTTTGTTCAAGTTTTTATTTTTTTAAACTACATTTTAGTCTCGTCTTTTTTCATCAACGATATTGCATGTTTATATGGACACAATAATCGTTTAAGGACGTTTGTGTCATCTCGTCTTGTCTTATCATGGAAAAAAAGGTCGTCAATGAACATTTTTCGTCATATTTTCGTTAACGAAATTGACACTAGTCAGAGCAAACTAACAACTTTGAATTAAGTTGTTGCGGTATCCGGTTATAGATAAACATCAGCCATGCCTGTTGACAGTTCTGTTCTGTGGGAAGGGCCTGGAACATAACATTTATATCCATGATCTGCTGTTTACTCTATATTGTCCTCATCTTCACAATATCTGCAGAATTTCTGATGATTCGGCCGTGCAGGTCCACGTTAATACTGCCTGGCCTTGAACATGGGCTGGTATATGCAAATTTTGGGAGGCGTAAATATTAACGATCTCGACTGTTATGTCACAGTCGGTGTTATGTTGGGATTCGCCTGTTTTTCAGTGGTCTTTTTCACGCACAAGATTTACATATGAAGGAGGAAACACTGGTTTTGAGGCTCATGGTCAGATGTACAGTACTCTTATTATTCAACTATGCCAAGGTAAATACAGTTTTCCATTTTAGGGCACCTTTAATAAATAATGAAATCATAAAAATGCAAAATAAATAATTTTGCCAATTACACAATAGTTATCCTGACATGCTTTTATAAATAAAAACACTTTCTAAAAAAGATGCTGATTTGATACTCAGTTATTATCAGTTGCAAACGGTTGTGCTGCTTAATATTTTTCTGGAACCTGTGATACTTTTTTCAGGATTCATTGATGAATAAAAAGTTTAAAAAAAGAACAGCATTTATAAAAAAAAAAAAGTCAAACAATATAAATCACTTTGTATCAATTTAACACATCCTTGCTAAATAAAAGCATTCATTTCTTTCAAAAAAAGAAAGACAAATTGTAACTTTTGAACGGAGGTGTATATTGTTACAAAAGATTTCTACTTTAAATACATTCTGCTAACTTTTGAATCCTGAAAAATATGAAGCAACAGAACTGTTAGTCGTATTAGAATGATTTCTGACTGAAGACTGGAGAAATGATGCTAAAAATTCAGCTTTGCTCACAGGAATAAATAATATTTTAAGAAGAAGAAGAAGAAATTTATTTATATAGCCGCCTTTCCACAGCTCAAGGCTGCTTTACATAGTGTTAGACAGTACATTTTAACCCCTTTACTGTCACCCCCCTTTTTGAGAATAGATGTAAAAATGCACTATCCAAACTTAAATGGCTGTAGTTCAAGAATGCTTCGGAATATAGACCTAAGTTTGGTCTGGTTTAAAGACGACACTCGGCAGATTATTAGAAGTGAAAGCACTTCAAAAAATTTAAGTATGAAAAAGTTATATATAAAATATATATTTTACAAAATAATTTTTACTTTAAAATGTACTATAAAATCCAAAGCCATATGTCTAACCAAGTTGTGTTCCAAATTTGTTGATATCACAAAAATGTAAGTTCCCATGAGATTTTGTTGACCAAAAATAGCCACCGGGTGTCACCCATATTTAATTTTTTTTAGTGCTGGGGAAAAATGAATTGTGATTAATCACATTCAAAATAAAAGTTTGTGTTTACATAATGTGTGTACTGTGTATAATTATTATGTATATATAAATACACACACACACATGCATGTATATATTTAATAAATATTTGCATGTATATATTGTATATATAATTTATAAATAAATATATATTTTTTTATAAAAATATAAACATTTTCTTAAATATATACATGCATGTGTGTGTATTTATATATACATAATAATTGTACACAGTTCGCCGGCCTGCCTTCTTCCCATAGTGCACCTGGTGCCATGTGTTCCCCAGGTGAGCCACACACACACACCCGGCCATCCACGAGATGTAGAAAAACACGTGATCATCAGACCAGGCCACCTTCTTCCATTGCTCCGTGGTCCAGTTCTGATGCTCACGGGCCACTGTTGGTGCTTTGGGCGGGGTCAGGGGTCAGCATGGGCACTGGTCAGCGGCTGTGCCGCCCCATTCACAACAAACTGAGATGCTCTGTGTATTCTGACCCCTTTCTATCAGAACCAGCATTAACTTCTTGAGCAGTTTGAGCTCCAGTAGCTCGTCTGTTTGATCGGACCACACGGGCCAGCCTTCGCTCCCCACATGCATCAATGAGCCTCGGCCGCCCATGACCCTGTGGCTGGTTCTCCACTGGTCCTTCCTTGGAGCACTTTTGATAGAGACTGACCACTGCAGACCGGGAACACCCACAAGAGCTGCAGTTTTGGAGATGCTCTGACCCAGTCGTCTAGCCGTCACAATTTGGCCCTTGTCAAACTCGCTCAAATCCTTACACTTGCCCATTTTTCCTGCTTCTAACACATCAACTCTGAGGACAAAATGTTCACTTGCTGCTGAATATATCCCACCTACTTACAGATGCCGTGATGAAGAGATAATCAGTGTTATTCACTTCACCTGTCATAATGTTATGCCTGACCGGTGTGTATGTGTAATAGGGGTGGGGTGGGGGAAAATGTTGATTCTTAGATGCATCGCGATGCGGACGTGGATGATTCTGAATCGATTCACAAATGTAAAAAAAAAAATCTGCATTAAAAGCACATATGGAAGCCCTTCGGCTTCTGTGAAGTTAAAGGGGAAAATGACCTTGACAAGAGCCACACTATATGCAAGTTGTGCCAAACTAAATTAATAGGGGTGTGCATTGGCACTGCCCTCACAATTCGATTCGATTACGATTCACCAGGTAACGATTCGATTCAATTCGATTCTACGATGCATTGCGATGCATCAAAATTCTACTGCACACAACAAGGCAAATTTTTTATCAGTCATGAGGCAATACAAGCAGTCAGATATTGAACAACAGATTGTATTGGCTGCTATGTGTGTATTATCACTCTCCTGTATCTTTGACAAAAATGTCATTAAATAAAATAAAATTGAATGGTACAGGGTATTGGATATGGCATTTTCAAACCTGAAAAAGAAAACATAAATCACTGCTTTCAGTGCTTTGAATGAGAAATGTTTCTCTTCTCTCTGCTTTAGAACCATTTGAAATTATATAGAGCAATAATAACCAACTAAGCCAACTTTTTCCAGCAGTGAACATAAGTGTTTTTTTTTACACACAGTAAAAAGCTCTAAGACAGGGCACTTCATGAACTCCTGTGCAAATATTAATCCTTAATTACAGTCACACTATTGTAACAACAACCACCACCCAGGCACCCAGCAATAAAAATATTCAGTGCAACACACACAGTAACGTTGACACCAGGGACTCGTCAATTCTCGTGCTTGATTTTAATGTGGCAGGCGCGTTAGCAGGGCGTAAGCAGCGAATATTTTTTTCGGGGCCCATGTTAACAGATTAGAGCATTCACATCGCACGCAGAGGCGGCAGCGCATCGCATCGCAGGAGCAGAAGCAGCAGTGGCGCGATCGTTTCGGCACCGAGTCTATTTTTGCCGTTAGTAGTAACGCGTGCGGTGTGAAGCCGGCGTCAGAATCCGAAATGTGCCCAGATGTCCGCTTTCCAAGCTTTGGGTGCGTTTTTAATTACCCGTCTATCGCGGTCATCTCCCTCCGCCTCAGCCATCTTGATTGTTGTTGTTATGACCCTGGAAGTAATTGAAACTTCACAACTTTATTGTCCAACTCAAGGCCAGAAAATAAACGGTGACATAATCGATTATGGCACTTTGCCGCATCGATGCTGAATCGTGCAAGCCCCGCATTGCGATGCATCGCTGAATCGATTATTGTTGACACCACTAGTATCAATACTGAAATATCTGAAACGATACGATACTCCTTTTCAACAGTATCGATACTAGCTGCGCTCTCCTCTCCGAGCGACAGCGAGTTGACACGCACCCGCCTCCTCGGACAGCTTCTTAGTGTTGGTGTGACCGGTCTGAATTTCGCACGGGATTGCACATCTACTTATTCCCGCAGATTTCGCGCTCGCATCTGAAGCGCGCACACACATCCCGTAATAAAGCCGCCTCTGACATACAAGTGCAAAAATGAGCCCCTTTTTCCAGCTTATTAATGGTCAAATACACTAAAGAAAATATCTCAATGTCCATCTTGGTGTGTATTAACGTAAACACAGTCGTAAACAGTTCAGGAAGAATGTGTAGCAGGAACAGTGTTTGGGATCCATGCGAGCATCGGGACTTAAAGGGACAGAAGTTATTTATTATTCACACTACAAAAAGACAAACGATCACTTACTGCACTTGACTGAATAACTTGTGTAACTCTAATAGATTCATCTGTATTACATTTTTTACAATAAAGATTATCCAATGTTATTTTAAATTTGATTACTTTGTTTTGTTTTTAAATTCAGTTTCTTAACTGAATACTGTTAGACCTACAGTCTAATTTATTTGTGCTATTGTTTGTAATTTGTTTATTTGTTCTTATTTTATTACTGTTTACTCGTCTTTTTCAATTAAATTTGAAATTTAGCTTCCTTGTGCTCTATTTAAGCTATTGCAACAAAATTAGTTGGCAAATATTTGTGAGATAATTGTAATGGTAATTGATCTACGTTTATATATGAGAAAAGCTTAAAAGCTTTATCATATAAAGTGATCTCTTCAAATATCTTCAATAGACGGACAAAAAACTAAATTATATTAAAAATATCTATTTGAGAGTATATAAGCATTTTTTTCCCCGTGGTATCGAAAATGGTATCGAATATCGATACTTTTTTAGGTATTGTATCGAAGTTAGAAATTCCAGTATCGTGACAACACTAATCTCTGCAAATGTTAATTTAGTGTTAAGATGTTCATTTCATAAAAACTGTTTTTGATTGTGGTATACAGCAAAACATTTGTCTGTGCTCAGCATTTAGTTTTAAGTCATAATTCTTAGGGCGTTTTCACACCTGAAAGTCCGCACCAAGGTCCGAACCGAAGTTCATGTTTTGATACATTTGATACTTTCGGTTAGTTTTGGTTTGGTTTCACATTGCAATTATGCGAGCGCATAATTGACACACTTGCGTCCACTCATCATCATCTACTGTATGTGGGCGGCATCTGGACATTGATTGGTTTGTAAACGGACGTGCGTCTGACGTCAGCGTCTTTGACAAGAGTGAATGAACGGACGCATATCATTGCCACTATTGAACAGTGCGCATTGCTTGACTATTTTCTTTTCATCACGTTTAAAAGTGGACATTTCAAGCTTTATATACACATATTTCTCATGTTTGTGAGACAAGTAGCCTACTGAGTTTCGGTTTATTTGAGACACGCTCCAGTTCATGTGCAAAGCATGTGATCGCTCCCGCGATTATTGTCTGCTATAGACTATTTACTTTTTATTTATTAAATCCAGGCAATTATCTGATTAAACGTTGATTAAAATTAAGATACAATTTATACAAAACAAAATTCACATTAAAGAAAGGCTTTCTAAGCAAAAATCATACAAAATTTCTTTCAAAATCATTTCTGACCTTCTGTCTTCTGACATATTGCGCATCTTTTCACTTTTCATAATCAATGTAGCCTAGATGAAATTTAAAAATAACATTAAAATATTAAAAATTAACAGGAACTTCCTGCAAATGGTCTGAAAGTACGAACCATACAGAAAATGCTTTCACTCTAGAAACGAACCGAACCTTTGTTCAGTTTGATCCGGACTGAGATTACCTCTTTTCATCGGACCAAATTTCGTATTTTTGGTCCGGACCGTGGGACGGGGGAGGTTTCACACCTGTAATTTTGATCCGGACCAAACTGAAAAGTCCGAAAATCCGGACCAAACAAGGTAGGTGTGAAAGGGCCCTTAGACTATATTATTTATTTTTGTAAAAAAAATAATTTTATTTGTGTATAAGAACAGTTGTATGTTACTAGTTATTCAGAATATGCTGATTATACAATTTTTTTGCCTGAAGGATTATATTGCTCGTTGCACATAACAGGAGGTTATTACTTTATGTTACTGATTCAGAATATGCTGAAGTCTTTACTACAAGTATGCTGCTACAGACACTTTTCCTGTTGGTTCTGTGCAATGTTGGGACATATTCTGGCAAATGTAACCTTCCTGACCTGTTGACTTGTAAAATCACTTCCATTTGTTTGCTTTAAAAGTACCAAGTGATAAAAAAGAAAATCTGTATAGAAAAAAGGATGCATCCTTAATGGTTTTATCATTTTTTTTTTCATTAGAATTTCAGCAAAATCTGGGTGATAATTCACTGTGAATCAGGTCGACTGATTCATTAAAACTATCCGGCTCATCCGGTTATTTGTTTCGGTGGATTCATTCATTCAACCATAAACAAACGCGTATTCTCTTCTGCTCTAGCTCATGTACTACCGTAATCTAACTTCTATTTTAAACTTGGCATTATGTACTGCAAGTATTGTTGTCTCTTATGAACATTTGCTTGTGATTTTCCTGACTTATAAATCACTTTAGGTAAAAGCTTTTGCTAAATGAATAAAACTAAGTGCATAAAGTAAATCAAACAGTCTCCTGTTTAATTGGGCATTAAAGTCACCATAAAAATCAGAACGCACAAATTATTGTTTGGTTTTTTAATGGAATATTGCAGTGCATTTTATAAATGATTTATCCGTGCACATCTTCCCCTTCCTCTTGCAGCATCTCTTCTCTTCTCTGATGACGAGGGCGGGGCAACCTGTCACTCACATGAGAGCCACCAATAGCAAACCACAACCATCCAATCAATTCCCCACAGACAAAATCAAGCCCCGCCCTACATTTGTTCTTGTTTGAGAAGCGTTTCACTTGTACGTCACAAAAGTGAAGAAAAGATGAGCGCAACTTCCCCTTCAAGCAATACTAATAATCAAGTCTGGTTACACGAATCAAGGCGACTTCACAATCTGGATCTGAACACAACCAAAAGTGTTTCAAACACTCACATGGGCATCGTCCTCCAGCAGATTGTGTTCATCCTCACAGAAGTCCATGAACATGATGAGATGATCCTGGTGTTGCATGATGATTCCTCACACTCTGTGCTTCTCCGCTGTAAGAAACAATGACAATTCATAAAGAGAGACTGGCAATGTACATTTGTAGCATATGTCCAAATGATCCAAACTTGATTACAGTCAGAAAACATAAAGTAGCCTGACCCCAGCTGAACGGACACAGCATATTCTTGTATATTCCACGGTTGTATTTTGTATGTGAACATTATATTGTATTTGAAATAGAGTACCAGTAAATACTAGTATAAATATGAATATATCCAAATACCATGTACCATGCTTTTTAACCTTCCTGCTCAATATCTAAACCAATATATAAATTCTGACTTTATATCTCCAAATTCAGACTTAATATCTCCAAATTCAGACTTTATATCATACAATTATGACTTTATATCTCACAATTCTGACTTTATATCTCACAATTCTGACTTTATATCACACAATTCTGACTTTATATCTCACAATTCTAACTTTATATCTCACAATTCTGACTTAATATCTCTAAATTCAGACTTTATATCATACAATTATGACTTTATATCTCACAATTCTGACTTTATATCTCACAATTCTGAATTTATATCTCACAATTCTGACTTTATATCACGCAATTCTGACTTTATATCACACAATTATGACTTTATATCTCACAATTCTGACTTTATATCTCACAATTCTGACTTTACATCACTCAATTCTGACTTTATATCACACAATTATGACTTTATATCACACAATTATGACTTTATATCTCAATTATGACTTTATATCACACAATTCTGACTTTATATCACACAATTTTGACTTTATATCACACAATTCTGACTTTATATCTCACAATTATGACTTTACATCTCACAATTCTGACTTTATATCACAAAATTCTGACTTTACATCACTCAATTCTGACTTTATATCACACAATTATGACTTTACATCTCACAATTCTGACTTTATATCACACAATTCTGACATTACATCACTCAATTCTGACTTTATATCACACAATTATGACTTTATATCTCAATTATGACTTTATATCTCACAATTATGACTTTACATCTCACAATTCTGACTTTATATCACACAATTATGACTTTACATCACTCAATTCTGACTTTATATCACACAATTATGACTTTATATCTCAATTATGACTTTATATCACACAATTATGACTTTATATCTCACAATTATGACTTTATATCACACAATTATGACTTTATATCTCACAATTATGACTTTATATCACACAATTATGACTTTATATCTCACAATTATGACTTTACATCTCACAATTCTGACTTTATAAACAATTAGTCTCCTCGGCAGGGTTTTGAAGTCTTTTAACGGTTAAAACATTTAAAGCAGCACTAAACCATCAACATTAACCAGCACAAAAAGCAATAAACCGACACTAAACTGAATGAAACATTTGAAACATTTAATCTGAGATGGAGTTTAATTCCTTGCTAACAAATCACAGGTTTGACAGCTGTGTGTGTTTGTGTCGTCGTGTTTTATGGTCAGGCAGAATTTTTACGCTGCGTTTTTATAACACTTCAGGCGTTAAAAGAGAAAAACTATGATAAAATAACCAGATAAACCAGTATTCTCGATGGATGGGGATCCGCTTACCTGCTAAGTTAAATGCATGGTTAGCAGTTTGAACTGTGTGTGTGTGAGGCCTGAGCATTCACTGCCATTCAGATTTGGCGCCACCTGCTGGTCAGCGACGAAAGTGCGTGACCACGTGGTCAGAGCTGCTACGCACTTTCATATCTCTGTGCTTTTCATCTAATTTTATCACAACTATGGACTCATTTGAGTCTATTTTTTATTTCTCCCAAGGAATTTAGTATTTGAGCATTATGTCTCGGAGCAATTGACTTTCTTGGCAATATAAAACAGCAGAATAAACCAGGAATGTGCTCAAAGTACACATAAACGTGACCTTGCATGAACCTTGCATGAGTGTTTTATCCACTGTATAGATGGTTTAGTTCAATATATAGGTATAGAATGAAAGGGGAAACTGGTTGTGTCCATAAATAAATACCCAAAATCATGAGGCCACACCTGAAACAGTGAGCGTAAACCACACCTGTTGCTCGAGGGGAAACTAACCAGTGTTTTACTGCATGACCGCCCATCTCCACAACACGCATGTGTATGCAGACCATTAAAACAGAGATTCAGATGTCACCGTGGCTTCATGTTACACGAGATATCAGTTTATGTGCACGTGTGACGTCTTATAAAGCCAAAATGCAAAGCACACATCTATCTCACATACAGTAAACAATGAGAAATGTGGAGAAAAATGGCTATTTATCTGCTTTTTATAGGCTGTATTTAATGTTCTTATGCTTGGAGTGTTAATGTCATGTTTTACATTGTTTAAAAAGGTTAATGCACAACACAAAACATTATAAACATGAAATTAGCAGATACACATTTGAACCTCTTTTTATGAGCATCAAAACATTTGTTAGGCGTGGTACAAATGTCAAAAAATAAGACAGAGCAAGTATGCAGCATTACGAGTCTTTTGGAAACGCAGAGATCTTTTAAAAACATAAACCTGAAGCTCATAATAGTAGCATGTTTAGTGCTCATCAGACACACCCCCATGCCAGCCAATCAGATGTGAGGAGGAGTGTGAGGCGATAAAGGAGTGACTCATGTCATTATTAATGCTGATAATAATACTAGTGGAGTCCCAGACTATCAGCTTTCACTAGTCATAACTAGAATATGCATGTTTGCGTTGCTCTTAAGGAACATGTTTTATAAAAGGATTTATGCAAAGACAACTGCAAGTTCATTTTCATATTTTTGAGCATGCGATTTAAAATGTTAATAAAAACTATAATGATGCATAGCCCCAGTCAAACATCACAGAACTCATCAGATGTAATGATGGAACTTGTGCTGCTGTTTTCCCTGCAAAAGGATGTCATTTCCTGAGGTATAATGTCAGTCGGTTATTTTAAAAGGGGTTTGTACAAAAGACTAGCATCTTAAAACCCATAAAGCGGGCTCTTGGCAGCCACCTATCAATGTGCATGTGCGTGCCAATGGTAAACATGAGCAAACCTGTTCGTTATCTGGTCTCAAAGGATTACTGAACTCTCACCTTCTTGGCATGCAAGCAATCATAGAGCTGGTTAGTTAACGCAAAAGCTTTTAGTGGTGTGACATCACGGCTGGTCATGTGCTCTACATAAATAATTACTGGCACAGTGTTTGAATAAGAATATTGCATAAGACTATTTGACAAGGGGAATCTCATGTGAAAATATTAAATGAAAAAGAGGCCTAAGCCTATAGATACATGTTTGAGCTGCTTTAACTGTAAAACTTGCTTTATCTCAAAACATATCAGTCATATCAAAGGCCTGTCTGTGAAACCAGGCCTACTTTTGAATAAATAAAAAGAATACCCTTTTTATTTATGCAAAATGTAGGCCTGGTTTCACAGACAGGCCTTCAATTAAGCCAGGATTAGGAAAAAGAACATTGAGTATGCTTGTTAGCATGCTTTATATAAATCAATTATTTATGACGGATGTGCAACTCTCGCACCTTTACAAACACAGAGCGAGTTAATCCAGATTCACAGAGCAAACAATGCTTAATGTTTCAAAAGGATATAAAACAAACATAAACCATTCAGCGATGCTTCAAGGCTCCTCTAAAGCTCAACATATAGTGTCAGTTTACAGGTTCTCACATGTGAACTTGTGCAAACAATCATGGAAATATTTAGTACATTTTTAGCTCCCTATGCTCTCCTTGAGATAGATAGACAGGGTCATGGGCGGCCGAGGCTCATTGATGCCCGTGTGGAGTGAAGGCTGGCCCGTGTGGTCCGATCAAACAGACGAGCTACTGGAGCTCAAACTGCTCAAGAAGTTAATGCTGGTTCTGATAGAAAGGTGTCAGAATACACAGAACATCTCAGTTTGTTGTGTATGGGGCGGCACAGCCGCTGACCAGTGCCCATGCTGACCCCTGACCCCTGACTCCGCCCAAAGCACCAACAGTGGCACGTGAGCATCAGAACTGGACCACGGAGCAATGGAAGAAGGTGGCCTGGTCTGATGATCACGTGTTCTTCTACATCTCTTATGATTTTTGGACAAACGGTTCAGAAGTTATGCTACATGTTACCTCAAGTCATGATTGTGATGACATGTACCAAGTTTGGTTTGAATACGATAAAGCGTTGCAGAGATATAGCCTTAAGTGTATTTTTGCAACCGCTACATAAAATTTGTTTGCGCGTTTATCGAAAACTATTTGACGAATCAACTTGAATTCCATAACTTTTTGTCAGCAGGGTCTGAAGATGATTTAAATTTTTTGTGAAAATTCGAGCATGGCCAAGGACAAGTTTGCAAAAGTAGGTTTTTCAGAAAATTCAAAATGGCGGGAAAATTTTCATGACGGAAAATGATGTTATAGGGTGCAATCAAATCGTCTTGAGTGAAAAGAGAAAAAAGAAAAAAATCTGAGGAAAAAATTATTTTGTTTCTAGCCCTTATGGTTCAAAAGTTATTAACATAAACATGAGTGAAACTTTGGACAGGTGGTGGCGCTAGAGGGATTGAGTTAGAGACTCCAAAATTGGTGTGGTTAATGTTGGGCCAGTCCTCTATTTGTGTGCCAAATTTCATAACTTTCCCACAAACTTCAATGGCCGAATAATAATAAGAAATCTACCTTTAAGGGTACAACAGCTTGTCAAAGGTATATTGGTATATTATATATTGGTTCCTTAAATGTACACAGTTGTAGTACCCAAAGTGTACATATTAATACCTAAAAGGAACAAAAGTGTAGCCTATACCTTATGAAAAGGTACCGCCCCAGTGACAGCCTTTGTACCTTTTTTTCTGAGAGTGTATAAAGGAAAGTATATACTTTGCATCGCCCGCCACAAGCTCTTCGTCTGCAACACGACAAGAGGCCATAATGGAGAAATTAATTTCGTTCATTTGTAAGGACATGCGACCGATCAGTGTCGTGGATGGGGCAGGCTTCAGGGATTTTTTATGAACCTCAGGGTAAAAGTTATTTGTTGTCACATTTCTCAGAATTGTGTGCCTCATTTTATTTAACGTTAAACAGAAACATTACTAAAGTGTAGGCTACTGTACTGACTGAATAGATATTGCATGAATAAAGGATAATGCACTGCTTCCACTGGTTTGATTATTTACCGTTTCATGTCGAGGAAAAGTTCCATGTTTACCACAGCACAGCTCGCTCGGAGCGTTCAATATGCTGTAAAACTTCAATTAATATTAATAATATTTGTTTCAATCACTGAATGAAGCCTGCTATATTTGGGACAAGAGTCGCGACCTTAAATTGCTTGCACAAAACTCTTGATCAGCTCTCAAAATGTGTTTGTTCATTTAAACCGTTATGTGCAGAGAGCGTGAGGGCGAGAGAGAGTGAGGTCTGCGATCTTGGCCATCAGTTGATTTACTTGTTTTTGTGTAGGTGATACGTTGTCAAATATGTTTAAACTTAAATAGACTACCTATACAAGTAGTTATGTCTCTTTGTATTAATTTGTCCAGTTATTGACGTAATGCGCATCATTGACAAAATGCGCAACCAGATGTTCGAATAGTTCGAATATTCGTGTTTTTTTTTAGAGGGAATATTTGAGCATCATTTTGGAGCAATTTTGACAGTCCTACCACCTACCTAAGCATTGTGGAGACCATGTTCACTCTTTCATGGAAACGCTATTCCCTGGTGGCTGTGGCTCTTCCAGCAGATAATGCGCCACCACAAAGCACAAATGCTTCAGGAATGGTTTGAGGAGCACAACAACGAATTTGAGGTGTTGACTTGGCCTCCAAATTCCCCAGATCTCAATCCAATCGAGCATTTGTGGGATGTGCTGAACAAACAAGTCCGATCCATGGAGAGCCCACCTCGCAACTTACAGGACTTAAAGGATCTGCTGCTAACATATTGGTGCCAGATACCACAGCACACCTTCAGGGGTCTAGTGGAGTCCATGCAAACGAAAAAAAAAGCTCTTTAACAACTTTTTACAGTGTGAGACAATAGACATTTCTTGTCTTTTTGCTTCAGATACTCCAATCAAACTCCTCATTAATCTCAACTGGCAAATTATGAGTGAGTCAAAACATCCAGTGACCCAAAAACATTTGCACTGAATCATGTCCGAATGCCATTTGACAAAATATTAAAAGCAAACATTGTCTGCAAACAAATGCTGCTCTTGCTTTAATATGAATGACAATTTAGCATTTTGTTAATTAATGCAATTACATTTTGAAGTGTAAAGTAGGTTTCTGTTTTTTTTTCATTCACTTAGTTTCAGTGCTGAATATGATGGATGATTCATAACTGAGGATGTGCGTTATGGGTGTAGCTCATTGAATGAGAAGGATTATAAACCTAAAACACTGTCTTGACTTTTAATAATCATATGCGAATGAAGATCAGTTGAAACTTCCTGTTTTCTTTTGAATTTAAGGCAAGTCAGTCAGGTTTAAACCGAACACCACTACTGAAAGTTTCTGTTCTGACATTTTCATTCTGTGAGATGAGATTGTCCTGACAGCGGCGCATGAGGTCTTGAAGCTCCGCCTTCTTCTTGAAAGGGGGCCAGAGGCATCAGCTCATTTGCATTTAAAGGGATACACACAAAAAGTGCCAATTTTAACATGCTGTAAAAAATTATCTGCGGGGTATTTTGAGCTAAAACTTCACATACACACTCTGGGGACATCAGATAATTATTTTACATCTTGTAAAAAAGGGCATAATAGTTGCCCTTTAAGTTCACTTTTTAAAAACTTTTTTCACTTCAGTAAATGATCCCCCCAAGTTTCAGGTCTATGCTCAAAAAGTGAATTAATGGATTATGATTACAGCGTAAATATAATTTAGTACCATAGACCCCCCTAAAAATACAAAATGCTAAATAAAAAACATTATCGTACTAAAATATAGTACATTAATTATGGTAAATTGGTAATTTTTGACCGTCATGCAATGACTTCAGTAATAAACAGAAAAATAACAGAATCAATGATGCAAACCTCATCAAATATGAGGCTAAATTAAAATTTTAGTGTAAAGCAGCTCTAAAAAGTCAGTTCACTGTTTTTAAATGAAAAGGTTTGTCTTTTGAATCATGAAAGACGGTTACTTTAAATGAAAGTAAAATGTTGTCATTCACTCTCAGAAATATTTTTTTTTGTAAATATAGCTGCAAGCAGCAATACAGGGGCCAAGCGCAAATAAGAAGACAAGACATGCCAACATGGCTGGAAGTGTCAGATCAACTGCAGCAATGAGCAATTAAACACATGATGATTTTAGGCAAAAAGGCTGAAAAATGCATTGTAGTCTATGGGAATTTCATGTTTTGTTCTATTATAGAGCCACCAAAAGGCACAATCCTACAATTTTCTCAGAGTGAGCCTATACACGTGTGTGTCAATTTTGGTGAAAATATCTCATTTAGTTTTGGAGTTATAGACATTTATATGAAAAAACACGTAAAAAATGACTGACACCTGACTTTGATTGGATTTTACTACCCCTTTCTATCCATATTTTGACATTTGGGCGTTAGCATTTAGCTATCGACCTGTTTCCGAACTTCTGACGCTGGTTTCGTCTCAATCGGACTAGCGGTTTCGAAGATATCAGCTAACGTTTTTTAAGCGCCAAATTACCACGCTGCACAAACCATACGCTGAAACCTGGCAAGTCTGGTATCGTTGGACTCCGTTTCGTAACAATCCGTTCATGTGTTCATAAAATACAGCATTTTAGCACGTAAAATTGGATATCAGACGACTCGGCATGCTGTCCTGAATCTAACTTTTATGATTTTTGGACAAACGGTTAGGAAGTTATAAGCCAAAATAGCCATTTTTCGCATCTCCGGACCAGTAGGTGGCGCTGCGCCGTAACGCTGCATGTTACCTCAAGTCATGATTGTGATGACATGTACCAAGTTTGGTTTGAATATGATAAAGCGTTGCAGAGAAATAGCCTTAAGTGTACAGCCTTAAGCTACATAAAATTTGTTTGCGCGCTTATTGAAAACTATTTGACGAATCAACTTGATCTGGTTTAATTTTTGTGAAAATTGGAGCAATGGCCTAGGACGAGTTTGCAAAAGTAGGTTTTTCAGAAAATTCAAAATGCAGGGAAAATTTTCATGATGGAAAATGACGTTATAGGGTGCAATCGAATCGTCTTGAACGAAAAAAGAAAAAAGAAAAAAATCTGAGGAAAAAAATATTTTGTTTCTAGCCCTTATGGTTCAAAAGTTATTAACATAAACATGAGTGAAACTTTGGACAGGTGGTGGCGCTAGAGGGATTGAGTTAGAGACTCCAAAATTGGTGTGGTTAATTTTGGGCCAGTCCTCTATCTGTGTGCCAAATTTCATAACTTTCCCACAAACTTCAATGGAGGAATAATAATAAGAAATCTACCTTTAAGGGTACAACAGCTTGTCAAAGGTATATTGGTATATTGTATATTGGTTCCTTAAATGTACACAGTTGTAGTACCCAAAGTGTACATATTAATACCTAAAAGGAACAAAAGTGTAGCCTATACCTTATGAAAAGGTACCGCCCCAGTGACAGCCTTTGTACCTTTTTTTCTGAGATTGTATAAAGGAAAGCTTTGTTCCTTATTAATCCCAAAAAGGTACTAAACTGCATCTTTTAGAGGTAAAAAAAGATGTACTTTTAAGGGTCCTGCCCCTTTGCATCTTCTCATGTAAACTCTACCATAGTCACAGACGGTTTGGTTGGTATCTCGGAAGATCTTTATGACTTTCTGGTCTGTGCAAACGCAGGCCGTAATTATGATTCCTTCAACCGTCTGTTTTTGTGGACCTGCCAAGATATTTTGGGCGTTCCTCCATTCAGATTGCATCAGTGGGACAATAACATTCCTCTCCTGATGCAAAAACACATCACCATTTTACAGCAAAAGAACTTTTACATTAAAACTCACGTGTTTATACATGTACGGATCGGATGTTGCAATGCCAACTGTTAAGGTTCGGGTTGGCAGAATAAGTTGACACGTGCATGCAAAGTTACATATAGTTAGAAGAATGTCAGTGTTACCCAATGCATCAGCCATGCAGTCAAATACATGAGACAAACTAATAGAGGAGATTTAAGACATATTTTTAGCATACCCAGAAAATACAGTTGATCTTAAATATATAATTATCCTTCAACCCTTTTTATGTGAGCATGCAGACTCCAAACGCAGACTTGTTTATCCACTCTTGGGTGTGAATGAGCAGGTATCTGTGTCACCTGAGGGCGGACCTAGAGTATAAATACAGCAAGGAAACGGTATTTCCACACAGAAAGCACAAGACAAGAAAAGAGGTAAGACATTCTTCATTTATTCGCTGCAACTGGACAGAGATATTTGTCAAATGCGTGATTCATGTGACTGTTTGATGACAGATACCAAAACAGATGCTGAATAATTTAGTACATTTAGAAAATGTAGAGAACTGATCTTGTGAAATAATACATGCATGGCTCTTTTTTTATATAGTTTAGTGTTACTACTGTGCTGCATATAAGAAAATCTCAATATGGGCGATAAACGTAAGTGATATTTCATATAAATATACTGACATCTTTCTGTTTGTTGCATCGACAAGATGTTTTACATTTACACTTTTTCAATGATTGTAATTAAATGCCATCAGAGAACAATTTTTTATGCATATTTTTGTTTTTCTAATGTCTTCTACAGCACCAAAGAAGGTAAGATATTTATATTTTTAATTGTGCATAGCAATTTATTGGTTAAATAAAAGGTTAATTTTAAAGAGTGACGCTGATCATACTGTATATTGACAGGATTGCACAGATAAGGATAAGGATCATCATCACGCCGAGGTATGAAGACTCTTTCTATGTGTCAATTGCACTTCTACACAAACAGTTCATGACTTTTTCATTTTATGCTAATCATATTGTCATATTTTCTGTCTCATAGGGAGATGAAGGTGGCAAGGTAAAAACAATTTAATGGTGAAAATCAAAATGACCCACTTTTAAAGGATCCAATGACAGACATCTGATCTCATTACTTTGATTATGTCTTGTAGGGAAAGCATGGAAAGGGCCAAGAGAAAGGGAAAGGTCAGCATGGACCACCAGGTCAAGGACAAGGTCAAGGTCAAGGGCCAGGTGAACATGGGAAAAAAGGAAGTGAGCAACAAAAAGGAAAAAAATGAGACGAAAAGTTCAAAGCCTGAGACTATATGATGGTCCATGCAACAAAAACTGGGTTTCAGTTCAACTTTGCATTCAAATAATGACATTAAAAAACCCTTGAACAAACTGTATTTGTTTTTAATCATTGAGCATGAGTGTTTTTAATGGAAATCACATCTGTTTGGAAGCAATAAACAACATTCATTGTGAAATTGTGCTGTGCAAGAAGAATTCCTGGGATGTTGCATGAGTGACCACCAAACAGAGCTGACATTCCAAAGATCTTGTACAGAAAAATATTAAGGTTTAATGCGAGATCTTGTCTTTGACTACAGTGTTGTGTAAATCAACGGTTTGAGGATTGCTGTATAAATTAACCTAGAACAACAAGAGGATGAAACCAATTGCATCAGTGCGGGTTCTGCAAGTTTGGCACCCTAATTATCAAACCGAACTCTAAATGCATGCCATTTTTCCATATAATAGATAAACCATACAAATAATGTAGGGGAGTTCTCCGAAAGTGGGATATGCTGTGACAATGTTTGATGCTTACAGGTTAAATAACTGGAGAGCGCTTCATTTAGCATTCCTATAAAGTATACATGTACCAGCAGGTCCAGAAACGCAAACAAGGGCATATTGGGGGGAAAAAGTTCTATTTGGGGCCTGTAATGGGGTCACTTGCCACCTTTTAGGAGGAAGACCATCTAAAAGTCCAACAAATAAACAGTGCAAGACCAATTTCTCTCCAATTAATTTCCTAAAACTCCTTTTTTCAAAAAGGTAATTAACCAAACCAACTAGCTATTCAAAAGCAAAAAATATATATAAAATCCGGACAACACAAAAGGCTGGATTTAATGGCTTTGAGGCAAAGCACAATACCACAACGCATTGATGACAACAACAACAAAAAAAATTAAGTCACAATATGGGCCTCATTCATGAAATTTTCGTAAATATATGAGCAAATTCTGAGTAATTTGCACATAAAATTGACTTTTACGAAAACTCTCCTCCAGATTCACAAACTCTTCGTATGCCACGGATTCGGTAGTTAAACGTGTGTATATTAAGGAATTCCAAACATTCGTAAATAGGACTCGCGTACACGCTCATTCATAATTAGCATAATCCCCGCCCATGAGTTACAACTGCAAATGACGTGTCCAGGAATGCTGTGGAATCTTCTGGACTTCTTTCTCAGGTTTGGCGTCAGTTTTTTGCATAAACGCTAAAGAGACTAATTGACCATAAGCTGAGCAATAAATATTCAATTATCGTGTGTCCGCCAAAGCATTTTCACCCAGCTAAAAAACGGCTGGTGCTCTTCTGAAAATGGCCAGCTGGTGGCGCTTGAAAGCGCTTTGCAAGGGCAGCGTTTTTCCAGCTGAGATACTTTGGTTGCTATAATACAGAATATCCATGCGTGTAATGTGTTACTAGTGTCTCATTTTTAAGAATATTATTGAATATAAAAATGCAGTAAAAAGCAGTATCAACATCTCCATTATTGATATTCAGTCGGTGTACAAGTGGGATGATTGGTCGGTGTAGTTTTTGTCCCGCCCCTCCTCCACTGTGATTGGACGGCCGGGTAAAAAGTGACAGTGACGAGCCTATTACCAAAAGTTGAACAGTAAAAAAAAAAAAAAAGACGGGGCAAATCAACTCTTGAAATATTATTATGGTACTTAGTGCATCAAAATGCAATGTCATCATTTTGCCTAAATTAGAACACAGAACGATCAAATGTTTTACACACCATTTACACGTGGTAGTGAAGGAATTGAAAATAATCAAATTATTTCGATATTTGAAATCCAACAAAGAAATTTGCTTTGCTGTTGTCAACCCACATTCCTTATCAGAAGGGCCATTTGGAAGACAAAAGAAAGGCCTGTATGCCAAATGGGTGCCACACCTTTACAGTGGGGGAAGTTTGGTCTGATTGGTCAGTTTAAATTAATACATTTGGTTACAGTCACATGGTCAAGGAATAGATAAAAGAGGATTGTAACTATTGCTCTCTCTCTTTTTCTCTGGCTCTCTTATTCTCTGGCTCTTGAGGTCATTGGGGCTTCTCTTCTTTGCTCTCTTCTTCTCTCTCTCCCCCCACTCTCTCTCTCTCTCTTTCTCTATCCCTCAGGTAACATTTTATTCATGCTGTGTACGATTAATGGTATAAGTTTATCATCTCATACATCCATTTTGAAACTATTTTAAGTGTAACCATAACCAGATTTTGTCATTAAATCCTTTCTATTACGAATACTGTGCTAACTAGTTTTGATTTGGTATTGACTTTCCAGTGCTCCCTATTGCAATACAATATAACTGGATTATGCTCATTTGCACTGCTGATTGTTATTTACAGTACCTACTGTTTACATTTGCATTTTGCACCGTACTTCTAACTGTAATATGCAATCACTTTCCACTGCACTTTTACACTTTTTTTTTCGGATAGCTTATGTCCATAATTTATTGCACTACCTGAATCCACTGCCATATTCCTCATTTTAGCCTAACATATCATTGTATACCTCTATCTGTAAAATTCTGTTTATAGTAATAGCCATCTGTATATTATATTACATATCCACCTGCAGAGGTGGGTAGAGTAGCCAAAATCTGTACTCAAGTAAAAGTACAAGTACTTACGGAAATATTTACTCAAGTAAAAGTAAAAGTAACAATTGTAATATTTACTTGAGTAAGAGTAAAAAAGTATTCGATGAGAAAACTACTCAAGTAGTTAGTTACTAGTTACTTTCGATCTGATTGATAAGAAGCGAAAACCCTGAATTTCAGGCTACTTGGAGAGCTTTGACACACCTCTCTGTAACACTTTACAATAAGGTTGTATTAGTTAACATTAGTTAATGTATTAGTTAACATGAACCATGAACAACACCTCTGTTCAGCATTAGTTCATCTTTGTCAACGTTAGTTCATAAAAATCCAGCTGTTCATGGTTTATTCATGTTAGTTCACAGTGCATTGACTAATGTTAACAATATTTGAATAATGCATTTGTAAATGTTTAAATTAACATAAAGATAAATAAGTGCTTTATAAGTGCAGTTCATTATTAGTTCATGTTAACTAATGTAAGCTAATGAACCATATATATATATGTATATGTGTGTGTGTGTGTGTGTGTGTGTGTGTGTGTGTGTGTGTGTGTGTGTGTGTGTGTGTGTGTGTGTGTGTGTGTGTGTGTGTGTGTATGTGATTAATGGTTAAACAGAGTAAATTAATGGTGTGCTGGGCTAACTAGAGCTCTTCTTAAAACATACTTTGTTCTTATATTTTTATAAGTATATAGGATATTCTTTAGGTAGGAATAAAATACAATACCGTTTTTACTTGTATGTATTTTCTAAACTTCAGACAGGTGTCTGTCCGGATTTGTGTATAAATGCAAGACGTCACATTAGGCTATTCAATTTGTTTCGTTTTGTGAAGCAAAGGGTAAATGTGAAGATGTGAGATGTTTGTTTGTGGACGTGTGTTGTTTGGAGGATTCAAACGATTTGTCATTGCTTGCACAAGAGCGCATATGAGGAAAACACTCGGACAGTGTGTGAAATAGTATTATAATAAGGGAAAATTTCCTGTAGTTACCAAATGACCGTTAATAGTGTTCAAATATAGGCATCATTGTGACACTTACCGCTACATGTTCTTTTCAGGGTGGAATTCTTGCATGCTGAGAGATGTCAGTTCGTTTTGGTGCACACAGCATGCATCGCATTATGAAACTATTCTTTTTGACATCTTGGAGTGAAAACATAGACTGAACTTGAGGCCACGGGCAATCTGCCTCCCGTAGCTCACACACATCTTCCTCTGCTTCGGCCATCATCTTCCGACGAAACGCGCGCTAATTATAAGCGGGTGATCCGTAGCAACCTCTCGCAAAGCAGCCTCTCCAACGTTTCGCGAGACTTGCGAAAGTCATTTTAACTTATTTTAATATATTTAATATAATTATTACCATTTGACAGTAACGGAGGAACGCCACCGAATGTAACTAAGTAAAAGTACAGTTTTTTCACAAGAAATTTACTTGAGTAAGAGTAAAAGTACCCATCTTTAAATCTACTCTAAAAGTACAAGTTACCCAAAAAATTTACTCAAGTAAATGTAACGAAGTAAATGTAATTCGTTACTACCCACCTCTGTCCACCTGTAAATTCTGTTTATAGTAATAACCATCTGTATATTATTCACTGTACATATTCACCTGTAAATTATGTTTATAGTAATAACCATCTCTCTATTTATAGATATATTTATACTCAGTACATATCCATGTCCTGCACTTATGCAAACGTTGTATATCCTGCACTTGCTGCTATTGCACTTCTGGTTAGTCACCTTAGTCACCATATAGCAACGCTCTCCCACATATTTTGCTATTGTAACTGCACTTATTTCCGTCGTTGGTATAAGTTGCAATGGGTGGAAATAGACAAGAAATGTACAGTTTTCTTCCATCTTTCTGATAACGTTTTCTTAGTCTTCCGGCAACCCTGCAGATTAACCATCTGCAGGAGTCCACTCTTACAGTAGGGAGCAGGTGTACATTTATTTCGTACCAGCTAACATTTTGAAAATACAAACATTTTCGTGAATCCGAAAATATATGTCAGAGCGGCTTTACGAACGATTTACACACAAATTTGTTCTGCTCGTGTTTCATGAATGAGGCCCTTTGAGAGCAGATCACTCATGGGACAAGGCATTCCTGCAGAAGTCTTGATGCAATTTTCTTACTGAATTCTTAAGAGCATCATAATGCAGTTTTTCCATCAGCAATGTGAAACTAAACCATGGCAACTTGTTGAAATTGTTTAACTTTGTCTAAAATACGTCATGAGTCAACTCAATTTAAAATCAGTTTAATAACACAGAAGTATTGTTCAACCAAGTTGATACTTTAAGGCAGAAACTGAACTCCAGTTGAAATATGGATTTTATAATGCCATGGAGATTAATGGTTTGAACACCCAGAACCCAACTGATGCACTCAAGGGTTGTAAAGGTAAGGTGACAATCAGTGTTTCCAAACTGAAAGCATGAACCAAGGTCAAAAGCAAAAACTAGATAACATGATAAAGTCTGAAACAAGAATCGGTTTGTCAGTTTTATTGAGAAACTTTCTTTTCTTTTTTAGAGAGAGATTTTTTAGAGCACTTGAAATGGTCAAGCAACCTTACAAACATGGGCGTAGGTTTAGGGGGGGACGCTAGGTACTAGTCCCAATCAATATTTTAAGATAACAAAATTGTCCCCACCAATATTTTAGCGAACGCACGCGGCACGCGGCGACCAGCAGAGGGAAAAATTCAGCGTCCTATGTGTGTTGTTTTTAAGAGTTTCCGTTTATGTTTTTATGATTAATGGTTTGTGTTTCTCAAGATTAAGTGTGCTTTAAAGAGCACCTATCATGGAATTTTGAAATTTACCTTTCATTTAGTGTGTAACATAGATCTAAGTGAACAAAAACATCCTGCATAGTTTGAAATATGACAGTGCACCGTATATATAGTTATTTTCCTTCAAAAGTAAGAGTCGACTCTGCGTCATTTTTAAGAATCGTTAGAAGACCGAAGCTTTTTCTCTGACTAGATGACGTCAACTTGTCAAGTTATTTGAATACGATACGCCCACTTATTGCGCTCCAAGACGCCAGTGAAAACTAGAAAACATCATGGCGACGAGACGCTGTGTTCTGAAGTGCGACTCAAAAGCAAACTTTTTTCATCTGCCCAAGGATGAGCATTTGAAGACTAAGTGGCTTGAAGACAAACCATACATCGTCACGATTGAGTGTTTATTAGTCGTCAAATGTATGTTTCGCAATCTCAGGAAGCTTTTATTATGGACTTCTATTATGGCACATGGTATCTTCTTCATCTGTCTGTACCATACATGGACCACATGTGCACAGAGCGCCCTCCGGCTGCCAGTATGAATTGAAAACAACACATAAGAGACTCAATCGCTCATGATTAGGCTATATCTGCGCATTTTGAGGAAGTATTGAATAAAAAATACTCCTCTGTTTAGAAATTTGACACAGACATATGAGAATCTATCAATATGTCTCCTCATCTACACACTTTTGAACTAAAAGCCCTGAGGGATGTTGATTTGTCGCGAGTCTTCGTGAAGAGAATAGAGGAGTTTTTTTATGAATGAGATCAGCTGAGGCTCATATTACAATCAAACGGTACAGACGCGGTTTTCATATTCATAACTCCTGACACATATTAACAAATTACTGTCACTATAAGACTTTGACGGGCGTTCCGTTTCTGAAAATATCTGCACAGACTATACCAATCACAACTGACTGGGTCATCGGACCAATCACCGCAGATTAGCGTCACGTAAAGGCGGGGTTTTGAAAAGTGAATCACTAAAGGAATCATTTGAGAATCGCTGTCAAAACAGGTAAAAATAAATGCATATTATAAGAAAACTAAAGTCTTTTTTGTCATTGCATGCATGCAAAACTGTTGTTGGGGACTTCTAAAACAATATTTGGAACATTTTAAATGCCATGATAGGTGCTCTTTAACACAAACTATCCATTGAGACCAATGAAGTGGATCATTCTAATTGTGTTTTGGATATTCTTGGACTTGAATTTCGCTTGCCATGGAACTGTGTTTCCGGCCTCAAGGATTCATTATACCAGGGATCAACTACTGGCTTGGAACTCGCCGAGTCTACTCAGTGGTCAGTACTCGCTTTCTCATCTTGCCGGCGGCATATTACGGAGGGAGAACAGTAATTCTACATCTGGAGATAATGCAGGGAAAGTTAAGAAAACGAAGCGAGGAAAAAAGGGAGGTGTTCGTCAGCGACTACGGTGTAAACAGCTTACCCGTATCCCCCTGCCCTCAATGATCCTGGGAAACGTACAGTCATTACGAAATAAGCTTGACGAGTTGCAAGGAAATGTTCGCTTTCTTCAGGAATATAGAAACAGCTGTGTCATAGCACTCACAGAATCCTGGCTAACTGAGGATGATTTGGATAATGGCCTGTGTATTGATGGTTTTGGTATTCCATTTCACTCGGACAGAAGTGCAGAAATCACAGGTAAATCCCGCGGTGGGGGTGTGTGCCTCTATGTCACCAAGTGCTATTGTACTGCAGTGACTATTCGGGAGAAAACCTGTACACCCGACGTTGAGTCATTGTTAGTATCCCTTCGTCCATTTTATTTGCCACGGGAATTTCCACAAATTTTTATAACTACTGTGTACATTCATGCGAAAGCTAACAAAACCATTGCATCGAACATTGTATCTGATGTTGTTCAAGGACTTCAGAATATTTCACCAGAGGCGCCAAATTTTATTTTGGGAGATTTTAATAATGTGTTGTAATATCTTTTAGTAATTCCTAGTTAGCTGTTTAGGCTTAATACTTAGGAAAATAAAGATATAATAAAGACACAACACACCACGAGTGTTCACTGTCAAACTATCTTCTTCTTCTGTTCTTTTCAGGGTCACAACAAGGATACAAGCGTACAGGGCTCCACCTAGTGGTAAGTACCAGCATATATCACATCTCCCTTTTTTTATTTTTTAAACACCATTTACCACAACATAACCTTGTTACCAAATCTAATCGCAAATTAGAAAGTTAGTATAGTAATTCAAATCTAAAAAAAACAAAAACAAATTTACAGATGAACAGAACTCAGTCTCTACTTTAGTTTAGTTAACAACTAGTGTATTTTAGCAAGAATAACGCTTTGGAGGTCTAACCACTCTACCAGAACGTGTGACTTTCACAGTTTCTTCAACAACACCTTCAGGCATTGAAGACATCTTTTCAGGTGTTGGTAGAGGTGGCAATGCCTGTTTTGTAACCACCACATCTGGAATACAGTCGGTTATAACTGGATTGAATGAGTCCTGAATGTGTGAATTCTGGAAACTCGACTCTTTCGTCTGGAGCAGGTGTTTTCGATTTATTCTACAGATTTCTCCACCCTGTGTTTGAACCAGGTATGACCTCGGCTTGTCAAGACTTTTTACCACTACCGCTGGCTGCCAACGATTCTCAGCTCTCAGTCTCACCCTTTCTCCTTCACTCAGAGTAGGCAGGTTTCTTGCCCCACGATCATAGTAGAACTTTTGCTTTAACTGCCTGTCCTTCAGGCTTTGCTGAACATCTTTGTGCAGTTGCGGCTGAAGCAGTTTACTCGCTGTTGGCAGTCTGCTTTTCAATCTACGGCCCATCAGAAGCTGTGCAGGAGATAACTTCACTCCACCTAGCGGCGTATTCCTGTATTCAAGAAGAGCAATGTAAGGATCACCTTGACTTTCTAGCACCTTCTTGAGTAGGTTTTTGATGGTTTGTACAGCTCTTTCACTTTGACCATTAGACTGAGGATATCTTGGACTTGAAGTTGAGTGTTTGAACTCCCAGTTATCTTTGAAGTTTCTGAATTGAGCACTCACAAACTGCGGTCCGTTATCTGAAACAACTTCATCTGGAATCCCATGTCTTGCAAACATTGATTTCAGTGCCGTTATTACATGCTGGCTTGTTGTCTGTGTCAGCTTTGCAATTTCAGGAAATTTTGAGTAGTAGTCCACACACAGCAGGTAGTCTGCTTCGTTGAAGTGAAAGAGGTCAACTCCTACCTTTGCCCACGCTCTGTCCGGTAAGTCATGACTGACAAGAGGTTCTTTGGTATTGTTTCTTTTGAAAGTATTGCACACAGCACACTTTGACACCACATCTTCAACTTGTTTTCCCATGCCGTTCCAAAACTATACATCTCTTGCTCTCTCTTTGCACTTAACAACTCCCAAATGAGCTTCACGAATCCTTTCCAGCATTTCTGCTTGTAGACTTTGTGGAACCACGAGTCTTGTGTTTTTGAACAGCAGTCCTTCTGAGATGGTCAGCTCTTCTCTGAATGTCCAGTACTTTCTTATTTCAGACGGCATGTGTCTGATTTGTTTAGGCCATCTCGACTTGACTACTGCCATCACCATCTGCAGTTCTCTATCTGCTTCTGTAGCCTTCTTGACAGCTTCAAGTTTCTCTTCTGAAATCGGTAGACATTCTGATAATTGATGTACTTCCAAGTCACTGTCCAGTAGTTGTTCTGTTTTTTCCTCCAGGTAGGCTCTGCTAAGTGTATCTGCGATTTTCATCTGCGATCCTCTGTAGTCGTGTTGGTGCTTTTTCTAGAGGCTTTTTAAACACCGTCTCGAGTGGCTTGTGATCTGACTGCACGCTTACTGGTTTGCCATAGAGGTATTGGCTGAAATTTCACACCCATACACAATGGCTAAAAGCTCTTTTTCAATCTGAGCATACCTTTTCTGGCAGTCCGTCAGTGATCTTGAACCATATGCTACAGGATGTCATTCTTGCAAGATGACAGCACCTAAACCCTCTGAGCTTGCATCAACAGAAAGAGTCACGTCCTTGTTGACGTCGAAGAATCTGAGAATCATCTCAAAACTATTTTGCTGTGAAGTTTCCCAGTGCCACTCTACACTACTTTCAAGAAGTTTCCTCAGCGGCGCACTAATCTCAGACAAGTTTGGGATGAACTTTGCAAGATATTGAACCATGCCAAGAAACCTAATCAAGGCAGCTTTGTCTTGTGGCTTAGGCATCTCCACAATTGCTTTGATTTAGTCCTGGTCTGGCTTCAAACCTTCTCCACTCAGTACATGCCCTATGTACTTTATTTCTGCCATTCTGATCTTGCACTTCTCTGGATTCAATTTCAGGTTTATGCTCCTGATTCCTTCTAGAACCCGTCTGAGCCTTACGTCGTGCTGTTCTACATTTTCTCCCCTCACTAGTATGTCATCCATGATGTTAACGACTCCATCCAGGTCCTCAAGCCTTTGAGCTATACACTTCTGGAAGACTTCTGGGGCTGACGATACACCAAAAGGTAGCCTCTTGAAATAGTATCTGCCAAAAGGTGTATTAAATGTACAAAGCTTGGAACTTTCTTCATCCAATTGAATTTGTCCAATACAGAAAAAACTTTTGCCTTTGGCATCTCACTCACCACTTCTTCAACTATCTTGAGGGGAAAGTGTTCTCTTTTTATAGCTTTGTTCAAATCTTTGGGGTCAATGCAGATTCGAAGTTTGTTCGGCTTCACAACAGTCACCATACTATTGACCCAGTCCGTTGGTTCTGTCTGTTTCTCGATCACTCCAAGACTTTCCATCCTATTTAGTTCATTTTTTATTTTGTCTTTTAATGCAATCGGCACTTTTCTGGGTGGATGTATCACCGGAGACACTGTCTGATCAATCTTGATGTGATGCAATCCACACTGTAAACCCGAACAGTACTACTAACTTAAAAAATGTGAGAACAATACAATTAAAATCTGTTTAATAGTTAATGCTAGTTAAAACTTTAACATTTTCTGAACGAGTAGTGTAGCTTTAATTTTGTGTGATTCATTACTTTTGAGTAAACTTCACTAAAGTACATAATATTTTTAAATAAACTGATTGAGCAGCGCAATGACGTCATCTGCGTCACGCCGTTGGGCGTTGCTCCGATCGACGTTCGAAGAATCCATTCAACATGGCGGACACTTGAAGGCAGCAGGAGTTAACACATTAAACAACTTGTAAGTACAACGAACAATTTGTGAAAGTTTTTTCAATTGTTTTTTAAATGTTTCAAGAATATGTAAAGAAGAGCATGTTGAATCGTTTGGGATGTGGTACTTTTATGAAGGTTTGTGAAGCGAGGCAGTCGCCTTGTGCTTCGCGCACTTTTTGAATGCCATTTTAGCGCCACTATGTTAACGTCAAGCAAGCAGGGCAATCATTTTAACCTTAACTGGTAACTCTTTTCAGTCAACGGCGGTTTTACGTTTGGAAAGTGTATTGATGCTGTTTTGGTAACGTTAAGCGCCCTGATATGGTAAATGTGATTGTATTCCTAACGTTACATGCATGGGAATGAACTAGGGGTGTAACGATTCGTTTTAACAACGATTCGATTCGTATCACGATTTGAGGTTGTCGATACGATTCAAGGACGATATTGGTTCATTTAGAACGATACGATCCGAAACGATTCAGTGACTTGAAATCGATTCAGTAACTTTTTAGCCAAAAATTGTGTGACTGAAATAAATATCTGGATACTGGTCAATGCAGGTGAAGTTTCCTAGATTCCTGTTGTTTCTTGTAAGGGAAACAGGTATCAATTAATTATGGATATAAACAAACAAGTAAACAACAATTAATGGCAAATGCATTCAAATTGTATTTGAATAAAGTGCAACCAACAGTTTAGGTTGAATTAAAAGGAAGTTAACCTTTTCTGCTCTCATTTTCAATTTTCAATACATTTTCAATAAAAGCACAGTAAGTGCAACCAACATTTCAACAGTAGGTTAACCTGCTACTTCTGCTTTTGTTTTCCAACATAAAAATATTACAATATTAGTATAAAAAATAAAGTGCAACTAACTACTCTTCAGGTTTAATTAATAGTAGGTTTACCTGCTACTTTTGCTGTTGTTTTACAACATTAAAATAATACAAATACAATATTAATATCAAAAATAAAGTGCAACCAACATTTCTTCAGGTTGAATAAACTGGCTGAACCTGCTACTACTCTCAGTTTAATAAACAAACAATATTTAACAAAGATAAAATGTAACCAACTACTCTTCAATGACTCTACAGATTTCTTTTTCAAAAATATCAACATGATCTGACCGCAGAACACTTCTCTGTGCGTTCACTATGTCGCCAGCTGTACAAAAACTCGCTCTGCAGGCACACTGGTGTCAGGAATTCACAGGTAACATTTAGCAAGGGTTGAAAGTACAGGTAAAACGTTACTAACTTAGCTCTTTCTCCTGGTGGCTTGATAATTTCTTGCACGTTGGCTTCTCTGTCATCCGCCATGCTATGTTTTGTTTTCTTAGCGCTGGTGCTGGTGCGTGCGTTGCGATGATGTCACAGATAGGCAGACTTAATCGAGTAACGTTTAACGGCTTTATCATTAAAAGTGCTAAGAAAAAATATCCATATAAAGTCTGACGTGCTTAAATCCAATGCGTTATTTCCCATCATCGATACAATCGATTGATTACCTTTTAAAACGATGTTAGATCGATATATGTCGTCCGGAAGGCCATCTTGCCGAGCACAGATCGATGTAGTTAGATCATAGGAAAATAAATTGATACATCGATGTAGTAGATGAATCGTTACACCCCTAGAATGAACTAATGATACTGGATAAATTAGAAGCAACTTAATGTCCATGGCAAATACATTGACATGAAGTTAACACGATATTGGATTAAGTAAACTAGTGCAATTTGACTGCCTGGAAATACTTGTTGTAAACTTGTAACTTTTTTCTTCTCTTGCAGTTTGAACTGGATGCTTGCTGAGATTGATGCTTGCCAAAAAGAGCCTCAAAACACTCATCTTTCTTTTGTCTAAATTCATTATATTTGTTATTATACAATTCTGTGCATAACTTTTGTTTTTCTAGGTTTGTGCTGAGTTTTAACGCATCACAAATGTCAACCTACGGAACCAGTTCTATGCTGAGCTCAACCGACACACACCGCAACTCATGGCCTTGTTCAGACAGAGATGCTGCGTGACATCCTAAGTGTTTATGCTGTTCAGGTAAGTTAAAGATGGTCCAAATAAGGTTCTGATAGGGACTGCTGTGTCAATTTGTCAACAATAACTAGAAGACACTTTCTTCATTGTATTCAAAATTGAAAAAGTTGGCTTATTTGTGTTAATTTTCACTTGTTTTCAAGGATTTTCATGACGCCAACATGAAGCACACTTTAGTCCTTCATGCGATCCCGGTATACCTACGCGAGGAGGACCCACAGTTCTTTAAGACGTGGAATGTAAGTATTCAGTGCATACACAGATTTGCTAGGATCAGGTTGCTAGAAGGTTGGTTGTTCAGCTTTGTTAATTATTATTGTTGTTATTTTTTATTATTATAAAAATCTCTACCAGTGATCTGGTAATTATGTAATAGTTCCTGTGAAATTTTTAAAACATTGAAATGTGTTAATGTTTTGAAATCTATTAGGAAATCTTTATTTATATAGCGCTTTTAACAATGTAGATTGTTTCAAAGCAGCTTTACAGTGTTAAACAGGAAAATAATGCAGCATAATTTTATTCAGCTGTATAGCCATTCTGGAGAAAACGCATTCAGTTCATTTCAATTATCATACAGTGACAGTGTGGGCTTTAGATCAATAATTAGATCAGTAATTTAGTTTATATGGTTAATTTACTTTATTAATTAGATTTATTTCGATGTTAAGTTGAAAAATGTAGTGTCCCCAACTGAGCACGCCAAGCCAGAGGCAACAGTGGCAAGGAAACCAAAACCCCATCAGGTGACCTAATGGAGAAAAATAAACCTTGGGAGAAACCAGACTCAGTCGGGGTGGGGGGGGGGGGGGGGGGGGGGGGCGCAGTTCTCCTCTGCCAATTAACAAACAGCGTATTATTATTATTATTATTCTGTCATTATAGATCGGAATATTCGAGGGACCGGAGGCAACATGCTGGAGACGGGTTTATTGAGGATGATGTTGATTAAATAATTATTGAAGTGCAATATTCGAATTTTTAATAAAATAAAATATTCGATTTGCTTTTCAAATTCTTAAGAGCATCATGGGTAATGTTTTTCACAGAGAATTCCAGTTAAACTCTAAAAATTGTAGTGTAAATTGACGTTTCAAAAGCATATACCAATTAGCATTGCAGCTTACAGTAGCAGTCTTTAAAATGTTCATAATGGAAAACTCCTATGGAGAAAATGAAGTTCTTATCTTCTGGAACTCTATGGTTGGATGCTATACGAGACACGCAAAAGGTAAGGTAGGACCATCAGGTTCACCACATCAGCAGAATGAGGAACTCTTTCCAAGTCAAAAGCAGTTAAACCAGACATGAAGCAAAGTGACAAGTCAGATACAAGCAAGGATTGATGTCAGTTTTATTGAGAAACTTTCTTTTGCCCTTGAACAATTACAGGACCAAGTGTGGCCTTGCCTTCCCACTGAACACCTAGAGAGAAGAAAAAGAGCAAAGTTAGGAGCACTTAAAACATCAAAAGCAACCTTAAAGCAAGAGCTACCGACCTCCATAGGGAGAAGCAGCAATTCCACCATCAGGACCACATGTTGAGTCACAGCAACCACAAACTTGGTCATTTCCATCAGCAGCAAACCACCTGCAACAAGACAAAGCACTTTCAACATGAGCAAAGTCAGCTTTTTAAAAAAAAGAATAAGTGCAACGTACCCATTGGCAAAGGAACAGGATTTGCGCTGAGCGTCACTGGGTGCAGAAGCAATAGTTGCCTTCAGAACACATGTTATGTAGATCTACAAGGGATGACAGACAAGTCAGAAAACCAAAGCAGATGGGAAGAGAAGTCGAATTAACTCTTGTGGTACATACAGAAGGACTGGTGCTCTCCTGGAACATGAATGCCTCCAGCTGGAACTGGATCTTGTCAACCTGGGACCGAGGCATGAAGCGGGAGCTGGAAGCTGTAGCCTTGGCATCCACAAAGCACCTGACGACAAAGTCACCACAAAGAGCAACTCATGAAGGTTTAAAAAGAGCAAACAAAACAGTCCTATAGCATCAAGAGCCATGACCTTACCCATGATTCTCAATGAAGGAATATCTCGGAAGGGAGTTCACGTCAGGCACTTGAGTGGCCACACAGCTGTCCACAAACACACGCAGAGGCACATGATTGTACTGCTTCACAGATGCCTCGATGTTAATAACGCCACCCAGGAAATAGGAGTATGAAGGCCTCTGGTAGGACCAATCGTCTACAAAAGAGAAGGAACACCCTAGGAAGAGCCACATTTGCAAGGTCGAAGGTCCAAAGAAAGTGCACTTACCCAGCATGAGCTTCAGGGAGAACATCAAGACTTCTTCACCAACCTTGGTTGAGGCATAAGGGACCCGTGTTGGCCTCAAGGCATCACTGCTTACATTGTGTAGCCTGTGGTTCATGAAAGTACCCATTAAATGGTCTCCCAGTTGCACAAGCAGTGAAAGTCACAGAGGCCACTTACCTTTGATAGTGGCATTGAACGCCAACAATTGCACCATCGGCCCGGGTAATCGGAGTACCTGCAAGAGCCTCAGGGGTGTAGGTAAGAGAGAAGGTGTAGACAAGCTCATCCTCATTCATCTGTAAGAGATTGTAGTTAAAACAAGACAGTTCCTCATGAAGGTGTAATCATTATTATGAATGAGAGAAAGTGCATTGTGCAATACAGTGGACAAACACTTCAAGCAGGAGAAAACAACTGCAGAGCTTAAAACAAACATTTCTTAAGGCCCGTTCATACCAATGCATATGCCAGCTGCCCTGGCATTGCAAATACAACATACAACAGCAGTGTGAACTGACGGTCCTTGAAGAGGACTTTGGATATCCTCAATTTGAACAAACAACCGATTAAGATTTAGGAGTTCTTACCATCTGCACGCTGTTGCAGTCCTGTAATTCATACTCAAAGAGGAGCACCCTAGACTCAGAGTCCTGACCAGCAACAGGACATCCACCTAAAGACAGACCAGTTGGCTGGATCAACTGACCATTGCTAAACAAGTCCTGCTGGACTTCTACAAGAACCCGGTTCTCTCCGCATTGAACCGCTACGCTGCTGGGAGTCACGGGTTGCCTCAACTGGAAGTCCACCGCCAACTCGCTCTGCACCTCGGGAACGACGGGATACCTCCAATCCAAAGGCTTCACTGGACCCTGCAACAGCTGCTTCTCCTGAAGGCCAAAAGGCTCCTGTGCAAGGCCTCTGGAGGCAGGACCCAAAGGACTCTGAAATGGAGAAGCCACTTGCAAAGGATTCCAGAGCTCTGGAGCAGAAAAGGCAGGACTTCTGAAATCTGGATCTGATTTTTGCCCCGTGCTTCTTGGACTTTGACTGTGCATCAAACTTCCCCATGCATCAGGCAGATCAAACACAACCATCACTAACACACCTCTCAGAAGCCCCATCCTAGCAAACTTGGACACAAATGCCACAACACACACCAGTGCTTGGCTTTGCCATTTTGTACAGCTTTGAATGAAGGTGGCTCATCCCCTTTTAGTTGAATTGATTGCCTTTGATTCTCCTCTGGACCTGTAGAGTTTATATGCATCTCTGGGACCCACAGGGATCTGCACAATTTGTATGTCTCTCTTATCTGACAAATCGAGGGGGACATTTACATGACACCATTTTCAAATGAAACTTTAAATGCATTGTGTTCATTTACACAACAACAGTGCTTTGTGGGCCTTAAAAATGCAAACTTTTAAAAACAGGGTTTCAAAGTTTTTGAAAATGAGACCATTATTGTCTCCATGTAAACTACAAAAACATGAATTTGTGAAAACTGTGACATCATGCGCATGCATATTGCGTGTTTAGTCTATAGGCACGTAGTGTTTCTTTGCAAAGTGTCATCGCCATCTACTGGATTCTCTGCAGAGATTCTCCTAGAGATTTAATCAGATCAACGTCATATTTGCACAGTCTAATCTAAAGGCCTTGGTGATGTTTTCCCTGAAGGTCGTGTCAGTGGCGGCCTCACAAAGTTCGATGGTTCGCCATGACACAGGAAGCTGTTGTAAGTCGGGCATACAATGTCCGATCTGCCCCAAACTTCAGATGTTTGATAAGAGTCCTGGCCTGAAGACATCTACATATGAGTTTCAGAATTAGGCATGGCAAAATGGCTCGATAGCGCCACCTACAACATTTCAACGAAGTGCCCCTCCCGCTACGTTTCACGTACAGGTATGAAATTCGGTACACAGCCCAATACCTACAAAAAATCTCCTGGTACAAAATCAACGACACAGAGGGAAGATAGTGAGGGAAGGGCATGAAAAAGTGAATTGAAACACAGTCATTCATTTTTGTCCACTTGCCCTCAGCTTCTTATTCTTTAACATCAGCAGTTTATGCAACTGGCCACAGACCTACGTTTTCTCAAATTTTCCGCCAAAATGTCTCTAGGAAAAATGTGTGACACAAAGAGCAAGAAGAGTTAACAGGACTAAGACTTAAGTTAATGATGGGACACTAAAATGGACAAATATAATAGTAGACCCCATTTTGAAATGTGTATTTCACAAACCTAATACACCAACAGTTAGCTCTTCAAACCAGTTAAATAGAATTCAAATGGGATGCATTTCCTTGACAGCATGGATACTAGTCAAATTGCCTTCCACGTTCTGTTTTTAATGGTGCAACAACAAGCACAGACAGTTAAACAAAGTAGCTTATTGTCCAAATCTACAGAAGCGACATGGTTTAGACCAGTTAATGTCACACTCTGGAAACGGTTTATAAAGACCCCTTTCATGAGTGAAGGTTAAAAGTCAAAAAAGTTTAAAACATTTTAGACCGCATTTACACCTGTATTTAGCATAGTCCACTTGTGATTGGACTGATAAACGCTTTAGTACCAGGTGTAAACAGGCCCTCAGACAGCAACTCAGGTGTGATACACCAGTTAAGGGACTAAACCAGCTTTTATTAAAGCACCAGTCTACTTTTCAATAAACATTGGGGCTAGCCTAAAGAAAAAAGGCTGGTCACAGTTTGGGATTAAAAAGGACAATGCAGGTTGATACTGATTTCATTGCAGATGCAATGCTGTACTTGCATGACTTCGGGGGGCTTTCAAATAGCATTAGCAAAAAACAGAGGGACTTGGCATGCTTGAATATCAGTACAAGCAGTTATGTTAGTCCAGCCATAAAGCCACAAGTAGAGACCAAAACAGATTCCATTAAGAACAGGGACCCAGGTTAGCAACTGGAACTTGGCTTGTTTAGTTCAAGTCAAGCATAACCTTGAAGCAAAAAAGGGAACTCTGGTTTAGTAGTGTAGCCCAATAAATCAAACTGAGAACAGTCATGAAAGATCAATACCAAAGAGACAGTTGAGTTGAGAAGTTTATTAAAACTACTAAAGTCACATGACCAGGTTAACTTCTCCACTAGACACCACAGTTTGCCCACTAGAGATGGTCTTGACGTTAGCATCTCTTCCTGGAAAAGAAATGGTAGAATCGTGAGGCATTTAAAAACCAAATTCTCATGGTTCCTGAAGTCAGTTTACAACAAGCACTCACTTTTCCTAGTGCAGCTTTGCTCACAGGAGCCAGAAGAGGGATGGCACACTGCTGTACTACAGTGGATGAAGATCTAACAGAGGGGGGAAAGGGATAAGCCACAGAAAGAAAAACACCTAATATTAAGGATTCAGGCAAGGCTGCAGAGCATACGGTTTCCTGTAGAGGAGCCAGTGATGCTGGATCCACAAATGTGAACATCTTCACAACAAAGCGCTTGTAGTGGGTTGGGAACTGAAGACCAGAAGATCCAGCCACCGGAACCAATGAGGTCAGGTAACGGTCATCCTGGTAAGGGCATCTGAAAGGTAAAGAGGCAGTCAGAAGTGCCTTACAGCACACTAGATGGATAAAGACTGGCCTTACTCACCCATCGACCAGAAGGTCCCACTGGGGTAGACTGAGTGGACTGGGGGTTGATGTCGCCCAGCAACGTCCCAGCATTAGGACAATGTTGGGGTCGGTCCTCTCCAAAATGCGCACCTCAACATACACAGGCTCCCGCAGGACTTTTGTGACGGGATAATCAGCATCACCGTAGTAGGACGTGTATGCCTCATCCCCTGAGGAAGAAAACCAGCGTTTAACCAGAAACTGCTGCAACCTGGAGTTTTAGAAAATACTTATGCATACTTGGACAGACACTTACCTTCTGCACAGCCTTTGGTGACACATTGACCATTTGCCAGTCTAAGCTCCACCCTGAGGGGTCCAGAAGCCGCTACTGGTGGAGGTGCAGGAACAGTGTTGACCTCCACAACCAGAGCTTCCACAGAAGTAGCAGAGTACCTACACTGGAAGAGAAGCCTAGACAACAAATAGTGAGCTTGTAGCCTTTGTCAAGGATTCATATTTTTTTTCTAAATAAAATAAAATGCCTACTCAAAATGGCTGTCCCTTGTGATGGAACCAAGTGGTCCGACACCCACTTCATACGAGGAGGTCATTCGGTTTTCATACACCACATATCCACCGTCCTCCTGCAAATAGTAACTGTTGGCATCCAGGCCATTCTAAGCCATGCAGAACAGAACCACAAGCAGCTACTCACCATCATGCTTGTGCCACATGCAGTGACAGGGAACTGGTATATAGCAAAGGAAGGTGTGGATCCCACAGGACTGCAAGGTGGGTCGTTTCCACCCAGGAGACGGACTGAATCCAGGCTCAAGCGAGGTAGTGTAACATCTCTTGCCACCACTACCACAAACTGACCATCTCTTATACACTGGACAGTCACTGGAACAAGGTACAAGAGCAGGTTATTACTGAGGAGTGGTTTAACATGAACACCTTTGCATTGACTCACTCTTACCTGCCTTCCCATAGAAACACTGCTGTCCGTTAAAGCAGCAGTTGATAGCGTCACACTCAGCACCACTGATACCAGGTGGGCCACATTGGATCTGCTCATAATCAGCTACAGCACATTTGTCAAGGGGCTCTGCCTGCGCCACTGGCTGCTTAGACTGAACCTGCTGATGAAACTGTTGACTAGCTTGTTGTTGAACCTGCTGAGGAAACTGTTGACTAGCTTGTTGTCGAACCTGCTGAGGAAACTGTTGACTAGCTTGTTGTTGAACCTGCTGAGGAAACTGTTGACTAGCTTGTTGTTGAACCTGCTGAGGGAACTGTTGACTAGCTTGTTGTTGAACCTGCTGAGGGAACTGTTGACTAGCTTGTTGTTGAACCTGCTGAGGATACTGTTGACTAGCTTGTTGTTGAACCTGCTGAGGATACTGTTGACTAGCTTGTTGTTGAACCTTCAGAGGAAACTGTTGACTAGCTTGTTGTTGAACCTTCTGAGGAAACTGTTGACTAGCATGTTGTTGAACCTTCTGAGGAAACTGTTGACTAGCATGTTGTTGAACCTTCTGAGGAAACTGTTGACTAGCTTGTTGTTGAACCTTCAGAGGAAACTGTTGACTAGCTTGTTGTTGAACCTTCTGAGGAAACTGTTGACTAGCTTGTTGTTGAACCTTCAGAGGAAACTGTTGACTAGCTTGTTGTTGAACCTTCAGAGGAAACTGTTGACTAGCTTGTTGTTGAACCTTCTGAGGAAACTGTTGACTAGCTTGTTGTTGAACCTTCAGAGGAAACTGTTGACTAGCTTGTTGTTGAACCTTCTGAGGAAACTGTTGACTAGCATGTTGTTGAACCTTCTGAGGAAACTGTTGACTAGCTTGTTGTTGAACCTTCAGAGGAAACTGTTGACTAGCTAGCTGTTGAACCTTCAGAGGAAACTGGGGCAGATTACTCCACTGTGGAACAGCATGACAAAAAGCACAAAACCACACACAAAGTGCCAGCGATTGAACAGCACACCAGCTTCCTGCCATTGTTCAACAGCTAGTCACACTGTTGAGATGATGCCCTTTGGTCTTTTTGTATTCTACAGATTTTGGCTAATTAACGATAATCCCTCCCTCTTCATGAACAGTCATGATTCTCCAGACTTGCCCAAATGGGAGCTTATGCTACCAGAAAATTCTCATCAAAATGATACGCATGTGATGTAGGCCTATATTGACTCCAATTAGTCAGATTTGTCATATTGAAGACAAATAAAAAGGTTCATGCTCAGGTTTGCTACTGGAGCTTGCCCAAAGTACTTTGGGTAGATGTTTGGTGCATTCCGCTTTGCTTGTAGACATGCAGAAATGCTAACTAGCATTACTACTTTTACAATATCTTTATATGGCAGAAATAGTAAGAGTAGTCTGTAGTTCCAAATTTAGCAACACACTCACAAACCTCCCTAAGCACTTCCCCTCGGGGCAATCCCTGTCGCCAGTTTGAAGTGTTCCACAAGTGGACAAGAGAGGTTTATGTGGACAGACCTTCGACTCCTTAGACAGAGGGGACCAGTCTACTCATATATACTTTAATTACAAAATAAATGTAACCGTAATCAGTTACTTATGAAAATGTTCATTATTACAAAGGGGGTTACATCTGAATATTTTCTGTAAAAAGCTAGGATATGTTGAATAATATGAATTTGTTGCTTTGCCTGTGCAGGATGCCTCTTGCCATTTACAGTGTTTTTTTTATATCCAATTGCTAGGACCCATTTCTCAATACTTAGGTCACTTTTTCAAAACTCTTCACACAGTTCTCCTAACAAACTTTCAGCTCGGCACAGCAGATCATTTCACATTCAAAATGCACTAAAACTACCAAAACACAATTCTTTCCCCTAGCAAAGGTTTTCAACCAACACGCACACACACTTTGTCAATCCCCAAACGGACGAGGCGTTTATACTTGACGCACTCGCCGTTGTACTATTCTGTGAAACGACAGAGGGCGACTCGGAGAAATTGTTCTATAAACCATCAGGAAACAGCAGTGAGAGAAGAATGTAGCTACACAGGTGACCATATTTATTTGAATAAACTTCACCAAAAACCACACTACAAAAGAATCGTGTAAAACTCAGTAAACCTTGATTGCTAATCATGAATACGGTGTATGCTTTCGATTTACCCCGAAAGAAAGTGAAATATGACAACCTGCCCCATAGGTGGGGCACATTAACATGACAGCTTGATGTTATCAGATACAATCAAATAAAACAACAAGACAAAATACAAATTAACTTTCAAATAAAATATACTAATTTCTTCTGAACATTGACTGTCATTCTTTCCTCAATAGAATAGCATAGTTCTAATAGGGGCACATTGTAACAGTTACAACATGCCCCACCTGTGCAACTGGGATTTAAACCCGTCTAGTGTCTTCTGCTGGTTAGAGCAGCATTAAAAGAACTCTCAACTTGGTCTTATTTTCAATAAACTTAAGAAATGTACGTCTGTTATGTTAAATGTTCAGTGAGAGCGTCCAAAGAATTATTAATTGGTGCAGTTTCTCTAAATAATGTTGATATGGCAACTAGTAAATACATTAGGTTTCATCATCCCGGCATGTGTGGAAAGTTAACCTGTTACAACTAGCCCCGCGTTTAAATTCCAGACGGAGAAAAAGAATAACTTCTGTACCTCTGCAAGTCACATAGCATGCAGCCATAGGGTTTCAGACTAAATGGGACTTGCGAAGGTACAGTCAGTTCCACCACATTTGCAGAATAAGGCACTCTTTCCAGGTCAAAAGCAAAGTGACAAGTCAGATACAAGCAAGGATTGATGTCAGTTTTATTGAGAAACTTTCTTTTGCCCTTGAACAATTACAGGACCAAGTGTGGCCTTGCCTTCCCACTGAACACCTAGAGAGAAGAAAAAGAGCAAAGTTAGGAGCACTTAAAACATCAAAAGCAACCTTAAAGCAAGAGCTACCGACCTCCATAGGGAGAAGCAGCAATTCCACCATCAGGACCACATGTTGAGTCACAGCAACCACAAACTTGGTCATTTCCATCAGCAGCAAACCACCTGCAACAAGACAAAGCACTTTCAACATGAGCAAAGTCAGCTTTTTAAAAAAAAGAATAAGTGCAACGTACCCATTGGCAAAGGAACAGGATTTGCGCTGAGCGTCACTGGGTGCAGAAGCAATAGTTGCCTTCAGAACACATGTTATGTAGATCTACAAGGGATGACAGACAAGTCAGAAAACCAAAGCAGATGGGAAGAGAAGTCGAATTAACTCTTGTGGTACATACAGAAGGACTGGTGCTCTCCTGGAACATGAATGCCTCCAGCTGGAACTGGATCTTGTCAACCTGGGACCGAGGCATGAAGCGGGAGCTGGAAGCTGTAGCCTTGGCATCCACAAAGCACCTGACGACAAAGTCACCACAAAGAGCAACTCATGAAGGTTTAAAAAGAGCAAACAAAACAGTCCTATAGCATCAAGAGCCATGACCTTACCCATGATTCTCAATGAAGGAATATCTCGGAAGGGAGTTCACGTCAGGCACTTGAGTGGCCACACAGCTGTCCACAAACACACGCAGAGGCACATGATTGTACTGCTTCACAGATGCCTCGATGTTAATAACGCCACCCAGGAAATAGGAGTATGAAGGCCTCTGGTAGGACCAATCGTCTACAAAAGAGAAGGAACACCCTAGGAAGAGCCACATTTGCAAGGTCGAAGGTCCAAAGAAAGTGCACTTACCCAGCATGAGCTTCAGGGAGAACATCAAGACTTCTTCACCAACCTTGGTTGAGGCATAAGGGACCCATGTTGGCCTCAAGGCATCACTGCTTACATTGTGTAGCCTGTGGTTCATGAAAGTACCCATTAAATGGTCTCCCAGTTGCACAAGCAGTGAAAGTCACAGAGGCCACTTACCTTTGATAGTGGCATTGAACGCCAACAATTGCACCATCGGCCCGGGTAATCGGAGTACCTGCAAGAGCCTCAGGGGTGTAGGTAAGAGAGAAGGTGTAGACAAGCTCATCCTCATTCATCTGTAAGAGATTGTAGTTAAAACAAGACAGTTCCTCATGAAGGTGTAATCATTATTATGAATGAGAGAAAGTGCATTGTGCAATACAGTGGACAAACACTTCAAGCAGGAGAAAACAACTGCAGAGCTTAAAACAAACATTTCTTAAGGCCCGTTCATACCAATGCATATGCCAGCTGCCCTGGCATTGCAAATACAACATACAACAGCAGTGTGAACTGACGGTCCTTGAAGAGGACTTTGGATATCCTCAATTTGAACAAACAACCGATTAAGATTTAGGAGTTCTTACCATCTGCACGCTGTTGCAGTCCTGTAATTCATACTCAAAGAGGAGCACCCTAGACTCAGAGTCCTGACCAGCAACAGGACATCCACCTAAAGACAGACCAGTTGGCTGGATCAACTGACCATTGCTAAACAAGTCCTGCTGGACTTCTACAAGAACCCGGTTCTCTCCGCATTGAACCGCTACGCTGCTGGGAGTCACGGGTTGCCTCAACTGGAAGTCCACCGCCAACTCGCTCTGCACCTCGGGAACGACGGGATACCTCCAATCCAAAGGCTTCACTGGACCCTGCAACAGCTGCTTCTCCTGAAGGCCAAAAGGCTCCTGTGCAAGGCCTCTGGAGGCAGGACCCAAAGGACTCTGAAATGGAGAAGCCACTTGCAAAGGATTCCAGAGCTCTGGAGCAGAAAAGGCAGGACTTCTGAAATCTGGATCTGATTTTTGCCCCGTGCTTCTTGGACTTTGACTGTGCATCAAACTTCCCCATGCATCAGGCAGATCAAACACAACCATCACAACCACCACTAACACACCTCTCAGAAGCCCCATCCTAGCAAACTTGGACACAAATGCCACAACACACACCAGTGCTTGGCTTTGCCATTTTGTACAGCTTTGAATGAAGGTGGCTCATCCCCTTTTAGTTGAATTGATTGCCTTTGATTCTCCTCTGGACCTGTAGAGTTTATATGCATCTCTGGGACCCACAGGGATCTGCACAATTTGTATGTCTCTCTTATCTGACAAATCGAGGGGGACATTTACATGACACCATTTTCAAATGAAACTTTAAATGCATTGTGTTCATTTACACAACAACAGTGCTTTGTGGGCCTTAAAAATGCAAACTTTTAAAAACAGGGTTTCAAAGTTTTTGAAAATGAGACCATTATTGTCTCCATGTAAACTACAAAAACATGAATTTGTGAAAACTGTGACATCATGCGCATGCATATTGCGTGTTTAGTCTATAGGCACGTAGTGTTTCTTTGCAAAGTGTCATCGCCATCTACTGGATTCTCTGCAGAGATTCTCCTAGAGATTTAATCAGATCAACGTCATATTTGCACAGTCTAATCTAAAGGCCTTGGTGATGTTTTCCCTGAAGGTCGTGTCAGTGGCGGCCTCACAAAGTTCGATGGTTCGCCATGACACAGGAAGCTGTTGTAAGTCGGGCATACAATGTCCGATCTGCCCCAAACTTCAGATGTTTGATAAGAGTCCTGGCCTGAAGACATCTACATATGAGTTTCAGAATTAGGCATGGCAAAATGGCTCGATAGCGCCACCTACAACATTTCAACGAAGTGCCCCTCCCGCTACGTTTCACGTACAGGTATGAAATTCGGTACACAGCCCAATACCTACAAAAAATCTCCTGGTACAAAATCAACGACACAGAGGGAAGATAGTGAGGGAAGGGCATGAAAAAGTGAATTGAAACACAGTCATTCATTTTTGTCCACTTGCCCTCAGCTTCTTATTCTTTAACATCAGCAGTTTATGCAACTGGCCACAGACCTACGTTTTCTCAAATTTTCCGCCAAAATGTCTCTAGGAAAAATGTGTGACACAAAGAGCAAGAAGAGTTAACAGGACTAAGACTTAAGTTAATGATGGGACACTAAAATGGACAAATATAATAGTAGACCCCATTTTGAAATGTGTATTTCACAAACCTAATACACCAACAGTTAGCTCTTCAAACCAGTTAAATAGAATTCAAATGGGATGCATTTCCTTGACAGCATGGATACTAGTCAAATTGCCTTCCACGTTCTGTTTTTAATGGTGCAACAACAAGCACAGACAGTTAAACAAAGTAGCTTATTGTCCAAATCTACAGAAGCGACATGGTTTAGACCAGTTAATGTCACACTCTGGAAACGGTTTATAAAGACCCCTTTCATGAGTGAAGGTTAAAAGTCAAAAAAGTTTAAAACATTTTAGACCGCATTTACACCTGTATTTAGCATAGTCCACTTGTGATTGGACTGATAAACGCTTTAGTACCAGGTGTAAACAGGCCCTCAGACAGCAACTCAGGTGTGATACACCAGTTAAGGGACTAAACCAGCTTTTATTAAAGCACCAGTCTACTTTTCAATAAACATTGGGGCTAGCCTAAAGAAAAAAGGCTGGTCACAGTTTGGGATTAAAAAGGACAATGCAGGTTGATACTGATTTCATTGCAGATGCAATGCTGTACTTGCATGACTTCGGGGGGCTTTCAAATAGCATTAGCAAAAAACAGAGGGACTTGGCATGCTTGAATATCAGTACAAGCAGTTATGTTAGTCCAGCCATAAAGCCACAAGTAGAGACCAAAACAGATTCCATTAAGAACAGGGACCCAGGTTAGCAACTGGAACTTGGCTTGTTTAGTTCAAGTCAAGCATAACCTTGAAGCAAAAAAGGGAACTCTGGTTTAGTAGTGTAGCCCAATAAATCAAACTGAGAACAGTCATGAAAGATCAATACCAAAGAGACAGTTGAGTTGAGAAGTTTATTAAAACTACTAAAGTCACATGACCAGGTTAACTTCTCCACTAGACACCACAGTTTGCCCACTAGAGATGGTCTTGACGTTAGCATCTCTTCCTGGAAAAGAAATGGTAGAATCGTGAGGCATTTAAAAACCAAATTCTCATGGTTCCTGAAGTCAGTTTACAACAAGCACTCACTTTTCCTAGTGCAGCTTTGCTCACAGGAGCCAGAAGAGGGATGGCACACTGCTGTACTACAGTGGATGAAGATCTAACAGAGGGGGGAAAGGGATAAGCCACAGAAAGAAAAACACCTAATATTAAGGATTCAGGCAAGGCTGCAGAGCATACGGTTTCCTGTAGAGGAGCCAGTGATGCTGGATCCACAAATGTGAACATCTTCACAACAAAGCGCTTGTAGTGGGTTGGGAACTGAAGACCAGAAGATCCAGCCACCGGAACCAATGAGGTCAGGTAACGGTCATCCTGGTAAGGGCATCTGAAAGGTAAAGAGGCAGTCAGAAGTGCCTTACAGCACACTAGATGGATAAAGACTGGCCTTACTCACCCATCGACCAGAAGGTCCCACTGGGGTAGACTGAGTGGACTGGGGGTTGATGTCGCCCAGCAACGTCCCAGCATTAGGACAATGTTGGGGTCGGTCCTCTCCAAAATGCGCACCTCAACATACACAGGCTCCCGCAGGACTTTTGTGACGGGATAATCAGCATCACCGTAGTAGGACGTGTATGCCTCATCCCCTGAGGAAGAAAACCAGCGTTTAACCAGAAACTGCTGCAACCTGGAGTTTTAGAAAATACTTATGCATACTTGGACAGACACTTACCTTCTGCACAGCCTTTGGTGACACATTGACCATTTGCCAGTCTAAGCTCCACCCTGAGGGGTCCAGAAGCCGCTACTGGTGGAGGTGCAGGAACAGTGTTGACCTCCACAACCAGAGCTTCCACAGAAGTAGCAGAGTACCTACACTGGAAGAGAAGCCTAGACAACAAATAGTGAGCTTGTAGCCTTTGTCAAGGATTCATATTTTTTTTTCTAAATAAAATAAAATGCCTACTCAAAATGGCTGTCCCTTGTGATGGAACCAAGTGGTCCGACACCCACTTCATACGAGGAGGTCATTCGGTTTTCATACACCACATATCCACCGTCCTCCTGCAAATAGTAACTGTTGGCATCCAGGCCATTCTAAGCCATGCAGAACAGAACCACAAGCAGCTACTCACCATCATGCTTGTGCCACATGCAGTGACAGGGAACTGGTATATAGCAAAGGAAGGTGTGGATCCCACAGGACTGCAAGGTGGGTCGTTTCCACCCAGGAGACGGACTGAATCCAGGCTCAAGCGAGGTAGTGTAACATCTCTTGCCACCACTACCACAAACTGACCATCTCTTATACACTGGACAGTCACTGGAACAAGGTACAAGAGCAGGTTATTACTGAGGAGTGGTTTAACATGAACACCTTTGCATTGACTCACTCTTACCTGCCTTCCCATAGAAACACTGCTGTCCGTTAAAGCAGCAGTTGATAGCGTCACACTCAGCACCACTGATACCAGGTGGGCCACATTGGATCTGCTCATAATCAGCTACAGCACATTTGTCAAGGGGCTCTGCCTGCGCCACTGGCTGCTTAGACTGAACCTGCTGATGAAACTGTTGACTAGCTTGTTGTTGAACCTGCTGAGGAAACTGTTGACTAGCTTGTTGTCGAACCTGCTGAGGAAACTGTTGACTAGCTTGTTGTTGAACCTGCTGAGGAAACTGTTGACTAGCTTGTTGTTGAACCTGCTGAGGGAACTGTTGACTAGCTTGTTGTTGAACCTGCTGAGGGAACTGTTGACTAGCTTGTTGTTGAACCTGCTGAGGGAACTGTTGACTAGCTTGTTGTTGAACCTGCTGAGGATACTGTTGACTAGCTTGTTGTTGAACCTGCTGAGGATACTGTTGACTAGCTTGTTGTTGAACCTTCAGAGGAAACTGTTGACTAGCTTGTTGTTGAACCTTCTGAGGAAACTGTTGACTAGCATGTTGTTGAACCTTCTGAGGAAACTGTTGACTAGCATGTTGTTGAACCTTCTGAGGAAACTGTTGACTAGCTTGTTGTTGAACCTTCAGAGGAAACTGTTGACTAGCTTGTTGTTGAACCTTCTGAGGAAACTGTTGACTAGCTTGTTGTTGAACCTTCAGAGGAAACTGTTGACTAGCTTGTTGTTGAACCTTCTGAGGAAACTGTTGACTAGCATGTTGTTGAACCTTCTGAGGAAACTGTTGACTAGCTTGTTGTTGAACCTTCAGAGGAAACTGTTGACTAGCTAGCTGTTGAACCTTCAGAGGAAACTGGGGCAGATTACTCCACTGTGGAACAGCATGACAAAAAGCACAAAACCACACACAAAGTGCCAGCGATTGAACAGCACACCAGCTTCCTGCCATTGTTCAACAGCTAGTCACACTGTTGAGATGATGCCCTTTGGTCTTTTTGTATTCTACAGATTTTGGCTAATTAACGATAATCCCTCCCTCTTCATGAACAGTCATGATTCTCCAGACTTGCCCAAATGGGAGCTTATGCTACCAGAAAATTCTCATCAAAATGATACGCATGTGATGTAGGCCTATATTGACTCCAATTAGTCAGATTTGTCATATTGAAGACAAATAAAAAGGTTCATGCTCAGGTTTGCTACTGGAGCTTGCCCAAAGTACTTTGGGTAGATGTTTGGTGCATTCCGCTTTGCTTGTAGACATGCAGAAATGCTAACTAGCATTACTACTTTTACAATATCTTTATATGGCAGAAATAGTAAGAGTAGTCTGTAGTTCCAAATTTAGCAACACACTCACAAACCTCCCTAAGCACTTCCCCTCGGGGCAATCCCTGTCGCCAGTTTGAAGTGTTCCACAAGTGGACAAGAGAGGTTTATGTGGACAGACCTTCGACTCCTTAGACAGAGGGGACCAGTCTACTCATATATACTTTAATTACAAAATAAATGTAACCGTAATCAGTTACTTATGAAAATGTTCATTATTACAAAGGGGGTTACATCTGAATATTTTCTGTAAAAAGCTAGGATATGTTGAATAATATGAATTTGTTGCTTTGCCTGTGCAGGATGCCTCTTGCCATTTACAGTGTTTTTTTTATATCCAATTGCTAGGACCCATTTCTCAATACTTAGGTCACTTTTTCAAAACTCTTCACACAGTTCTCCTAACAAACTTTCAGCTCGGCACAGCAGATCATTTCACATTCAAAATGCACTAAAACTACCAAAACACAATTCTTTCCCCTAGCAAAGGTTTTCAACCAACACGCACACACACTTTGTCAATCCCCAAACGGACGAGGCGTTTATACTTGACGCACTCGCCGTTGTACTATTCTGTGAAACGACAGAGGGCGACTCGGAGAAATTGTTCTATAAACCATCAGGAAACAGCAGTGAGAGAAGAATGTAGCTACACAGGTGACCATATTTATTTGAATAAACTTCACCAAAAACCACACTACAAAAGAATCGTGTAAAACTCAGTAAACCTTGATTGCTAATCATGAATACGGTGTATGCTTTCGATTTACCCCGAAAGAAAGTGAAATATGACAACCTGCCCCATAGGTGGGGCACATTAACATGACAGCTTGATGTTATCAGATACAATCAAATAAAACAACAAGACAAAATACAAATTAACTTTCAAATAAAATATACTAATTTCTTCTGAACATTGACTGTCATTCTTTCCTCAATAGAATAGCATAGTTCTAATAGGGGCACATTGTAACAGTTACAACATGCCCCACCTGTGCAACTGGGATTTAAACCCGTCTAGTGTCTTCTGCTGGTTAGAGCAGCATTAAAAGAACTCTCAACTTGGTCTTATTTTCAATAAACTTAAGAAATGTACGTCTGTTATGTTAAATGTTCAGTGAGAGCGTCCAAAGAATTATTAATTGGTGCAGTTTCTCTAAATAATGTTGATATGGCAACTAGTAAATACATTAGGTTTCATCATCCCGGCATGTGTGGAAAGTTAACCTGTTACAACTAGCCCCGCGTTTAAATTCCAGACGGAGAAAAAGAATAACTTCTGTACCTCTGCAAGTCACATAGCATGCAGCCATAGGGTTTCAGACTAAATGGGACTTGCGAAGGTACAGTCAGTTCCACCACATTTGCAGAATAAGGCACTCTTTCCAGGTCAAAAGCAAAGTGACAAGTCAGATACAAGCAAGGATTGATGTCAGTTTTATTGAGAAACTTTCTTTTGCCCTTGAACAATTACAGGACCAAGTGTGGCCTTGCCTTCCCACTGAACACCTAGAGAGAAGAAAAAGAGCAAAGTTAGGAGCACTTAAAACATCAAAAGCAACCTTAAAGCAAGAGCTACCGACCTCCATAGGGAGAAGCAGCAATTCCACCATCAGGACCACATGTTGAGTCACAGCAACCACAAACTTGGTCATTTCCATCAGCAGCAAACCACCTGCAACAAGACAAAGCACTTTCAACATGAGCAAAGTCAGCTTTTTAAAAAAAAGAATAAGTGCAACGTACCCATTGGCAAAGGAACAGGATTTGCGCTGAGCGTCACTGGGTGCAGAAGCAATAGTTGCCTTCAGAACACATGTTATGTAGATCTACAAGGGATGACAGACAAGTCAGAAAACCAAAGCAGATGGGAAGAGAAGTCGAATTAACTCTTGTGGTACATACAGAAGGACTGGTGCTCTCCTGGAACATGAATGCCTCCAGCTGGAACTGGATCTTGTCAACCTGGGACCGAGGCATGAAGCGGGAGCTGGAAGCTGTAGCCTTGGCATCCACAAAGCACCTGACGACAAAGTCACCACAAAGAGCAACTCATGAAGGTTTAAAAAGAGCAAACAAAACAGTCCTATAGCATCAAGAGCCATGACCTTACCCATGATTCTCAATGAAGGAATATCTCGGAAGGGAGTTCACGTCAGGCACTTGAGTGGCCACACAGCTGTCCACAAACACACGCAGAGGCACATGATTGTACTGCTTCACAGATGCCTCGATGTTAATAACGCCACCCAGGAAATAGGAGTATGAAGGCCTCTGGTAGGACCAATCGTCTACAAAAGAGAAGGAACACCCTAGGAAGAGCCACATTTGCAAGGTCGAAGGTCCAAAGAAAGTGCACTTACCCAGCATGAGCTTCAGGGAGAACATCAAGACTTCTTCACCAACCTTGGTTGAGGCATAAGGGACCCATGTTGGCCTCAAGGCATCACTGCTTACATTGTGTAGCCTGTGGTTCATGAAAGTACCCATTAAATGGTCTCCCAGTTGCACAAGCAGTGAAAGTCACAGAGGCCACTTACCTTTGATAGTGGCATTGAACGCCAACAATTGCACCATCGGCCCGGGTAATCGGAGTACCTGCAAGAGCCTCAGGGGTGTAGGTAAGAGAGAAGGTGTAGACAAGCTCATCCTCATTCATCTGTAAGAGATTGTAGTTAAAACAAGACAGTTCCTCATGAAGGTGTAATCATTATTATGAATGAGAGAAAGTGCATTGTGCAATACAGTGGACAAACACTTCAAGCAGGAGAAAACAACTGCAGAGCTTAAAACAAACATTTCTTAAGGCCCGTTCATACCAATGCATATGCCAGCTGCCCTGGCATTGCAAATACAACATACAACAGCAGTGTGAACTGACGGTCCTTGAAGAGGACTTTGGATATCCTCAATTTGAACAAACAACCGATTAAGATTTAGGAGTTCTTACCATCTGCACGCTGTTGCAGTCCTGTAATTCATACTCAAAGAGGAGCACCCTAGACTCAGAGTCCTGACCAGCAACAGGACATCCACCTAAAGACAGACCAGTTGGCTGGATCAACTGACCATTGCTAAACAAGTCCTGCTGGACTTCTACAAGAACCCGGTTCTCTCCGCATTGAACCGCTACGCTGCTGGGAGTCACGGGTTGCCTCAACTGGAAGTCCACCGCCAACTCGCTCTGCACCTCGGGAACGACGGGATACCTCCAATCCAAAGGCTTCACTGGACCCTGCAACAGCTGCTTCTCCTGAAGGCCAAAAGGCTCCTGTGCAAGGCCTCTGGAGGCAGGACCCAAAGGACTCTGAAATGGAGAAGCCACTTGCAAAGGATTCCAGAGCTCTGGAGCAGAAAAGGCAGGACTTCTGAAATCTGGATCTGATTTTTGCCCCGTGCTTCTTGGACTTTGACTGTGCATCAAACTTCCCCATGCATCAGGCAGATCAAACACAACCATCACAACCACCACTAACACACCTCTCAGAAGCCCCATCCTAGCAAACTTGGACACAAATGCCACAACACACACCAGTGCTTGGCTTTGCCATTTTGTACAGCTTTGAATGAAGGTGGCTCATCCCCTTTTAGTTGAATTGATTGCCTTTGATTCTCCTCTGGACCTGTAGAGTTTATATGCATCTCTGGGACCCACAGGGATCTGCACAATTTGTATGTCTCTCTTATCTGACAAATCGAGGGGGACATTTACATGACACCATTTTCAAATGAAACTTTAAATGCATTGTGTTCATTTACACAACAACAGTGCTTTGTGGGCCTTAAAAATGCAAACTTTTAAAAACAGGGTTTCAAAGTTTTTGAAAATGAGACCATTATTGTCTCCATGTAAACTACAAAAACATGAATTTGTGAAAACTGTGACATCATGCGCATGCATATTGCGTGTTTAGTCTATAGGCACGTAGTGTTTCTTTGCAAAGTGTCATCGCCATCTACTGGATTCTCTGCAGAGATTCTCCTAGAGATTTAATCAGATCAACGTCATATTTGCACAGTCTAATCTAAAGGCCTTGGTGATGTTTTCCCTGAAGGTCGTGTCAGTGGCGGCCTCACAAAGTTCGATGGTTCGCCATGACACAGGAAGCTGTTGTAAGTCGGGCATACAATGTCCGATCTGCCCCAAACTTCAGATGTTTGATAAGAGTCCTGGCCTGAAGACATCTACATATGAGTTTCAGAATTAGGCATGGCAAAATGGCTCGATAGCGCCACCTACAACATTTCAACGAAGTGCCCCTCCCGCTACGTTTCACGTACAGGTATGAAATTCGGTACACAGCCCAATACCTACAAAAAATCTCCTGGTACAAAATCAACGACACAGAGGGAAGATAGTGAGGGAAGGGCATGAAAAAGTGAATTGAAACACAGTCATTCATTTTTGTCCACTTGCCCTCAGCTTCTTATTCTTTAACATCAGCAGTTTATGCAACTGGCCACAGACCTACGTTTTCTCAAATTTTCCGCCAAAATGTCTCTAGGAAAAATGTGTGACACAAAGAGCAAGAAGAGTTAACAGGACTAAGACTTAAGTTAATGATGGGACACTAAAATGGACAAATATAATAGTAGACCCCATTTTGAAATGTGTATTTCACAAACCTAATACACCAACAGTTAGCTCTTCAAACCAGTTAAATAGAATTCAAATGGGATGCATTTCCTTGACAGCATGGATACTAGTCAAATTGCCTTCCACGTTCTGTTTTTAATGGTGCAACAACAAGCACAGACAGTTAAACAAAGTAGCTTATTGTCCAAATCTACAGAAGCGACATGGTTTAGACCAGTTAATGTCACACTCTGGAAACGGTTTATAAAGACCCCTTTCATGAGTGAAGGTTAAAAGTCAAAAAAGTTTAAAACATTTTAGACCGCATTTACACCTGTATTTAGCATAGTCCACTTGTGATTGGACTGATAAACGCTTTAGTACCAGGTGTAAACAGGCCCTCAGACAGCAACTCAGGTGTGATACACCAGTTAAGGGACTAAACCAGCTTTTATTAAAGCACCAGTCTACTTTTCAATAAACATTGGGGCTAGCCTAAAGAAAAAAGGCTGGTCACAGTTTGGGATTAAAAAGGACAATGCAGGTTGATACTGATTTCATTGCAGATGCAATGCTGTACTTGCATGACTTCGGGGGGCTTTCAAATAGCATTAGCAAAAAACAGAGGGACTTGGCATGCTTGAATATCAGTACAAGCAGTTATGTTAGTCCAGCCATAAAGCCACAAGTAGAGACCAAAACAGATTCCATTAAGAACAGGGACCCAGGTTAGCAACTGGAACTTGGCTTGTTTAGTTCAAGTCAAGCATAACCTTGAAGCAAAAAAGGGAACTCTGGTTTAGTAGTGTAGCCCAATAAATCAAACTGAGAACAGTCATGAAAGATCAATACCAAAGAGACAGTTGAGTTGAGAAGTTTATTAAAACTACTAAAGTCACATGACCAGGTTAACTTCTCCACTAGACACCACAGTTTGCCCACTAGAGATGGTCTTGACGTTAGCATCTCTTCCTGGAAAAGAAATGGTAGAATCGTGAGGCATTTAAAAACCAAATTCTCATGGTTCCTGAAGTCAGTTTACAACAAGCACTCACTTTTCCTAGTGCAGCTTTGCTCACAGGAGCCAGAAGAGGGATGGCACACTGCTGTACTACAGTGGATGAAGATCTAACAGAGGGGGGAAAGGGATAAGCCACAGAAAGAAAAACACCTAATATTAAGGATTCAGGCAAGGCTGCAGAGCATACGGTTTCCTGTAGAGGAGCCAGTGATGCTGGATCCACAAATGTGAACATCTTCACAACAAAGCGCTTGTAGTGGGTTGGGAACTGAAGACCAGAAGATCCAGCCACCGGAACCAATGAGGTCAGGTAACGGTCATCCTGGTAAGGGCATCTGAAAGGTAAAGAGGCAGTCAGAAGTGCCTTACAGCACACTAGATGGATAAAGACTGGCCTTACTCACCCATCGACCAGAAGGTCCCACTGGGGTAGACTGAGTGGACTGGGGGTTGATGTCGCCCAGCAACGTCCCAGCATTAGGACAATGTTGGGGTCGGTCCTCTCCAAAATGCGCACCTCAACATACACAGGCTCCCGCAGGACTTTTGTGACGGGATAATCAGCATCACCGTAGTAGGACGTGTATGCCTCATCCCCTGAGGAAGAAAACCAGCGTTTAACCAGAAACTGCTGCAACCTGGAGTTTTAGAAAATACTTATGCATACTTGGACAGACACTTACCTTCTGCACAGCCTTTGGTGACACATTGACCATTTGCCAGTCTAAGCTCCACCCTGAGGGGTCCAGAAGCCGCTACTGGTGGAGGTGCAGGAACAGTGTTGACCTCCACAACCAGAGCTTCCACAGAAGTAGCAGAGTACCTACACTGGAAGAGAAGCCTAGACAACAAATAGTGAGCTTGTAGCCTTTGTCAAGGATTCATATTTTTTTTTCTAAATAAAATAAAATCCCTACTCAAAATGGCTGTCCCTTGTGATGGAACCAAGTGGTCCGACACCCACTTCATACGAGGAGGTCATTCGGTTTTCATACACCACATATCCACCGTCCTCCTGCAAATAGTAACTGTTGGCATCCAGGCCATTCTAAGCCATGCAGAACAGAACCACAAGCAGCTACTCACCATCATGCTTGTGCCACATGCAGTGACAGGGAACTGGTATATAGCAAAGGAAGGTGTGGATCCCACAGGACTGCAAGGTGGGTCGTTTCCACCCAGGAGACGGACTGAATCCAGGCTCAAGCGAGGTAGTGTAACATCTCTTGCCACCACTACCACAAACTGACCATCTCTTATACACTGGACAGTCACTGGAACAAGGTACAAGAGCAGGTTATTACTGAGGAGTGGTTTAACATGAACACCTTTGCATTGACTCACTCTTACCTGCCTTCCCATAGAAACACTGCTGTCCGTTAAAGCAGCAGTTGATAGCGTCACACTCAGCACCACTGATACCAGGTGGGCCACATTGGATCTGCTCATAATCAGCTACAGCACATTTGTCAAGGGGCTCTGCCTGCGCCACTGGCTGCTTAGACTGAACCTGCTGATGAAACTGTTGACTAGCTTGTTGTTGAACCTGCTGAGGATACTGTTGACTAGCTTGTTGTTGAACCTGCTGAGGATACTGTTGACTAGCTTGTTGTTGAACCTTCAGAGGAAACTGTTGACTAGCTTGTTGTTGAACCTTCTGAGGAAACTGTTGACTAGCATGTTGTTGAACCTTCTGAGGAAACTGTTGACTAGCATGTTGTTGAACCTTCTGAGGAAACTGTTGACTAGCTTGTTGTTGAACCTTCAGAGGAAACTGTTGACTAGCTTGTTGTTGAACCTTCAGAGGAAACTGTTGACTAGCTTGTTGTTGAACCTTCTGAGGAAACTGTTGACTAGCTTGTTGTTGAACCTTCAGAGGAAACTGTTGACTAGCTTGTTGTTGAACCTTCTGAGGAAACTGTTGACTAGCTTGTTGTTGAACCTTCAGAGGAAACTGTTGACTAGCTAGCTGTTGAACCTTCAGAGGAAACTGGGGCAGATTACTCCACTGTGGAACAGCATGACAAAAAGCACAAAACCACACACAAAGTGCCAGCGATTGAACAGCACACCAGCTTCCTGCCATTGTTCAACAGCTAGTCACACTGTTGAGATGATGCCCTTTGGTCTTTTTGTATTCTACAGATTTTGGCTAATTAACGATAATCCCTCCCTCTTCATGAACAGTCATGATTCTCCAGACTTGCCCAAATGGGAGCTTATGCTACCAGAAAATTCTCATCAAAATGATACGCATGTGATGTAGGCCTATATTGACTCCAATTAGTCAGATTTGTCATATTGAAGACAAATAAAAAGGTTCATGCTCAGGTTTGCTACTGGAGCTTGCCCAAAGTACTTTGGGTAGATGTTTGGTGCATTCCGCTTTGCTTGTAGACATGCAGAAATGCTAACTAGCATTACTACTTTTACAATATCTTTATATGGCAGAAATAGTAAGAGTAGTCTGTAGTTCCAAATTTAGCAACACACTCACAAACCTCCCTAAGCACTTCCCCTCGGGGCAATCCCTGTCGCCAGTTTGAAGTGTTCCACAAGTGGACAAGAGAGGTTTATGTGGACAGACCTTCGACTCCTTAGACAGAGGGGACCAGTCTACTCATATATACTTTAATTACAAAATAAATGTAACCGTAATCAGTTACTTATGAAAATGTTCATTATTACAAAGGGGGTTACATCTGAATATTTTCTGTAAAAAGCTAGGATATGTTGAATAATATGAATTTGTTGCTTTGCCTGTGCAGGATGCCTCTTGCCATTTACAGTGTTTTTTTTATATCCAATTGCTAGGACCCATTTCTCAATACTTAGGTCACTTTTTCAAAACTCTTCACACAGTTCTCCTAACAAACTTTCAGCTCGGCACAGCAGATCATTTCACATTCAAAATGCACTAAAACTACCAAAACACAATTCTTTCCCCTAGCAAAGGTTTTCAACCAACACGCACACACACTTTGTCAATCCCCAAACGGACGAGGCGTTTATACTTGACGCACTCGCCGTTGTACTATTCTGTGAAACGACAGAGGGCGACTCGGAGAAATTGTTCTATAAACCATCAGGAAACAGCAGTGAGAGAAGAATGTAGCTACACAGGTGACCATATTTATTTGAATAAACTTCACCAAAAACCACACTACAAAAGAATCGTGTAAAACTCAGTAAACCTTGATTGCTAATCATGAATACGGTGTATGCTTTCGATTTACCCCGAAAGAAAGTGAAATATGACAACCTGCCCCATAGGTGGGGCACATTAACATGACAGCTTGATGTTATCAGATACAATCAAATAAAACAACAAGACAAAATACAAATTAACTTTCAAATAAAATATACTAATTTCTTCTGAACATTGACTGTCATTCTTTCCTCAATAGAATAGTTCTAATAGGGGCACATTGTAACAGTTACAACATGCCCCACCTGTGCAACTGGGATTTAAACCCGTCTAGTGTCTTCTGCTGGTTAGAGCAGCATTAAAAGAACTCTCAACTTGGTCTTATTTTCAATAAACTTAAGAAATGTACGTCTGTTATGTTAAATGTTCAGTGAGAGCGTCCAAAGAATTATTAATTGGTGCAGTTTCTCTAAATAATGTTGATATGGCAACTAGTAAATACATTAGGTTTCATCATCCCGGCATGTGTGGAAAGTTAACCTGTTACAACTAGCCCCGCGTTTAAATTCCAGACGGAGAAAAAGAATAACTTCTGTACCTCTGCAAGTCACATAGCATGCAGCCATAGGGTTTCAGACTAAATGGGACTTGCGAAGGTACAGTCAGTTCCACCACATTTGCAGAATAAGGCACTCTTTCCAGGTCAAAAGCAAAGTGACAAGTCAGATACAAGCAAGGATTGATGTCAGTTTTATTGAGAAACTTTCTTTTGCCCTTGAACAATTACAGGACCAAGTGTGGCCTTGCCTTCCCACTGAACACCTAGAGAGAAGAAAAAGAGCAAAGTTAGGAGCACTTAAAACATCAAAAGCAACCTTAAAGCAAGAGCTACCGACCTCCATAGGGAGAAGCAGCAATTCCACCATCAGGACCACATGTTGAGTCACAGCAACCACAAACTTGGTCATTTCCATCAGCAGCAAACCACCTGCAACAAGACAAAGCACTTTCAACATGAGCAAAGTCAGCTTTTTAAAAAAAAGAATAAGTGCAACGTACCCATTGGCAAAGGAACAGGATTTGCGCTGAGCGTCACTGGGTGCAGAAGCAATAGTTGCCTTCAGAACACATGTTATGTAGATCTACAAGGGATGACAGACAAGTCAGAAAACCAAAGCAGATGGGAAGAGAAGTCGAATTAACTCTTGTGGTACATACAGAAGGACTGGTGCTCTCCTGGAACATGAATGCCTCCAGCTGGAACTGGATCTTGTCAACCTGGGACCGAGGCATGAAGCGGGAGCTGGAAGCTGTAGCCTTGGCATCCACAAAGCACCTGACGACAAAGTCACCACAAAGAGCAACTCATGAAGGTTTAAAAAGAGCAAACAAAACAGTCCTATAGCATCAAGAGCCATGACCTTACCCATGATTCTCAATGAAGGAATATCTCGGAAGGGAGTTCACGTCAGGCACTTGAGTGGCCACACAGCTGTCCACAAACACACGCAGAGGCACATGATTGTACTGCTTCACAGATGCCTCGATGTTAATAACGCCACCCAGGAAATAGGAGTATGAAGGCCTCTGGTAGGACCAATCGTCTACAAAAGAGAAGGAACACCCTAGGAAGAGCCACATTTGCAAGGTCGAAGGTCCAAAGAAAGTGCACTTACCCAGCATGAGCTTCAGGGAGAACATCAAGACTTCTTCACCAACCTTGGTTGAGGCATAAGGGACCCATGTTGGCCTCAAGGCATCACTGCTTACATTGTGTAGCCTGTGGTTCATGAAAGTACCCATTAAATGGTCTCCCAGTTGCACAAGCAGTGAAAGTCACAGAGGCCACTTACCTTTGATAGTGGCATTGAACGCCAACAATTGCACCATCGGCCCGGGTAATCGGAGTACCTGCAAGAGCCTCAGGGGTGTAGGTAAGAGAGAAGGTGTAGACAAGCTCATCCTCATTCATCTGTAAGAGATTGTAGTTAAAACAAGACAGTTCCTCATGAAGGTGTAATCATTATTATGAATGAGAGAAAGTGCATTGTGCAATACAGTGGACAAACACTTCAAGCAGGAGAAAACAACTGCAGAGCTTAAAACAAACATTTCTTAAGGCCCGTTCATACCAATGCATATGCCAGCTGCCCTGGCATTGCAAATACAACATACAACAGCAGTGTGAACTGACGGTCCTTGAAGAGGACTTTGGATATCCTCAATTTGAACAAACAACCGATTAAGATTTAGGAGTTCTTACCATCTGCACGCTGTTGCAGTCCTGTAATTCATACTCAAAGAGGAGCACCCTAGACTCAGAGTCCTGACCAGCAACAGGACATCCACCTAAAGACAGACCAGTTGGCTGGATCAACTGACCATTGCTAAACAAGTCCTGCTGGACTTCTACAAGAACCCGGTTCTCTCCGCATTGAACCGCTACGCTGCTGGGAGTCACGGGTTGCCTCAACTGGAAGTCCACCGCCAACTCGCTCTGCACCTCGGGAACGACGGGATACCTCCAATCCAAAGGCTTCACTGGACCCTGCAACAGCTGCTTCTCCTGAAGGCCAAAAGGCTCCTGTGCAAGGCCTCTGGAGGCAGGACCCAAAGGACTCTGAAATGGAGAAGCCACTTGCAAAGGATTCCAGAGCTCTGGAGCAGAAAAGGCAGGACTTCTGAAATCTGGATCTGATTTTTGCCCCGTGCTTCTTGGACTTTGACTGTGCATCAAACTTCCCCATGCATCAGGCAGATCAAACACAACCATCACAACCACCACTAACACACCTCTCAGAAGCCCCATCCTAGCAAACTTGGACACAAATGCCACAACACACACCAGTGCTTGGCTTTGCCATTTTGTACAGCTTTGAATGAAGGTGGCTCATCCCCTTTTAGTTGAATTGATTGCCTTTGATTCTCCTCTGGACCTGTAGAGTTTATATGCATCTCTGGGACCCACAGGGATCTGCACAATTTGTATGTCTCTCTTATCTGACAAATCGAGGGGGACATTTACATGACACCATTTTCAAATGAAACTTTAAATGCATTGTGTTCATTTACACAACAACAGTGCTTTGTGGGCCTTAAAAATGCAAACTTTTAAAAACAGGGTTTCAAAGTTTTTGAAAATGAGACCATTATTGTCTCCATGTAAACTACAAAAACATGAATTTGTGAAAACTGTGACATCATGCGCATGCATATTGCGTGTTTAGTCTATAGGCACGTAGTGTTTCTTTGCAAAGTGTCATCGCCATCTACTGGATTCTCTGCAGAGATTCTCCTAGAGATTTAATCAGATCAACGTCATATTTGCACAGTCTAATCTAAAGGCCTTGGTGATGTTTTCCCTGAAGGTCGTGTCAGTGGCGGCCTCACAAAGTTCGATGGTTCGCCATGACACAGGAAGCTGTTGTAAGTCGGGCATACAATGTCCGATCTGCCCCAAACTTCAGATGTTTGATAAGAGTCCTGGCCTGAAGACATCTACATATGAGTTTCAGAATTAGGCATGGCAAAATGGCTCGATAGCGCCACCTACAACATTTCAACGAAGTGCCCCTCCCGCTACGTTTCACGTACAGGTATGAAATTCGGTACACAGCCCAATACCTACAAAAAATCTCCTGGTACAAAATCAACGACACAGAGGGAAGATAGTGAGGGAAGGGCATGAAAAAGTGAATTGAAACACAGTCATTCATTTTTGTCCACTTGCCCTCAGCTTCTTATTCTTTAACATCAGCAGTTTATGCAACTGGCCACAGACCTACGTTTTCTCAAATTTTCCGCCAAAATGTCTCTAGGAAAAATGTGTGACACAAAGAGCAAGAAGAGTTAACAGGACTAAGACTTAAGTTAATGATGGGACACTAAAATGGACAAATATAATAGTAGACCCCATTTTGAAATGTGTATTTCACAAACCTAATACACCAACAGTTAGCTCTTCAAACCAGTTAAATAGAATTCAAATGGGATGCATTTCCTTGACAGCATGGATACTAGTCAAATTGCCTTCCACGTTCTGTTTTTAATGGTGCAACAACAAGCACAGACAGTTAAACAAAGTAGCTTATTGTCCAAATCTACAGAAGCGACATGGTTTAGACCAGTTAATGTCACACTCTGGAAACGGTTTATAAAGACCCCTTTCATGAGTGAAGGTTAAAAGTCAAAAAAGTTTAAAACATTTTAGACCGCATTTACACCTGTATTTAGCATAGTCCACTTGTGATTGGACTGATAAACGCTTTAGTACCAGGTGTAAACAGGCCCTCAGACAGCAACTCAGGTGTGATACACCAGTTAAGGGACTAAACCAGCTTTTATTAAAGCACCAGTCTACTTTTCAATAAACATTGGGGCTAGCCTAAAGAAAAAAGGCTGGTCACAGTTTGGGATTAAAAAGGACAATGCAGGTTGATACTGATTTCATTGCAGATGCAATGCTGTACTTGCATGACTTCGGGGGGCTTTCAAATAGCATTAGCAAAAAACAGAGGGACTTGGCATGCTTGAATATCAGTACAAGCAGTTATGTTAGTCCAGCCATAAAGCCACAAGTAGAGACCAAAACAGATTCCATTAAGAACAGGGACCCAGGTTAGCAACTGGAACTTGGCTTGTTTAGTTCAAGTCAAGCATAACCTTGAAGCAAAAAAGGGAACTCTGGTTTAGTAGTGTAGCCCAATAAATCAAACTGAGAACAGTCATGAAAGATCAATACCAAAGAGACAGTTGAGTTGAGAAGTTTATTAAAACTACTAAAGTCACATGACCAGGTTAACTTCTCCACTAGACACCACAGTTTGCCCACTAGAGATGGTCTTGACGTTAGCATCTCTTCCTGGAAAAGAAATGGTAGAATCGTGAGGCATTTAAAAACCAAATTCTCATGGTTCCTGAAGTCAGTTTACAACAAGCACTCACTTTTCCTAGTGCAGCTTTGCTCACAGGAGCCAGAAGAGGGATGGCACACTGCTGTACTACAGTGGATGAAGATCTAACAGAGGGGGGAAAGGGATAAGCCACAGAAAGAAAAACACCTAATATTAAGGATTCAGGCAAGGCTGCAGAGCATACGGTTTCCTGTAGAGGAGCCAGTGATGCTGGATCCACAAATGTGAACATCTTCACAACAAAGCGCTTGTAGTGGGTTGGGAACTGAAGACCAGAAGATCCAGCCACCGGAACCAATGAGGTCAGGTAACGGTCATCCTGGTAAGGGCATCTGAAAGGTAAAGAGGCAGTCAGAAGTGCCTTACAGCACACTAGATGGATAAAGACTGGCCTTACTCACCCATCGACCAGAAGGTCCCACTGGGGTAGACTGAGTGGACTGGGGGTTGATGTCGCCCAGCAACGTCCCAGCATTAGGACAATGTTGGGGTCGGTCCTCTCCAAAATGCGCACCTCAACATACACAGGCTCCCGCAGGACTTTTGTGACGGGATAATCAGCATCACCGTAGTAGGACGTGTATGCCTCATCCCCTGAGGAAGAAAACCAGCGTTTAACCAGAAACTGCTGCAACCTGGAGTTTTAGAAAATACTTATGCATACTTGGACAGACACTTACCTTCTGCACAGCCTTTGGTGACACATTGACCATTTGCCAGTCTAAGCTCCACCCTGAGGGGTCCAGAAGCCGCTACTGGTGGAGGTGCAGGAACAGTGTTGACCTCCACAACCAGAGCTTCCACAGAAGTAGCAGAGTACCTACACTGGAAGAGAAGCCTAGACAACAAATAGTGAGCTTGTAGCCTTTGTCAAGGATTCATATTTTTTTTTCTAAATAAAATAAAATCCCTACTCAAAATGGCTGTCCCTTGTGATGGAACCAAGTGGTCCGACACCCACTTCATACGAGGAGGTCATTCGGTTTTCATACACCACATATCCACCGTCCTCCTGCAAATAGTAACTGTTGGCATCCAGGCCATTCTAAGCCATGCAGAACAGAACCACAAGCAGCTACTCACCATCATGCTTGTGCCACATGCAGTGACAGGGAACTGGTATATAGCAAAGGAAGGTGTGGATCCCACAGGACTGCAAGGTGGGTCGTTTCCACCCAGGAGACGGACTGAATCCAGGCTCAAGCGAGGTAGTGTAACATCTCTTGCCACCACTACCACAAACTGACCATCTCTTATACACTGGACAGTCACTGGAACAAGGTACAAGAGCAGGTTATTACTGAGGAGTGGTTTAACATGAACACCTTTGCATTGACTCACTCTTACCTGCCTTCCCATAGAAACACTGCTGTCCGTTAAAGCAGCAGTTGATAGCGTCACACTCAGCACCACTGATACCAGGTGGGCCACATTGGATCTGCTCATAATCAGCTACAGCACATTTGTCAAGGGGCTCTGCCTGCGCCACTGGCTGCTTAGACTGAACCTGCTGATGAAACTGTTGACTAGCTTGTTGTTGAACCTGCTGAGGAAACTGTTGACTAGCTTGTTGTCGAACCTGCTGAGGAAACTGTTGACTAGCTTGTTGTTGAACCTGCTGAGGGAACTGTTGACTAGCTTGTTGTTGAACCTGCTGAGGGAACTGTTGACTAGCTTGTTGTTGAACCTGCTGAGGATACTGTTGACTAGCTTGTTGTTGAACCTGCTGAGGATACTGTTGACTAGCTTGTTGTTGAACCTTCAGAGGAAACTGTTGACTAGCTTGTTGTTGAACCTTCTGAGGAAACTGTTGACTAGCATGTTGTTGAACCTTCTGAGGAAACTGTTGACTAGCATGTTGTTGAACCTTCTGAGGAAACTGTTGACTAGCTTGTTGTTGAACCTTCAGAGGAAACTGTTGACTAGCTTGTTGTTGAACCTTCTGAGGAAACTGTTGACTAGCTTGTTGTTGAACCTTCAGAGGAAACTGTTGACTAGCTTGTTGTTGAACCTTCTGAGGAAACTGTTGACTAGCATGTTGTTGAACCTTCTGAGGAAACTGTTGACTAGCTTGTTGTTGAACCTTCAGAGGAAACTGTTGACTAGCTAGCTGTTGAACCTTCAGAGGAAACTGGGGCAGATTACTCCACTGTGGAACAGCATGACAAAAAGCACAAAACCACACACAAAGTGCCAGCGATTGAACAGCACACCAGCTTCCTGCCATTGTTCAACAGCTAGTCACACTGTTGAGATGATGCCCTTTGGTCTTTTTGTATTCTACAGATTTTGGCTAATTAACGATAATCCCTCCCTCTTCATGAACAGTCATGATTCTCCAGACTTGCCCAAATGGGAGCTTATGCTACCAGAAAATTCTCATCAAAATGATACGCATGTGATGTAGGCCTATATTGACTCCAATTAGTCAGATTTGTCATATTGAAGACAAATAAAAAGGTTCATGCTCAGGTTTGCTACTGGAGCTTGCCCAAAGTACTTTGGGTAGATGTTTGGTGCATTCCGCTTTGCTTGTAGACATGCAGAAATGCTAACTAGCATTACTACTTTTACAATATCTTTATATGGCAGAAATAGTAAGAGTAGTCTGTAGTTCCAAATTTAGCAACACACTCACAAACCTCCCTAAGCACTTCCCCTCGGGGCAATCCCTGTCGCCAGTTTGAAGTGTTCCACAAGTGGACAAGAGAGGTTTATGTGGACAGACCTTCGACTCCTTAGACAGAGGGGACCAGTCTACTCATATATACTTTAATTACAAAATAAATGTAACCGTAATCAGTTACTTATGAAAATGTTCATTATTACAAAGGGGGTTACATCTGAATATTTTCTGTAAAAAGCTAGGATATGTTGAATAATATGAATTTGTTGCTTTGCCTGTGCAGGATGCCTCTTGCCATTTACAGTGTTTTTTTTATATCCAATTGCTAGGACCCATTTCTCAATACTTAGGTCACTTTTTCAAAACTCTTCACACAGTTCTCCTAACAAACTTTCAGCTCGGCACAGCAGATCATTTCACATTCAAAATGCACTAAAACTACCAAAACACAATTCTTTCCCCTAGCAAAGGTTTTCAACCAACACGCACACACACTTTGTCAATCCCCAAACGGACGAGGCGTTTATACTTGACGCACTCGCCGTTGTACTATTCTGTGAAACGACAGAGGGCGACTCGGAGAAATTGTTCTATAAACCATCAGGAAACAGCAGTGAGAGAAGAATGTAGCTACACAGGTGACCATATTTATTTGAATAAACTTCACCAAAAACCACACTACAAAAGAATCGTGTAAAACTCAGTAAACCTTGATTGCTAATCATGAATACGGTGTATGCTTTCGATTTACCCCGAAAGAAAGTGAAATATGACAACCTGCCCCATAGGTGGGGCACATTAACATGACAGCTTGATGTTATCAGATACAATCAAATAAAACAACAAGACAAAATACAAATTAACTTTCAAATAAAATATACTAATTTCTTCTGAACATTGACTGTCATTCTTTCCTCAATAGAATAGCATAGTTCTAATAGGGGCACATTGTAACAGTTACAACATGCCCCACCTGTGCAACTGGGATTTAAACCCGTCTAGTGTCTTCTGCTGGTTAGAGCAGCATTAAAAGAACTCTCAACTTGGTCTTATTTTCAATAAACTTAAGAAATGTACGTCTGTTATGTTAAATGTTCAGTGAGAGCGTCCAAAGAATTATTAATTGGTGCAGTTTCTCTAAATAATGTTGATATGGCAACTAGTAAATACATTAGGTTTCATCATCCCGGCATGTGTGGAAAGTTAACCTGTTACAACTAGCCCCGCGTTTAAATTCCAGACGGAGAAAAAGAATAACTTCTGTACCTCTGCAAGTCACATAGCATGCAGCCATAGGGTTTCAGACTAAATGGGACTTGCGAAGGTACAGTCAGTTCCACCACATTTGCAGAATAAGGCACTCTTTCCAGGTCAAAAGCAAAGTGACAAGTCAGATACAAGCAAGGATTGATGTCAGTTTTATTGAGAAACTTTCTTTTGCCCTTGAACAATTACAGGACCAAGTGTGGCCTTGCCTTCCCACTGAACACCTAGAGAGAAGAAAAAGAGCAAAGTTAGGAGCACTTAAAACATCAAAAGCAACCTTAAAGCAAGAGCTACCGACCTCCATAGGGAGAAGCAGCAATTCCACCATCAGGACCACATGTTGAGTCACAGCAACCACAAACTTGGTCATTTCCATCAGCAGCAAACCACCTGCAACAAGACAAAGCACTTTCAACATGAGCAAAGTCAGCTTTTTAAAAAAAAGAATAAGTGCAACGTACCCATTGGCAAAGGAACAGGATTTGCGCTGAGCGTCACTGGGTGCAGAAGCAATAGTTGCCTTCAGAACACATGTTATGTAGATCTACAAGGGATGACAGACAAGTCAGAAAACCAAAGCAGATGGGAAGAGAAGTCGAATTAACTCTTGTGGTACATACAGAAGGACTGGTGCTCTCCTGGAACATGAATGCCTCCAGCTGGAACTGGATCTTGTCAACCTGGGACCGAGGCATGAAGCGGGAGCTGGAAGCTGTAGCCTTGGCATCCACAAAGCACCTGACGACAAAGTCACCACAAAGAGCAACTCATGAAGGTTTAAAAAGAGCAAACAAAACAGTCCTATAGCATCAAGAGCCATGACCTTACCCATGATTCTCAATGAAGGAATATCTCGGAAGGGAGTTCACGTCAGGCACTTGAGTGGCCACACAGCTGTCCACAAACACACGCAGAGGCACATGATTGTACTGCTTCACAGATGCCTCGATGTTAATAACGCCACCCAGGAAATAGGAGTATGAAGGCCTCTGGTAGGACCAATCGTCTACAAAAGAGAAGGAACACCCTAGGAAGAGCCACATTTGCAAGGTCGAAGGTCCAAAGAAAGTGCACTTACCCAGCATGAGCTTCAGGGAGAACATCAAGACTTCTTCACCAACCTTGGTTGAGGCATAAGGGACCCATGTTGGCCTCAAGGCATCACTGCTTACATTGTGTAGCCTGTGGTTCATGAAAGTACCCATTAAATGGTCTCCCAGTTGCACAAGCAGTGAAAGTCACAGAGGCCACTTACCTTTGATAGTGGCATTGAACGCCAACAATTGCACCATCGGCCCGGGTAATCGGAGTACCTGCAAGAGCCTCAGGGGTGTAGGTAAGAGAGAAGGTGTAGACAAGCTCATCCTCATTCATCTGTAAGAGATTGTAGTTAAAACAAGACAGTTCCTCATGAAGGTGTAATCATTATTATGAATGAGAGAAAGTGCATTGTGCAATACAGTGGACAAACACTTCAAGCAGGAGAAAACAACTGCAGAGCTTAAAACAAACATTTCTTAAGGCCCGTTCATACCAATGCATATGCCAGCTGCCCTGGCATTGCAAATACAACATACAACAGCAGTGTGAACTGACGGTCCTTGAAGAGGACTTTGGATATCCTCAATTTGAACAAACAACCGATTAAGATTTAGGAGTTCTTACCATCTGCACGCTGTTGCAGTCCTGTAATTCATACTCAAAGAGGAGCACCCTAGACTCAGAGTCCTGACCAGCAACAGGACATCCACCTAAAGACAGACCAGTTGGCTGGATCAACTGACCATTGCTAAACAAGTCCTGCTGGACTTCTACAAGAACCCGGTTCTCTCCGCATTGAACCGCTACGCTGCTGGGAGTCACGGGTTGCCTCAACTGGAAGTCCACCGCCAACTCGCTCTGCACCTCGGGAACGACGGGATACCTCCAATCCAAAGGCTTCACTGGACCCTGCAACAGCTGCTTCTCCTGAAGGCCAAAAGGCTCCTGTGCAAGGCCTCTGGAGGCAGGACCCAAAGGACTCTGAAATGGAGAAGCCACTTGCAAAGGATTCCAGAGCTCTGGAGCAGAAAAGGCAGGACTTCTGAAATCTGGATCTGATTTTTGCCCCGTGCTTCTTGGACTTTGACTGTGCATCAAACTTCCCCATGCATCAGGCAGATCAAACACAACCATCACAACCACCACTAACACACCTCTCAGAAGCCCCATCCTAGCAAACTTGGACACAAATGCCACAACACACACCAGTGCTTGGCTTTGCCATTTTGTACAGCTTTGAATGAAGGTGGCTCATCCCCTTTTAGTTGAATTGATTGCCTTTGATTCTCCTCTGGACCTGTAGAGTTTATATGCATCTCTGGGACCCACAGGGATCTGCACAATTTGTATGTCTCTCTTATCTGACAAATCGAGGGGGACATTTACATGACACCATTTTCAAATGAAACTTTAAATGCATTGTGTTCATTTACACAACAACAGTGCTTTGTGGGCCTTAAAAATGCAAACTTTTAAAAACAGGGTTTCAAAGTTTTTGAAAATGAGACCATTATTGTCTCCATGTAAACTACAAAAACATGAATTTGTGAAAACTGTGACATCATGCGCATGCATATTGCGTGTTTAGTCTATAGGCACGTAGTGTTTCTTTGCAAAGTGTCATCGCCATCTACTGGATTCTCTGCAGAGATTCTCCTAGAGATTTAATCAGATCAACGTCATATTTGCACAGTCTAATCTAAAGGCCTTGGTGATGTTTTCCCTGAAGGTCGTGTCAGTGGCGGCCTCACAAAGTTCGATGGTTCGCCATGACACAGGAAGCTGTTGTAAGTCGGGCATACAATGTCCGATCTGCCCCAAACTTCAGATGTTTGATAAGAGTCCTGGCCTGAAGACATCTACATATGAGTTTCAGAATTAGGCATGGCAAAATGGCTCGATAGCGCCACCTACAACATTTCAACGAAGTGCCCCTCCCGCTACGTTTCACGTACAGGTATGAAATTCGGTACACAGCCCAATACCTACAAAAAATCTCCTGGTACAAAATCAACGACACAGAGGGAAGATAGTGAGGGAAGGGCATGAAAAAGTGAATTGAAACACAGTCATTCATTTTTGTCCACTTGCCCTCAGCTTCTTATTCTTTAACATCAGCAGTTTATGCAACTGGCCACAGACCTACGTTTTCTCAAATTTTCCGCCAAAATGTCTCTAGGAAAAATGTGTGACACAAAGAGCAAGAAGAGTTAACAGGACTAAGACTTAAGTTAATGATGGGACACTAAAATGGACAAATATAATAGTAGACCCCATTTTGAAATGTGTATTTCACAAACCTAATACACCAACAGTTAGCTCTTCAAACCAGTTAAATAGAATTCAAATGGGATGCATTTCCTTGACAGCATGGATACTAGTCAAATTGCCTTCCACGTTCTGTTTTTAATGGTGCAACAACAAGCACAGACAGTTAAACAAAGTAGCTTATTGTCCAAATCTACAGAAGCGACATGGTTTAGACCAGTTAATGTCACACTCTGGAAACGGTTTATAAAGACCCCTTTCATGAGTGAAGGTTAAAAGTCAAAAAAGTTTAAAACATTTTAGACCGCATTTACACCTGTATTTAGCATAGTCCACTTGTGATTGGACTGATAAACGCTTTAGTACCAGGTGTAAACAGGCCCTCAGACAGCAACTCAGGTGTGATACACCAGTTAAGGGACTAAACCAGCTTTTATTAAAGCACCAGTCTACTTTTCAATAAACATTGGGGCTAGCCTAAAGAAAAAAGGCTGGTCACAGTTTGGGATTAAAAAGGACAATGCAGGTTGATACTGATTTCATTGCAGATGCAATGCTGTACTTGCATGACTTCGGGGGGCTTTCAAATAGCATTAGCAAAAAACAGAGGGACTTGGCATGCTTGAATATCAGTACAAGCAGTTATGTTAGTCCAGCCATAAAGCCACAAGTAGAGACCAAAACAGATTCCATTAAGAACAGGGACCCAGGTTAGCAACTGGAACTTGGCTTGTTTAGTTCAAGTCAAGCATAACCTTGAAGCAAAAAAGGGAACTCTGGTTTAGTAGTGTAGCCCAATAAATCAAACTGAGAACAGTCATGAAAGATCAATACCAAAGAGACAGTTGAGTTGAGAAGTTTATTAAAACTACTAAAGTCACATGACCAGGTTAACTTCTCCACTAGACACCACAGTTTGCCCACTAGAGATGGTCTTGACGTTAGCATCTCTTCCTGGAAAAGAAATGGTAGAATCGTGAGGCATTTAAAAACCAAATTCTCATGGTTCCTGAAGTCAGTTTACAACAAGCACTCACTTTTCCTAGTGCAGCTTTGCTCACAGGAGCCAGAAGAGGGATGGCACACTGCTGTACTACAGTGGATGAAGATCTAACAGAGGGGGGAAAGGGATAAGCCACAGAAAGAAAAACACCTAATATTAAGGATTCAGGCAAGGCTGCAGAGCATACGGTTTCCTGTAGAGGAGCCAGTGATGCTGGATCCACAAATGTGAACATCTTCACAACAAAGCGCTTGTAGTGGGTTGGGAACTGAAGACCAGAAGATCCAGCCACCGGAACCAATGAGGTCAGGTAACGGTCATCCTGGTAAGGGCATCTGAAAGGTAAAGAGGCAGTCAGAAGTGCCTTACAGCACACTAGATGGATAAAGACTGGCCTTACTCACCCATCGACCAGAAGGTCCCACTGGGGTAGACTGAGTGGACTGGGGGTTGATGTCGCCCAGCAACGTCCCAGCATTAGGACAATGTTGGGGTCGGTCCTCTCCAAAATGCGCACCTCAACATACACAGGCTCCCGCAGGACTTTTGTGACGGGATAATCAGCATCACCGTAGTAGGACGTGTATGCCTCATCCCCTGAGGAAGAAAACCAGCGTTTAACCAGAAACTGCTGCAACCTGGAGTTTTAGAAAATACTTATGCATACTTGGACAGACACTTACCTTCTGCACAGCCTTTGGTGACACATTGACCATTTGCCAGTCTAAGCTCCACCCTGAGGGGTCCAGAAGCCGCTACTGGTGGAGGTGCAGGAACAGTGTTGACCTCCACAACCAGAGCTTCCACAGAAGTAGCAGAGTACCTACACTGGAAGAGAAGCCTAGACAACAAATAGTGAGCTTGTAGCCTTTGTCAAGGATTCATATTTTTTTTTCTAAATAAAATAAAATGCCTACTCAAAATGGCTGTCCCTTGTGATGGAACCAAGTGGTCCGACACCCACTTCATACGAGGAGGTCATTCGGTTTTCATACACCACATATCCACCGTCCTCCTGCAAATAGTAACTGTTGGCATCCAGGCCATTCTAAGCCATGCAGAACAGAACCACAAGCAGCTACTCACCATCATGCTTGTGCCACATGCAGTGACAGGGAACTGGTATATAGCAAAGGAAGGTGTGGATCCCACAGGACTGCAAGGTGGGTCGTTTCCACCCAGGAGACGGACTGAATCCAGGCTCAAGCGAGGTAGTGTAACATCTCTTGCCACCACTACCACAAACTGACCATCTCTTATACACTGGACAGTCACTGGAACAAGGTACAAGAGCAGGTTATTACTGAGGAGTGGTTTAACATGAACACCTTTGCATTGACTCACTCTTACCTGCCTTCCCATAGAAACACTGCTGTCCGTTAAAGCAGCAGTTGATAGCGTCACACTCAGCACCACTGATACCAGGTGGGCCACATTGGATCTGCTCATAATCAGCTACAGCACATTTGTCAAGGGGCTCTGCCTGCGCCACTGGCTGCTTAGACTGAACCTGCTGATGAAACTGTTGACTAGCTTGTTGTTGAACCTGCTGAGGAAACTGTTGACTAGCTTGTTGTCGAACCTGCTGAGGAAACTGTTGACTAGCTTGTTGTTGAACCTGCTGAGGAAACTGTTGACTAGCTTGTTGTTGAACCTGCTGAGGGAACTGTTGACTAGCTTGTTGTTGAACCTGCTGAGGGAACTGTTGACTAGCTTGTTGTTGAACCTGCTGAGGATACTGTTGACTAGCTTGTTGTTGAACCTGCTGAGGATACTGTTGACTAGCTTGTTGTTGAACCTTCAGAGGAAACTGTTGACTAGCTTGTTGTTGAACCTTCTGAGGAAACTGTTGACTAGCATGTTGTTGAACCTTCTGAGGAAACTGTTGACTAGCATGTTGTTGAACCTTCTGAGGAAACTGTTGACTAGCTTGTTGTTGAACCTTCAGAGGAAACTGTTGACTAGCTTGTTGTTGAACCTTCTGAGGAAACTGTTGACTAGCTTGTTGTTGAACCTTCAGAGGAAACTGTTGACTAGCTTGTTGTTGAACCTTCTGAGGAAACTGTTGACTAGCATGTTGTTGAACCTTCTGAGGAAACTGTTGACTAGCTTGTTGTTGAACCTTCAGAGGAAACTGTTGACTAGCTAGCTGTTGAACCTTCAGAGGAAACTGGGGCAGATTACTCCACTGTGGAACAGCATGACAAAAAGCACAAAACCACACACAAAGTGCCAGCGATTGAACAGCACACCAGCTTCCTGCCATTGTTCAACAGCTAGTCACACTGTTGAGATGATGCCCTTTGGTCTTTTTGTATTCTACAGATTTTGGCTAATTAACGATAATCCCTCCCTCTTCATGAACAGTCATGATTCTCCAGACTTGCCCAAATGGGAGCTTATGCTACCAGAAAATTCTCATCAAAATGATACGCATGTGATGTAGGCCTATATTGACTCCAATTAGTCAGATTTGTCATATTGAAGACAAATAAAAAGGTTCATGCTCAGGTTTGCTACTGGAGCTTGCCCAAAGTACTTTGGGTAGATGTTTGGTGCATTCCGCTTTGCTTGTAGACATGCAGAAATGCTAACTAGCATTACTACTTTTACAATATCTTTATATGGCAGAAATAGTAAGAGTAGTCTGTAGTTCCAAATTTAGCAACACACTCACAAACCTCCCTAAGCACTTCCCCTCGGGGCAATCCCTGTCGCCAGTTTGAAGTGTTCCACAAGTGGACAAGAGAGGTTTATGTGGACAGACCTTCGACTCCTTAGACAGAGGGGACCAGTCTACTCATATATACTTTAATTACAAAATAAATGTAACCGTAATCAGTTACTTATGAAAATGTTCATTATTACAAAGGGGGTTACATCTGAATATTTTCTGTAAAAAGCTAGGATATGTTGAATAATATGAATTTGTTGCTTTGCCTGTGCAGGATGCCTCTTGCCATTTACAGTGTTTTTTTTATATCCAATTGCTAGGACCCATTTCTCAATACTTAGGTCACTTTTTCAAAACTCTTCACACAGTTCTCCTAACAAACTTTCAGCTCGGCACAGCAGATCATTTCACATTCAAAATGCACTAAAACTACCAAAACACAATTCTTTCCCCTAGCAAAGGTTTTCAACCAACACGCACACACACTTTGTCAATCCCCAAACGGACGAGGCGTTTATACTTGACGCACTCGCCGTTGTACTATTCTGTGAAACGACAGAGGGCGACTCGGAGAAATTGTTCTATAAACCATCAGGAAACAGCAGTGAGAGAAGAATGTAGCTACACAGGTGACCATATTTATTTGAATAAACTTCACCAAAAACCACACTACAAAAGAATCGTGTAAAACTCAGTACCCCGAAAGAAAGTGAAATATGACAACCTGCCCCATAGGTGGGGCACATTAACATGACAGCTTGATGTTATCAGATACAATCAAATAAAACAACAAGACAAAATACAAATTAACTTTCAAATAAAATATACTAATTTCTTCTGAACATTGACTGTCATTCTTTCCTCAATAGAATAGCATAGTTCTAATAGGGGCACATTGTAACAGTTACAACATGCCCCACCTGTGCAACTGGGATTTAAACCCGTCTAGTGTCTTCTGCTGGTTAGAGCAGCATTAAAAGAACTCTCAACTTGGTCTTATTTTCAATAAACTTAAGAAATGTACGTCTGTTATGTTAAATGTTCAGTGAGAGCGTCCAAAGAATTATTAATTGGTGCAGTTTCTCTAAATAATGTTGATATGGCAACTAGTAAATACATTAGGTTTCATCATCCCGGCATGTGTGGAAAGTTAACCTGTTACAACTAGCCCCGCGTTTAAATTCCAGACGGAGAAAAAGAATAACTTCTGTACCTCTGCAAGTCACATAGCATGCAGCCATAGGGTTTCAGACTAAATGGGACTTGCGAAGGTACAGTCAGTTCCACCACATTTGCAGAATAAGGCACTCTTTCCAGGTCAAAAGCAAAGTGACAAGTCAGATACAAGCAAGGATTGATGTCAGTTTTATTGAGAAACTTTCTTTTGCCCTTGAACAATTACAGGACCAAGTGTGGCCTTGCCTTCCCACTGAACACCTAGAGAGAAGAAAAAGAGCAAAGTTAGGAGCACTTAAAACATCAAAAGCAACCTTAAAGCAAGAGCTACCGACCTCCATAGGGAGAAGCAGCAATTCCACCATCAGGACCACATGTTGAGTCACAGCAACCACAAACTTGGTCATTTCCATCAGCAGCAAACCACCTGCAACAAGACAAAGCACTTTCAACATGAGCAAAGTCAGCTTTTTAAAAAAAAGAATAAGTGCAACGTACCCATTGGCAAAGGAACAGGATTTGCGCTGAGCGTCACTGGGTGCAGAAGCAATAGTTGCCTTCAGAACACATGTTATGTAGATCTACAAGGGATGACAGACAAGTCAGAAAACCAAAGCAGATGGGAAGAGAAGTCGAATTAACTCTTGTGGTACATACAGAAGGACTGGTGCTCTCCTGGAACATGAATGCCTCCAGCTGGAACTGGATCTTGTCAACCTGGGACCGAGGCATGAAGCGGGAGCTGGAAGCTGTAGCCTTGGCATCCACAAAGCACCTGACGACAAAGTCACCACAAAGAGCAACTCATGAAGGTTTAAAAAGAGCAAACAAAACAGTCCTATAGCATCAAGAGCCATGACCTTACCCATGATTCTCAATGAAGGAATATCTCGGAAGGGAGTTCACGTCAGGCACTTGAGTGGCCACACAGCTGTCCACAAACACACGCAGAGGCACATGATTGTACTGCTTCACAGATGCCTCGATGTTAATAACGCCACCCAGGAAATAGGAGTATGAAGGCCTCTGGTAGGACCAATCGTCTACAAAAGAGAAGGAACACCCTAGGAAGAGCCACATTTGCAAGGTCGAAGGTCCAAAGAAAGTGCACTTACCCAGCATGAGCTTCAGGGAGAACATCAAGACTTCTTCACCAACCTTGGTTGAGGCATAAGGGACCCATGTTGGCCTCAAGGCATCACTGCTTACATTGTGTAGCCTGTGGTTCATGAAAGTACCCATTAAATGGTCTCCCAGTTGCACAAGCAGTGAAAGTCACAGAGGCCACTTACCTTTGATAGTGGCATTGAACGCCAACAATTGCACCATCGGCCCGGGTAATCGGAGTACCTGCAAGAGCCTCAGGGGTGTAGGTAAGAGAGAAGGTGTAGACAAGCTCATCCTCATTCATCTGTAAGAGATTGTAGTTAAAACAAGACAGTTCCTCATGAAGGTGTAATCATTATTATGAATGAGAGAAAGTGCATTGTGCAATACAGTGGACAAACACTTCAAGCAGGAGAAAACAACTGCAGAGCTTAAAACAAACATTTCTTAAGGCCCGTTCATACCAATGCATATGCCAGCTGCCCTGGCATTGCAAATACAACATACAACAGCAGTGTGAACTGACGGTCCTTGAAGAGGACTTTGGATATCCTCAATTTGAACAAACAACCGATTAAGATTTAGGAGTTCTTACCATCTGCACGCTGTTGCAGTCCTGTAATTCATACTCAAAGAGGAGCACCCTAGACTCAGAGTCCTGACCAGCAACAGGACATCCACCTAAAGACAGACCAGTTGGCTGGATCAACTGACCATTGCTAAACAAGTCCTGCTGGACTTCTACAAGAACCCGGTTCTCTCCGCATTGAACCGCTACGCTGCTGGGAGTCACGGGTTGCCTCAACTGGAAGTCCACCGCCAACTCGCTCTGCACCTCGGGAACGACGGGATACCTCCAATCCAAAGGCTTCACTGGACCCTGCAACAGCTGCTTCTCCTGAAGGCCAAAAGGCTCCTGTGCAAGGCCTCTGGAGGCAGGACCCAAAGGACTCTGAAATGGAGAAGCCACTTGCAAAGGATTCCAGAGCTCTGGAGCAGAAAAGGCAGGACTTCTGAAATCTGGATCTGATTTTTGCCCCGTGCTTCTTGGACTTTGACTGTGCATCAAACTTCCCCATGCATCAGGCAGATCAAACACAACCATCACAACCACCACTAACACACCTCTCAGAAGCCCCATCCTAGCAAACTTGGACACAAATGCCACAACACACACCAGTGCTTGGCTTTGCCATTTTGTACAGCTTTGAATGAAGGTGGCTCATCCCCTTTTAGTTGAATTGATTGCCTTTGATTCTCCTCTGGACCTGTAGAGTTTATATGCATCTCTGGGACCCACAGGGATCTGCACAATTTGTATGTCTCTCTTATCTGACAAATCGAGGGGGACATTTACATGACACCATTTTCAAATGAAACTTTAAATGCATTGTGTTCATTTACACAACAACAGTGCTTTGTGGGCCTTAAAAATGCAAACTTTTAAAAACAGGGTTTCAAAGTTTTTGAAAATGAGACCATTATTGTCTCCATGTAAACTACAAAAACATGAATTTGTGAAAACTGTGACATCATGCGCATGCATATTGCGTGTTTAGTCTATAGGCACGTAGTGTTTCTTTGCAAAGTGTCATCGCCATCTACTGGATTCTCTGCAGAGATTCTCCTAGAGATTTAATCAGATCAACGTCATATTTGCACAGTCTAATCTAAAGGCCTTGGTGATGTTTTCCCTGAAGGTCGTGTCAGTGGCGGCCTCACAAAGTTCGATGGTTCGCCATGACACAGGAAGCTGTTGTAAGTCGGGCATACAATGTCCGATCTGCCCCAAACTTCAGATGTTTGATAAGAGTCCTGGCCTGAAGACATCTACATATGAGTTTCAGAATTAGGCATGGCAAAATGGCTCGATAGCGCCACCTACAACATTTCAACGAAGTGCCCCTCCCGCTACGTTTCACGTACAGGTATGAAATTCGGTACACAGCCCAATACCTACAAAAAATCTCCTGGTACAAAATCAACGACACAGAGGGAAGATAGTGAGGGAAGGGCATGAAAAAGTGAATTGAAACACAGTCATTCATTTTTGTCCACTTGCCCTCAGCTTCTTATTCTTTAACATCAGCAGTTTATGCAACTGGCCACAGACCTACGTTTTCTCAAATTTTCCGCCAAAATGTCTCTAGGAAAAATGTGTGACACAAAGAGCAAGAAGAGTTAACAGGACTAAGACTTAAGTTAATGATGGGACACTAAAATGGACAAATATAATAGTAGACCCCATTTTGAAATGTGTATTTCACAAACCTAATACACCAACAGTTAGCTCTTCAAACCAGTTAAATAGAATTCAAATGGGATGCATTTCCTTGACAGCATGGATACTAGTCAAATTGCCTTCCACGTTCTGTTTTTAATGGTGCAACAACAAGCACAGACAGTTAAACAAAGTAGCTTATTGTCCAAATCTACAGAAGCGACATGGTTTAGACCAGTTAATGTCACACTCTGGAAACGGTTTATAAAGACCCCTTTCATGAGTGAAGGTTAAAAGTCAAAAAAGTTTAAAACATTTTAGACCGCATTTACACCTGTATTTAGCATAGTCCACTTGTGATTGGACTGATAAACGCTTTAGTACCAGGTGTAAACAGGCCCTCAGACAGCAACTCAGGTGTGATACACCAGTTAAGGGACTAAACCAGCTTTTATTAAAGCACCAGTCTACTTTTCAATAAACATTGGGGCTAGCCTAAAGAAAAAAGGCTGGTCACAGTTTGGGATTAAAAAGGACAATGCAGGTTGATACTGATTTCATTGCAGATGCAATGCTGTACTTGCATGACTTCGGGGGGCTTTCAAATAGCATTAGCAAAAAACAGAGGGACTTGGCATGCTTGAATATCAGTACAAGCAGTTATGTTAGTCCAGCCATAAAGCCACAAGTAGAGACCAAAACAGATTCCATTAAGAACAGGGACCCAGGTTAGCAACTGGAACTTGGCTTGTTTAGTTCAAGTCAAGCATAACCTTGAAGCAAAAAAGGGAACTCTGGTTTAGTAGTGTAGCCCAATAAATCAAACTGAGAACAGTCATGAAAGATCAATACCAAAGAGACAGTTGAGTTGAGAAGTTTATTAAAACTACTAAAGTCACATGACCAGGTTAACTTCTCCACTAGACACCACAGTTTGCCCACTAGAGATGGTCTTGACGTTAGCATCTCTTCCTGGAAAAGAAATGGTAGAATCGTGAGGCATTTAAAAACCAAATTCTCATGGTTCCTGAAGTCAGTTTACAACAAGCACTCACTTTTCCTAGTGCAGCTTTGCTCACAGGAGCCAGAAGAGGGATGGCACACTGCTGTACTACAGTGGATGAAGATCTAACAGAGGGGGGAAAGGGATAAGCCACAGAAAGAAAAACACCTAATATTAAGGATTCAGGCAAGGCTGCAGAGCATACGGTTTCCTGTAGAGGAGCCAGTGATGCTGGATCCACAAATGTGAACATCTTCACAACAAAGCGCTTGTAGTGGGTTGGGAACTGAAGACCAGAAGATCCAGCCACCGGAACCAATGAGGTCAGGTAACGGTCATCCTGGTAAGGGCATCTGAAAGGTAAAGAGGCAGTCAGAAGTGCCTTACAGCACACTAGATGGATAAAGACTGGCCTTACTCACCCATCGACCAGAAGGTCCCACTGGGGTAGACTGAGTGGACTGGGGGTTGATGTCGCCCAGCAACGTCCCAGCATTAGGACAATGTTGGGGTCGGTCCTCTCCAAAATGCGCACCTCAACATACACAGGCTCCCGCAGGACTTTTGTGACGGGATAATCAGCATCACCGTAGTAGGACGTGTATGCCTCATCCCCTGAGGAAGAAAACCAGCGTTTAACCAGAAACTGCTGCAACCTGGAGTTTTAGAAAATACTTATGCATACTTGGACAGACACTTACCTTCTGCACAGCCTTTGGTGACACATTGACCATTTGCCAGTCTAAGCTCCACCCTGAGGGGTCCAGAAGCCGCTACTGGTGGAGGTGCAGGAACAGTGTTGACCTCCACAACCAGAGCTTCCACAGAAGTAGCAGAGTACCTACACTGGAAGAGAAGCCTAGACAACAAATAGTGAGCTTGTAGCCTTTGTCAAGGATTCATATTTTTTTTTCTAAATAAAATAAAATCCCTACTCAAAATGGCTGTCCCTTGTGATGGAACCAAGTGGTCCGACACCCACTTCATACGAGGAGGTCATTCGGTTTTCATACACCACATATCCACCGTCCTCCTGCAAATAGTAACTGTTGGCATCCAGGCCATTCTAAGCCATGCAGAACAGAACCACAAGCAGCTACTCACCATCATGCTTGTGCCACATGCAGTGACAGGGAACTGGTATATAGCAAAGGAAGGTGTGGATCCCACAGGACTGCAAGGTGGGTCGTTTCCACCCAGGAGACGGACTGAATCCAGGCTCAAGCGAGGTAGTGTAACATCTCTTGCCACCACTACCACAAACTGACCATCTCTTATACACTGGACAGTCACTGGAACAAGGTACAAGAGCAGGTTATTACTGAGGAGTGGTTTAACATGAACACCTTTGCATTGACTCACTCTTACCTGCCTTCCCATAGAAACACTGCTGTCCGTTAAAGCAGCAGTTGATAGCGTCACACTCAGCACCACTGATACCAGGTGGGCCACATTGGATCTGCTCATAATCAGCTACAGCACATTTGTCAAGGGGCTCTGCCTGCGCCACTGGCTGCTTAGACTGAACCTGCTGATGAAACTGTTGACTAGCTTGTTGTTGAACCTGCTGAGGAAACTGTTGACTAGCTTGTTGTCGAACCTGCTGAGGAAACTGTTGACTAGCTTGTTGTTGAACCTGCTGAGGAAACTGTTGACTAGCTTGTTGTTGAACCTGCTGAGGGAACTGTTGACTAGCTTGTTGTTGAACCTGCTGAGGGAACTGTTGACTAGCTTGTTGTTGAACCTGCTGAGGATACTGTTGACTAGCTTGTTGTTGAACCTGCTGAGGATACTGTTGACTAGCTTGTTGTTGAACCTTCAGAGGAAACTGTTGACTAGCTTGTTGTTGAACCTTCTGAGGAAACTGTTGACTAGCATGTTGTTGAACCTTCTGAGGAAACTGTTGACTAGCATGTTGTTGAACCTTCTGAGGAAACTGTTGACTAGCATGTTGTTGAACCTTCTGAGGAAACTGTTGACTAGCTTGTTGTTGAACCTTCAGAGGAAACTGTTGACTAGCTTGTTGTTGAACCTTCTGAGGAAACTGTTGACTAGCTTGTTGTTGAACCTTCAGAGGAAACTGTTGACTAGCTTGTTGTTGAACCTTCTGAGGAAACTGTTGACTAGCATGTTGTTGAACCTTCTGAGGAAACTGTTGACTAGCTTGTTGTTGAACCTTCAGAGGAAACTGTTGACTAGCTAGCTGTTGAACCTTCAGAGGAAACTGGGGCAGATTACTCCACTGTGGAACAGCATGACAAAAAGCACAAAACCACACACAAAGTGCCAGCGATTGAACAGCACACCAGCTTCCTGCCATTGTTCAACAGCTAGTCACACTGTTGAGATGATGCCCTTTGGTCTTTTTGTATTCTACAGATTTTGGCTAATTAACGATAATCCCTCCCTCTTCATGAACAGTCATGATTCTCCAGACTTGCCCAAATGGGAGCTTATGCTACCAGAAAATTCTCATCAAAATGATACGCATGTGATGTAGGCCTATATTGACTCCAATTAGTCAGATTTGTCATATTGAAGACAAATAAAAAGGTTCATGCTCAGGTTTGCTACTGGAGCTTGCCCAAAGTACTTTGGGTAGATGTTTGGTGCATTCCGCTTTGCTTGTAGACATGCAGAAATGCTAACTAGCATTACTACTTTTACAATATCTTTATATGGCAGAAATAGTAAGAGTAGTCTGTAGTTCCAAATTTAGCAACACACTCACAAACCTCCCTAAGCACTTCCCCTCGGGGCAATCCCTGTCGCCAGTTTGAAGTGTTCCACAAGTGGACAAGAGAGGTTTATGTGGACAGACCTTCGACTCCTTAGACAGAGGGGACCAGTCTACTCATATATACTTTAATTACAAAATAAATGTAACCGTAATCAGTTACTTATGAAAATGTTCATTATTACAAAGGGGGTTACATCTGAATATTTTCTGTAAAAAGCTAGGATATGTTGAATAATATGAATTTGTTGCTTTGCCTGTGCAGGATGCCTCTTGCCATTTACAGTGTTTTTTTTATATCCAATTGCTAGGACCCATTTCTCAATACTTAGGTCACTTTTTCAAAACTCTTCACACAGTTCTCCTAACAAACTTTCAGCTCGGCACAGCAGATCATTTCACATTCAAAATGCACTAAAACTACCAAAACACAATTCTTTCCCCTAGCAAAGGTTTTCAACCAACACGCACACACACTTTGTCAATCCCCAAACGGACGAGGCGTTTATACTTGACGCACTCGCCGTTGTACTATTCTGTGAAACGACAGAGGGCGACTCGGAGAAATTGTTCTATAAACCATCAGGAAACAGCAGTGAGAGAAGAATGTAGCTACACAGGTGACCATATTTATTTGAATAAACTTCACCAAAAACCACACTACAAAAGAATCGTGTAAAACTCAGTACCCCGAAAGAAAGTGAAATATGACAACCTGCCCCATAGGTGGGGCACATTAACATGACAGCTTGATGTTATCAGATACAATCAAATAAAACAACAAGACAAAATACAAATTAACTTTCAAATAAAATATACTAATTTCTTCTGAACATTGACTGTCATTCTTTCCTCAATAGAATAGCATAGTTCTAATAGGGGCACATTGTAACAGTTACAACATGCCCCACCTGTGCAACTGGGATTTAAACCCGTCTAGTGTCTTCTGCTGGTTAGAGCAGCATTAAAAGAACTCTCAACTTGGTCTTATTTTCAATAAACTTAAGAAATGTACGTCTGTTATGTTAAATGTTCAGTGAGAGCGTCCAAAGAATTATTAATTGGTGCAGTTTCTCTAAATAATGTTGATATGGCAACTAGTAAATACATTAGGTTTCATCATCCCGGCATGTGTGGAAAGTTAACCTGTTACAACTAGCCCCGCGTTTAAATTCCAGACGGAGAAAAAGAATAACTTCTGTACCTCTGCAAGTCACATAGCATGCAGCCATAGGGTTTCAGACTAAATGGGACTTGCGAAGGTACAGTCAGTTCCACCACATTTGCAGAATAAGGCACTCTTTCCAGGTCAAAAGCAAAGTGACAAGTCAGATACAAGCAAGGATTGATGTCAGTTTTATTGAGAAACTTTCTTTTGCCCTTGAACAATTACAGGACCAAGTGTGGCCTTGCCTTCCCACTGAACACCTAGAGAGAAGAAAAAGAGCAAAGTTAGGAGCACTTAAAACATCAAAAGCAACCTTAAAGCAAGAGCTACCGACCTCCATAGGGAGAAGCAGCAATTCCACCATCAGGACCACATGTTGAGTCACAGCAACCACAAACTTGGTCATTTCCATCAGCAGCAAACCACCTGCAACAAGACAAAGCACTTTCAACATGAGCAAAGTCAGCTTTTTAAAAAAAAGAATAAGTGCAACGTACCCATTGGCAAAGGAACAGGATTTGCGCTGAGCGTCACTGGGTGCAGAAGCAATAGTTGCCTTCAGAACACATGTTATGTAGATCTACAAGGGATGACAGACAAGTCAGAAAACCAAAGCAGATGGGAAGAGAAGTCGAATTAACTCTTGTGGTACATACAGAAGGACTGGTGCTCTCCTGGAACATGAATGCCTCCAGCTGGAACTGGATCTTGTCAACCTGGGACCGAGGCATGAAGCGGGAGCTGGAAGCTGTAGCCTTGGCATCCACAAAGCACCTGACGACAAAGTCACCACAAAGAGCAACTCATGAAGGTTTAAAAAGAGCAAACAAAACAGTCCTATAGCATCAAGAGCCATGACCTTACCCATGATTCTCAATGAAGGAATATCTCGGAAGGGAGTTCACGTCAGGCACTTGAGTGGCCACACAGCTGTCCACAAACACACGCAGAGGCACATGATTGTACTGCTTCACAGATGCCTCGATGTTAATAACGCCACCCAGGAAATAGGAGTATGAAGGCCTCTGGTAGGACCAATCGTCTACAAAAGAGAAGGAACACCCTAGGAAGAGCCACATTTGCAAGGTCGAAGGTCCAAAGAAAGTGCACTTACCCAGCATGAGCTTCAGGGAGAACATCAAGACTTCTTCACCAACCTTGGTTGAGGCATAAGGGACCCATGTTGGCCTCAAGGCATCACTGCTTACATTGTGTAGCCTGTGGTTCATGAAAGTACCCATTAAATGGTCTCCCAGTTGCACAAGCAGTGAAAGTCACAGAGGCCACTTACCTTTGATAGTGGCATTGAACGCCAACAATTGCACCATCGGCCCGGGTAATCGGAGTACCTGCAAGAGCCTCAGGGGTGTAGGTAAGAGAGAAGGTGTAGACAAGCTCATCCTCATTCATCTGTAAGAGATTGTAGTTAAAACAAGACAGTTCCTCATGAAGGTGTAATCATTATTATGAATGAGAGAAAGTGCATTGTGCAATACAGTGGACAAACACTTCAAGCAGGAGAAAACAACTGCAGAGCTTAAAACAAACATTTCTTAAGGCCCGTTCATACCAATGCATATGCCAGCTGCCCTGGCATTGCAAATACAACATACAACAGCAGTGTGAACTGACGGTCCTTGAAGAGGACTTTGGATATCCTCAATTTGAACAAACAACCGATTAAGATTTAGGAGTTCTTACCATCTGCACGCTGTTGCAGTCCTGTAATTCATACTCAAAGAGGAGCACCCTAGACTCAGAGTCCTGACCAGCAACAGGACATCCACCTAAAGACAGACCAGTTGGCTGGATCAACTGACCATTGCTAAACAAGTCCTGCTGGACTTCTACAAGAACCCGGTTCTCTCCGCATTGAACCGCTACGCTGCTGGGAGTCACGGGTTGCCTCAACTGGAAGTCCACCGCCAACTCGCTCTGCACCTCGGGAACGACGGGATACCTCCAATCCAAAGGCTTCACTGGACCCTGCAACAGCTGCTTCTCCTGAAGGCCAAAAGGCTCCTGTGCAAGGCCTCTGGAGGCAGGACCCAAAGGACTCTGAAATGGAGAAGCCACTTGCAAAGGATTCCAGAGCTCTGGAGCAGAAAAGGCAGGACTTCTGAAATCTGGATCTGATTTTTGCCCCGTGCTTCTTGGACTTTGACTGTGCATCAAACTTCCCCATGCATCAGGCAGATCAAACACAACCATCACAACCACCACTAACACACCTCTCAGAAGCCCCATCCTAGCAAACTTGGACACAAATGCCACAACACACACCAGTGCTTGGCTTTGCCATTTTGTACAGCTTTGAATGAAGGTGGCTCATCCCCTTTTAGTTGAATTGATTGCCTTTGATTCTCCTCTGGACCTGTAGAGTTTATATGCATCTCTGGGACCCACAGGGATCTGCACAATTTGTATGTCTCTCTTATCTGACAAATCGAGGGGGACATTTACATGACACCATTTTCAAATGAAACTTTAAATGCATTGTGTTCATTTACACAACAACAGTGCTTTGTGGGCCTTAAAAATGCAAACTTTTAAAAACAGGGTTTCAAAGTTTTTGAAAATGAGACCATTATTGTCTCCATGTAAACTACAAAAACATGAATTTGTGAAAACTGTGACATCATGCGCATGCATATTGCGTGTTTAGTCTATAGGCACGTAGTGTTTCTTTGCAAAGTGTCATCGCCATCTACTGGATTCTCTGCAGAGATTCTCCTAGAGATTTAATCAGATCAACGTCATATTTGCACAGTCTAATCTAAAGGCCTTGGTGATGTTTTCCCTGAAGGTCGTGTCAGTGGCGGCCTCACAAAGTTCGATGGTTCGCCATGACACAGGAAGCTGTTGTAAGTCGGGCATACAATGTCCGATCTGCCCCAAACTTCAGATGTTTGATAAGAGTCCTGGCCTGAAGACATCTACATATGAGTTTCAGAATTAGGCATGGCAAAATGGCTCGATAGCGCCACCTACAACATTTCAACGAAGTGCCCCTCCCGCTACGTTTCACGTACAGGTATGAAATTCGGTACACAGCCCAATACCTACAAAAAATCTCCTGGTACAAAATCAACGACACAGAGGGAAGATAGTGAGGGAAGGGCATGAAAAAGTGAATTGAAACACAGTCATTCATTTTTGTCCACTTGCCCTCAGCTTCTTATTCTTTAACATCAGCAGTTTATGCAACTGGCCACAGACCTACGTTTTCTCAAATTTTCCGCCAAAATGTCTCTAGGAAAAATGTGTGACACAAAGAGCAAGAAGAGTTAACAGGACTAAGACTTAAGTTAATGATGGGACACTAAAATGGACAAATATAATAGTAGACCCCATTTTGAAATGTGTATTTCACAAACCTAATACACCAACAGTTAGCTCTTCAAACCAGTTAAATAGAATTCAAATGGGATGCATTTCCTTGACAGCATGGATACTAGTCAAATTGCCTTCCACGTTCTGTTTTTAATGGTGCAACAACAAGCACAGACAGTTAAACAAAGTAGCTTATTGTCCAAATCTACAGAAGCGACATGGTTTAGACCAGTTAATGTCACACTCTGGAAACGGTTTATAAAGACCCCTTTCATGAGTGAAGGTTAAAAGTCAAAAAAGTTTAAAACATTTTAGACCGCATTTACACCTGTATTTAGCATAGTCCACTTGTGATTGGACTGATAAACGCTTTAGTACCAGGTGTAAACAGGCCCTCAGACAGCAACTCAGGTGTGATACACCAGTTAAGGGACTAAACCAGCTTTTATTAAAGCACCAGTCTACTTTTCAATAAACATTGGGGCTAGCCTAAAGAAAAAAGGCTGGTCACAGTTTGGGATTAAAAAGGACAATGCAGGTTGATACTGATTTCATTGCAGATGCAATGCTGTACTTGCATGACTTCGGGGGGCTTTCAAATAGCATTAGCAAAAAACAGAGGGACTTGGCATGCTTGAATATCAGTACAAGCAGTTATGTTAGTCCAGCCATAAAGCCACAAGTAGAGACCAAAACAGATTCCATTAAGAACAGGGACCCAGGTTAGCAACTGGAACTTGGCTTGTTTAGTTCAAGTCAAGCATAACCTTGAAGCAAAAAAGGGAACTCTGGTTTAGTAGTGTAGCCCAATAAATCAAACTGAGAACAGTCATGAAAGATCAATACCAAAGAGACAGTTGAGTTGAGAAGTTTATTAAAACTACTAAAGTCACATGACCAGGTTAACTTCTCCACTAGACACCACAGTTTGCCCACTAGAGATGGTCTTGACGTTAGCATCTCTTCCTGGAAAAGAAATGGTAGAATCGTGAGGCATTTAAAAACCAAATTCTCATGGTTCCTGAAGTCAGTTTACAACAAGCACTCACTTTTCCTAGTGCAGCTTTGCTCACAGGAGCCAGAAGAGGGATGGCACACTGCTGTACTACAGTGGATGAAGATCTAACAGAGGGGGGAAAGGGATAAGCCACAGAAAGAAAAACACCTAATATTAAGGATTCAGGCAAGGCTGCAGAGCATACGGTTTCCTGTAGAGGAGCCAGTGATGCTGGATCCACAAATGTGAACATCTTCACAACAAAGCGCTTGTAGTGGGTTGGGAACTGAAGACCAGAAGATCCAGCCACCGGAACCAATGAGGTCAGGTAACGGTCATCCTGGTAAGGGCATCTGAAAGGTAAAGAGGCAGTCAGAAGTGCCTTACAGCACACTAGATGGATAAAGACTGGCCTTACTCACCCATCGACCAGAAGGTCCCACTGGGGTAGACTGAGTGGACTGGGGGTTGATGTCGCCCAGCAACGTCCCAGCATTAGGACAATGTTGGGGTCGGTCCTCTCCAAAATGCGCACCTCAACATACACAGGCTCCCGCAGGACTTTTGTGACGGGATAATCAGCATCACCGTAGTAGGACGTGTATGCCTCATCCCCTGAGGAAGAAAACCAGCGTTTAACCAGAAACTGCTGCAACCTGGAGTTTTAGAAAATACTTATGCATACTTGGACAGACACTTACCTTCTGCACAGCCTTTGGTGACACATTGACCATTTGCCAGTCTAAGCTCCACCCTGAGGGGTCCAGAAGCCGCTACTGGTGGAGGTGCAGGAACAGTGTTGACCTCCACAACCAGAGCTTCCACAGAAGTAGCAGAGTACCTACACTGGAAGAGAAGCCTAGACAACAAATAGTGAGCTTGTAGCCTTTGTCAAGGATTCATATTTTTTTTTCTAAATAAAATAAAATCCCTACTCAAAATGGCTGTCCCTTGTGATGGAACCAAGTGGTCCGACACCCACTTCATACGAGGAGGTCATTCGGTTTTCATACACCACATATCCACCGTCCTCCTGCAAATAGTAACTGTTGGCATCCAGGCCATTCTAAGCCATGCAGAACAGAACCACAAGCAGCTACTCACCATCATGCTTGTGCCACATGCAGTGACAGGGAACTGGTATATAGCAAAGGAAGGTGTGGATCCCACAGGACTGCAAGGTGGGTCGTTTCCACCCAGGAGACGGACTGAATCCAGGCTCAAGCGAGGTAGTGTAACATCTCTTGCCACCACTACCACAAACTGACCATCTCTTATACACTGGACAGTCACTGGAACAAGGTACAAGAGCAGGTTATTACTGAGGAGTGGTTTAACATGAATACCTTTGCATTGACTCACTCTTACCTGCCTTCCCATAGAAACACTGCTGTCCGTTAAAGCAGCAGTTGATAGCGTCACACTCAGCACCACTGATACCAGGTGGGCCACATTGGATCTGCTCATAATCAGCTACAGCACATTTGTCAAGGGGCTCTGCCTGCGCCACTGGCTGCTTAGACTGAACCTGCTGATGAAACTGTTGACTAGCTTGTTGTTGAACCTGCTGAGGATACTGTTGACTAGCTTGTTGTTGAACCTGCTGAGGATACTGTTGACTAGCTTGTTGTTGAACCTTCAGAGGAAACTGTTGACTAGCTTGTTGTTGAACCTTCTGAGGAAACTGTTGACTAGCATGTTGTTGAACCTTCTGAGGAAACTGTTGACTAGCATGTTGTTGAACCTTCTGAGGAAACTGTTGACTAGCTTGTTGTTGAACCTTCAGAGGAAACTGTTGACTAGCTTGTTGTTGAACCTTCAGAGGAAACTGTTGACTAGCTTGTTGTTGAACCTTCTGAGGAAACTGTTGACTAGCTTGTTGTTGAACCTTCAGAGGAAACTGTTGACTAGCTTGTTGTTGAACCTTCTGAGGAAACTGTTGACTAGCTTGTTGTTGAACCTTCAGAGGAAACTGTTGACTAGCTAGCTGTTGAACCTTCAGAGGAAACTGGGGCAGATTACTCCACTGTGGAACAGCATGACAAAAAGCACAAAACCACACACAAAGTGCCAGCGATTGAACAGCACACCAGCTTCCTGCCATTGTTCAACAGCTAGTCACACTGTTGAGATGATGCCCTTTGGTCTTTTTGTATTCTACAGATTTTGGCTAATTAACGATAATCCCTCCCTCTTCATGAACAGTCATGATTCTCCAGACTTGCCCAAATGGGAGCTTATGCTACCAGAAAATTCTCATCAAAATGATACGCATGTGATGTAGGCCTATATTGACTCCAATTAGTCAGATTTGTCATATTGAAGACAAATAAAAAGGTTCATGCTCAGGTTTGCTACTGGAGCTTGCCCAAAGTACTTTGGGTAGATGTTTGGTGCATTCCGCTTTGCTTGTAGACATGCAGAAATGCTAACTAGCATTACTACTTTTACAATATCTTTATATGGCAGAAATAGTAAGAGTAGTCTGTAGTTCCAAATTTAGCAACACACTCACAAACCTCCCTAAGCACTTCCCCTCGGGGCAATCCCTGTCGCCAGTTTGAAGTGTTCCACAAGTGGACAAGAGAGGTTTATGTGGACAGACCTTCGACTCCTTAGACAGAGGGGACCAGTCTACTCATATATACTTTAATTACAAAATAAATGTAACCGTAATCAGTTACTTATGAAAATGTTCATTATTACAAAGGGGGTTACATCTGAATATTTTCTGTAAAAAGCTAGGATATGTTGAATAATATGAATTTGTTGCTTTGCCTGTGCAGGATGCCTCTTGCCATTTACAGTGTTTTTTTTATATCCAATTGCTAGGACCCATTTCTCAATACTTAGGTCACTTTTTCAAAACTCTTCACACAGTTCTCCTAACAAACTTTCAGCTCGGCACAGCAGATCATTTCACATTCAAAATGCACTAAAACTACCAAAACACAATTCTTTCCCCTAGCAAAGGTTTTCAACCAACACGCACACACACTTTGTCAATCCCCAAACGGACGAGGCGTTTATACTTGACGCACTCGCCGTTGTACTATTCTGTGAAACGACAGAGGGCGACTCGGAGAAATTGTTCTATAAACCATCAGGAAACAGCAGTGAGAGAAGAATGTAGCTACACAGGTGACCATATTTATTTGAATAAACTTCACCAAAAACCACACTACAAAAGAATCGTGTAAAACTCAGTAAACCTTGATTGCTAATCATGAATACGGTGTATGCTTTCGATTTACCCCGAAAGAAAGTGAAATATGACAACCTGCCCCATAGGTGGGGCACATTAACATGACAGCTTGATGTTATCAGATACAATCAAATAAAACAACAAGACAAAATACAAATTAACTTTCAAATAAAATATACTAATTTCTTCTGAACATTGACTGTCATTCTTTCCTCAATAGAATAGCATAGTTCTAATAGGGGCACATTGTAACAGTTACAACATGCCCCACCTGTGCAACTGGGATTTAAACCCGTCTAGTGTCTTCTGCTGGTTAGAGCAGCATTAAAAGAACTCTCAACTTGGTCTTATTTTCAATAAACTTAAGAAATGTACGTCTGTTATGTTAAATGTTCAGTGAGAGCGTCCAAAGAATTATTAATTGGTGCAGTTTCTCTAAATAATGTTGATATGGCAACTAGTAAATACATTAGGTTTCATCATCCCGGCATGTGTGGAAAGTTAACCTGTTACAACTAGCCCCGCGTTTAAATTCCAGACGGAGAAAAAGAATAACTTCTGTACCTCTGCAAGTCACATAGCATGCAGCCATAGGGTTTCAGACTAAATGGGACTTGCGAAGGTACAGTCAGTTCCACCACATTTGCAGAATAAGGCACTCTTTCCAGGTCAAAAGCAAAGTGACAAGTCAGATACAAGCAAGGATTGATGTCAGTTTTATTGAGAAACTTTCTTTTGCCCTTGAACAATTACAGGACCAAGTGTGGCCTTGCCTTCCCACTGAACACCTAGAGAGAAGAAAAAGAGCAAAGTTAGGAGCACTTAAAACATCAAAAGCAACCTTAAAGCAAGAGCTACCGACCTCCATAGGGAGAAGCAGCAATTCCACCATCAGGACCACATGTTGAGTCACAGCAACCACAAACTTGGTCATTTCCATCAGCAGCAAACCACCTGCAACAAGACAAAGCACTTTCAACATGAGCAAAGTCAGCTTTTTAAAAAAAAGAATAAGTGCAACGTACCCATTGGCAAAGGAACAGGATTTGCGCTGAGCGTCACTGGGTGCAGAAGCAATAGTTGCCTTCAGAACACATGTTATGTAGATCTACAAGGGATGACAGACAAGTCAGAAAACCAAAGCAGATGGGAAGAGAAGTCGAATTAACTCTTGTGGTACATACAGAAGGACTGGTGCTCTCCTGGAACATGAATGCCTCCAGCTGGAACTGGATCTTGTCAACCTGGGACCGAGGCATGAAGCGGGAGCTGGAAGCTGTAGCCTTGGCATCCACAAAGCACCTGACGACAAAGTCACCACAAAGAGCAACTCATGAAGGTTTAAAAAGAGCAAACAAAACAGTCCTATAGCATCAAGAGCCATGACCTTACCCATGATTCTCAATGAAGGAATATCTCGGAAGGGAGTTCACGTCAGGCACTTGAGTGGCCACACAGCTGTCCACAAACACACGCAGAGGCACATGATTGTACTGCTTCACAGATGCCTCGATGTTAATAACGCCACCCAGGAAATAGGAGTATGAAGGCCTCTGGTAGGACCAATCGTCTACAAAAGAGAAGGAACACCCTAGGAAGAGCCACATTTGCAAGGTCGAAGGTCCAAAGAAAGTGCACTTACCCAGCATGAGCTTCAGGGAGAACATCAAGACTTCTTCACCAACCTTGGTTGAGGCATAAGGGACCCATGTTGGCCTCAAGGCATCACTGCTTACATTGTGTAGCCTGTGGTTCATGAAAGTACCCATTAAATGGTCTCCCAGTTGCACAAGCAGTGAAAGTCACAGAGGCCACTTACCTTTGATAGTGGCATTGAACGCCAACAATTGCACCATCGGCCCGGGTAATCGGAGTACCTGCAAGAGCCTCAGGGGTGTAGGTAAGAGAGAAGGTGTAGACAAGCTCATCCTCATTCATCTGTAAGAGATTGTAGTTAAAACAAGACAGTTCCTCATGAAGGTGTAATCATTATTATGAATGAGAGAAAGTGCATTGTGCAATACAGTGGACAAACACTTCAAGCAGGAGAAAACAACTGCAGAGCTTAAAACAAACATTTCTTAAGGCCCGTTCATACCAATGCATATGCCAGCTGCCCTGGCATTGCAAATACAACATACAACAGCAGTGTGAACTGACGGTCCTTGAAGAGGACTTTGGATATCCTCAATTTGAACAAACAACCGATTAAGATTTAGGAGTTCTTACCATCTGCACGCTGTTGCAGTCCTGTAATTCATACTCAAAGAGGAGCACCCTAGACTCAGAGTCCTGACCAGCAACAGGACATCCACCTAAAGACAGACCAGTTGGCTGGATCAACTGACCATTGCTAAACAAGTCCTGCTGGACTTCTACAAGAACCCGGTTCTCTCCGCATTGAACCGCTACGCTGCTGGGAGTCACGGGTTGCCTCAACTGGAAGTCCACCGCCAACTCGCTCTGCACCTCGGGAACGACGGGATACCTCCAATCCAAAGGCTTCACTGGACCCTGCAACAGCTGCTTCTCCTGAAGGCCAAAAGGCTCCTGTGCAAGGCCTCTGGAGGCAGGACCCAAAGGACTCTGAAATGGAGAAGCCACTTGCAAAGGATTCCAGAGCTCTGGAGCAGAAAAGGCAGGACTTCTGAAATCTGGATCTGATTTTTGCCCCGTGCTTCTTGGACTTTGACTGTGCATCAAACTTCCCCATGCATCAGGCAGATCAAACACAACCATCACAACCACCACTAACACACCTCTCAGAAGCCCCATCCTAGCAAACTTGGACACAAATGCCACAACACACACCAGTGCTTGGCTTTGCCATTTTGTACAGCTTTGAATGAAGGTGGCTCATCCCCTTTTAGTTGAATTGATTGCCTTTGATTCTCCTCTGGACCTGTAGAGTTTATATGCATCTCTGGGACCCACAGGGATCTGCACAATTTGTATGTCTCTCTTATCTGACAAATCGAGGGGGACATTTACATGACACCATTTTCAAATGAAACTTTAAATGCATTGTGTTCATTTACACAACAACAGTGCTTTGTGGGCCTTAAAAATGCAAACTTTTAAAAACAGGGTTTCAAAGTTTTTGAAAATGAGACCATTATTGTCTCCATGTAAACTACAAAAACATGAATTTGTGAAAACTGTGACATCATGCGCATGCATATTGCGTGTTTAGTCTATAGGCACGTAGTGTTTCTTTGCAAAGTGTCATCGCCATCTACTGGATTCTCTGCAGAGATTCTCCTAGAGATTTAATCAGATCAACGTCATATTTGCACAGTCTAATCTAAAGGCCTTGGTGATGTTTTCCCTGAAGGTCGTGTCAGTGGCGGCCTCACAAAGTTCGATGGTTCGCCATGACACAGGAAGCTGTTGTAAGTCGGGCATACAATGTCCGATCTGCCCCAAACTTCAGATGTTTGATAAGAGTCCTGGCCTGAAGACATCTACATATGAGTTTCAGAATTAGGCATGGCAAAATGGCTCGATAGCGCCACCTACAACATTTCAACGAAGTGCCCCTCCCGCTACGTTTCACGTACAGGTATGAAATTCGGTACACAGCCCAATACCTACAAAAAATCTCCTGGTACAAAATCAACGACACAGAGGGAAGATAGTGAGGGAAGGGCATGAAAAAGTGAATTGAAACACAGTCATTCATTTTTGTCCACTTGCCCTCAGCTTCTTATTCTTTAACATCAGCAGTTTATGCAACTGGCCACAGACCTACGTTTTCTCAAATTTTCCGCCAAAATGTCTCTAGGAAAAATGTGTGACACAAAGAGCAAGAAGAGTTAACAGGACTAAGACTTAAGTTAATGATGGGACACTAAAATGGACAAATATAATAGTAGACCCCATTTTGAAATGTGTATTTCACAAACCTAATACACCAACAGTTAGCTCTTCAAACCAGTTAAATAGAATTCAAATGGGATGCATTTCCTTGACAGCATGGATACTAGTCAAATTGCCTTCCACGTTCTGTTTTTAATGGTGCAACAACAAGCACAGACAGTTAAACAAAGTAGCTTATTGTCCAAATCTACAGAAGCGACATGGTTTAGACCAGTTAATGTCACACTCTGGAAACGGTTTATAAAGACCCCTTTCATGAGTGAAGGTTAAAAGTCAAAAAAGTTTAAAACATTTTAGACCGCATTTACACCTGTATTTAGCATAGTCCACTTGTGATTGGACTGATAAACGCTTTAGTACCAGGTGTAAACAGGCCCTCAGACAGCAACTCAGGTGTGATACACCAGTTAAGGGACTAAACCAGCTTTTATTAAAGCACCAGTCTACTTTTCAATAAACATTGGGGCTAGCCTAAAGAAAAAAGGCTGGTCACAGTTTGGGATTAAAAAGGACAATGCAGGTTGATACTGATTTCATTGCAGATGCAATGCTGTACTTGCATGACTTCGGGGGGCTTTCAAATAGCATTAGCAAAAAACAGAGGGACTTGGCATGCTTGAATATCAGTACAAGCAGTTATGTTAGTCCAGCCATAAAGCCACAAGTAGAGACCAAAACAGATTCCATTAAGAACAGGGACCCAGGTTAGCAACTGGAACTTGGCTTGTTTAGTTCAAGTCAAGCATAACCTTGAAGCAAAAAAGGGAACTCTGGTTTAGTAGTGTAGCCCAATAAATCAAACTGAGAACAGTCATGAAAGATCAATACCAAAGAGACAGTTGAGTTGAGAAGTTTATTAAAACTACTAAAGTCACATGACCAGGTTAACTTCTCCACTAGACACCACAGTTTGCCCACTAGAGATGGTCTTGACGTTAGCATCTCTTCCTGGAAAAGAAATGGTAGAATCGTGAGGCATTTAAAAACCAAATTCTCATGGTTCCTGAAGTCAGTTTACAACAAGCACTCACTTTTCCTAGTGCAGCTTTGCTCACAGGAGCCAGAAGAGGGATGGCACACTGCTGTACTACAGTGGATGAAGATCTAACAGAGGGGGGAAAGGGATAAGCTACAGAAAGAAAAACACCTAATATTAAGGATTCAGGCAAGGCTGCAGAGCATACGGTTTCCTGTAGAGGAGCCAGTGATGCTGGATCCACAAATGTGAACATCTTCACAACAAAGCGCTTGTAGTGGGTTGGGAACTGAAGACCAGAAGATCCAGCCACCGGAACCAATGAGGTCAGGTAACGGTCATCCTGGTAAGGGCATCTGAAAGGTAAAGAGGCAGTCAGAAGTGCCTTACAGCACACTAGATGGATAAAGACTGGCCTTACTCACCCATCGACCAGAAGGTCCCACTGGGGTAGACTGAGTGGACTGGGGGTTGATGTCGCCCAGCAACGTCCCAGCATTAGGACAATGTTGGGGTCGGTCCTCTCCAAAATGCGCACCTCAACATACACAGGCTCCCGCAGGACTTTTGTGACGGGATAATCAGCATCACCGTAGTAGGACGTGTATGCCTCATCCCCTGAGGAAGAAAACCAGCGTTTAACCAGAAACTGCTGCAACCTGGAGTTTTAGAAAATACTTATGCATACTTGGACAGACACTTACCTTCTGCACAGCCTTTGGTGACACATTGACCATTTGCCAGTCTAAGCTCCACCCTGAGGGGTCCAGAAGCCGCTACTGGTGGAGGTGCAGGAACAGTGTTGACCTCCACAACCAGAGCTTCCACAGAAGTAGCAGAGTACCTACACTGGAAGAGAAGCCTAGACAACAAATAGTGAGCTTGTAGCCTTTGTCAAGGATTCATATTTTTTTTTCTAAATAAAATAAAATGCCTACTCAAAATGGCTGTCCCTTGTGATGGAACCAAGTGGTCCGACACCCACTTCATACGAGGAGGTCATTCGGTTTTCATACACCACATATCCACCGTCCTCCTGCAAATAGTAACTGTTGGCATCCAGGCCATTCTAAGCCATGCAGAACAGAACCACAAGCAGCTACTCACCATCATGCTTGTGCCACATGCAGTGACAGGGAACTGGTATATAGCAAAGGAAGGTGTGGATCCCACAGGACTGCAAGGTGGGTCGTTTCCACCCAGGAGACGGACTGAATCCAGGCTCAAGCGAGGTAGTGTAACATCTCTTGCCACCACTACCACAAACTGACCATCTCTTATACACTGGACAGTCACTGGAACAAGGTACAAGAGCAGGTTATTACTGAGGAGTGGTTTAACATGAACACCTTTGCATTGACTCACTCTTACCTGCCTTCCCATAGAAACACTGCTGTCCGTTAAAGCAGCAGTTGATAGCGTCACACTCAGCACCACTGATACCAGGTGGGCCACATTGGATCTGCTCATAATCAGCTACAGCACATTTGTCAAGGGGCTCTGCCTGCGCCACTGGCTGCTTAGACTGAACCTGCTGATGAAACTGTTGACTAGCTTGTTGTTGAACCTGCTGAGGAAACTGTTGACTAGCTTGTTGTCGAACCTGCTGAGGAAACTGTTGACTAGCTTGTTGTTGAACCTGCTGAGGAAACTGTTGACTAGCTTGTTGTTGAACCTGCTGAGGGAACTGTTGACTAGCTTGTTGTTGAACCTGCTGAGGGAACTGTTGACTAGCTTGTTGTTGAACCTGCTGAGGGAACTGTTGACTAGCTTGTTGTTGAACCTGCTGAGGATACTGTTGACTAGCTTGTTGTTGAACCTGCTGAGGATACTGTTGACTAGCTTGTTGTTGAACCTGCTGAGGATACTGTTGACTAGCTTGTTGTTGAACCTTCAGAGGAAACTGTTGACTAGCTTGTTGTTGAACCTTCTGAGGAAACTGTTGACTAGCATGTTGTTGAACCTTCTGAGGAAACTGTTGACTAGCATGTTGTTGAACCTTCTGAGGAAACTGTTGACTAGCTTGTTGTTGAACCTTCAGAGGAAACTGTTGACTAGCTTGTTGTTGAACCTTCTGAGGAAACTGTTGACTAGCTTGTTGTTGAACCTTCAGAGGAAACTGTTGACTAGCTTGTTGTTGAACCTTCTGAGGAAACTGTTGACTAGCATGTTGTTGAACCTTCTGAGGAAACTGTTGACTAGCTTGTTGTTGAACCTTCAGAGGAAACTGTTGACTAGCTAGCTGTTGAACCTTCAGAGGAAACTGGGGCAGATTACTCCACTGTGGAACAGCATGACAAAAAGCACAAAACCACACACAAAGTGCCAGCGATTGAACAGCACACCAGCTTCCTGCCATTGTTCAACAGCTAGTCACACTGTTGAGATGATGCCCTTTGGTCTTTTTGTATTCTACAGATTTTGGCTAATTAACGATAATCCCTCCCTCTTCATGAACAGTCATGATTCTCCAGACTTGCCCAAATGGGAGCTTATGCTACCAGAAAATTCTCATCAAAATGATACGCATGTGATGTAGGCCTATATTGACTCCAATTAGTCAGATTTGTCATATTGAAGACAAATAAAAAGGTTCATGCTCAGGTTTGCTACTGGAGCTTGCCCAAAGTACTTTGGGTAGATGTTTGGTGCATTCCGCTTTGCTTGTAGACATGCAGAAATGCTAACTAGCATTACTACTTTTACAATATCTTTATATGGCAGAAATAGTAAGAGTAGTCTGTAGTTCCAAATTTAGCAACACACTCACAAACCTCCCTAAGCACTTCCCCTCGGGGCAATCCCTGTCGCCAGTTTGAAGTGTTCCACAAGTGGACAAGAGAGGTTTATGTGGACAGACCTTCGACTCCTTAGACAGAGGGGACCAGTCTACTCATATATACTTTAATTACAAAATAAATGTAACCGTAATCAGTTACTTATGAAAATGTTCATTATTACAAAGGGGGTTACATCTGAATATTTTCTGTAAAAAGCTAGGATATGTTGAATAATATGAATTTGTTGCTTTGCCTGTGCAGGATGCCTCTTGCCATTTACAGTGTTTTTTTTATATCCAATTGCTAGGACCCATTTCTCAATACTTAGGTCACTTTTTCAAAACTCTTCACACAGTTCTCCTAACAAACTTTCAGCTCGGCACAGCAGATCATTTCACATTCAAAATGCACTAAAACTACCAAAACACAATTCTTTCCCCTAGCAAAGGTTTTCAACCAACACGCACACACACTTTGTCAATCCCCAAACGGACGAGGCGTTTATACTTGACGCACTCGCCGTTGTACCATTCTGTGAAACGACAGAGGGCGACTCGGAGAAATTGTTCTATAAACCATCAGGAAACAGCAGTGAGAGAAGAATGTAGCTACACAGGTGACCATATTTATTTGAATAAACTTCACCAAAAACCACACTACAAAAGAATCGTGTAAAACTCAGTAAACCTTGATTGCTAATCATGAATACGGTGTATGCTTTCGATTTACCCCGAAAGAAAGTGAAATATGACAACCTGCCCCATAGGTGGGGCACATTAACATGACAGCTTGATGTTATCAGATACAATCAAATAAAACAACAAGACAAAATACAAATTAACTTTCAAATAAAATATACTAATTTCTTCTGAACATTGACTGTCATTCTTTCCTCAATAGAATAGCATAGTTCTAATAGGGGCACATTGTAACAGTTACAACATGCCCCACCTGTGCAACTGGGATTTAAACCCGTCTAGTGTCTTCTGCTGGTTAGAGCAGCATTAAAAGAACTCTCAACTTGGTCTTATTTTCAATAAACTTAAGAAATGTACGTCTGTTATGTTAAATGTTCAGTGAGAGCGTCCAAAGAATTATTAATTGGTGCAGTTTCTCTAAATAATGTTGATATGGCAACTAGTAAATACATTAGGTTTCATCATCCCGGCATGTGTGGAAAGTTAACCTGTTACAACTAGCCCCGCGTTTAAATTCCAGACGGAGAAAAAGAATAACTTCTGTACCTCTGCAAGTCACATAGCATGCAGCCATAGGGTTTCAGACTAAATGGGACTTGCGAAGGTACAGTCAGTTCCACCACATTTGCAGAATAAGGCACTCTTTCCAGGTCAAAAGCAAAGTGACAAGTCAGATACAAGCAAGGATTGATGTCAGTTTTATTGAGAAACTTTCTTTTGCCCTTGAACAATTACAGGACCAAGTGTGGCCTTGCCTTCCCACTGAACACCTAGAGAGAAGAAAAAGAGCAAAGTTAGGAGCACTTAAAACATCAAAAGCAACCTTAAAGCAAGAGCTACCGACCTCCATAGGGAGAAGCAGCAATTCCACCATCAGGACCACATGTTGAGTCACAGCAACCACAAACTTGGTCATTTCCATCAGCAGCAAACCACCTGCAACAAGACAAAGCACTTTCAACATGAGCAAAGTCAGCTTTTTAAAAAAAAGAATAAGTGCAACGTACCCATTGGCAAAGGAACAGGATTTGCGCTGAGCGTCACTGGGTGCAGAAGCAATAGTTGCCTTCAGAACACATGTTATGTAGATCTACAAGGGATGACAGACAAGTCAGAAAACCAAAGCAGATGGGAAGAGAAGTCGAATTAACTCTTGTGGTACATACAGAAGGACTGGTGCTCTCCTGGAACATGAATGCCTCCAGCTGGAACTGGATCTTGTCAACCTGGGACCGAGGCATGAAGCGGGAGCTGGAAGCTGTAGCCTTGGCATCCACAAAGCACCTGACGACAAAGTCACCACAAAGAGCAACTCATGAAGGTTTAAAAAGAGCAAACAAAACAGTCCTATAGCATCAAGAGCCATGACCTTACCCATGATTCTCAATGAAGGAATATCTCGGAAGGGAGTTCACGTCAGGCACTTGAGTGGCCACACAGCTGTCCACAAACACACGCAGAGGCACATGATTGTACTGCTTCACAGATGCCTCGATGTTAATAACGCCACCCAGGAAATAGGAGTATGAAGGCCTCTGGTAGGACCAATCGTCTACAAAAGAGAAGGAACACCCTAGGAAGAGCCACATTTGCAAGGTCGAAGGTCCAAAGAAAGTGCACTTACCCAGCATGAGCTTCAGGGAGAACATCAAGACTTCTTCACCAACCTTGGTTGAGGCATAAGGGACCCATGTTGGCCTCAAGGCATCACTGCTTACATTGTGTAGCCTGTGGTTCATGAAAGTACCCATTAAATGGTCTCCCAGTTGCACAAGCAGTGAAAGTCACAGAGGCCACTTACCTTTGATAGTGGCATTGAACGCCAACAATTGCACCATCGGCCCGGGTAATCGGAGTACCTGCAAGAGCCTCAGGGGTGTAGGTAAGAGAGAAGGTGTAGACAAGCTCATCCTCATTCATCTGTAAGAGATTGTAGTTAAAACAAGACAGTTCCTCATGAAGGTGTAATCATTATTATGAATGAGAGAAAGTGCATTGTGCAATACAGTGGACAAACACTTCAAGCAGGAGAAAACAACTGCAGAGCTTAAAACAAACATTTCTTAAGGCCCGTTCATACCAATGCATATGCCAGCTGCCCTGGCATTGCAAATACAACATACAACAGCAGTGTGAACTGACGGTCCTTGAAGAGGACTTTGGATATCCTCAATTTGAACAAACAACCGATTAAGATTTAGGAGTTCTTACCATCTGCACGCTGTTGCAGTCCTGTAATTCATACTCAAAGAGGAGCACCCTAGACTCAGAGTCCTGACCAGCAACAGGACATCCACCTAAAGACAGACCAGTTGGCTGGATCAACTGACCATTGCTAAACAAGTCCTGCTGGACTTCTACAAGAACCCGGTTCTCTCCGCATTGAACCGCTACGCTGCTGGGAGTCACGGGTTGCCTCAACTGGAAGTCCACCGCCAACTCGCTCTGCACCTCGGGAACGACGGGATACCTCCAATCCAAAGGCTTCACTGGACCCTGCAACAGCTGCTTCTCCTGAAGGCCAAAAGGCTCCTGTGCAAGGCCTCTGGAGGCAGGACCCAAAGGACTCTGAAATGGAGAAGCCACTTGCAAAGGATTCCAGAGCTCTGGAGCAGAAAAGGCAGGACTTCTGAAATCTGGATCTGATTTTTGCCCCGTGCTTCTTGGACTTTGACTGTGCATCAAACTTCCCCATGCATCAGGCAGATCAAACACAACCATCACAACCACCACTAACACACCTCTCAGAAGCCCCATCCTAGCAAACTTGGACACAAATGCCACAACACACACCAGTGCTTGGCTTTGCCATTTTGTACAGCTTTGAATGAAGGTGGCTCATCCCCTTTTAGTTGAATTGATTGCCTTTGATTCTCCTCTGGACCTGTAGAGTTTATATGCATCTCTGGGACCCACAGGGATCTGCACAATTTGTATGTCTCTCTTATCTGACAAATCGAGGGGGACATTTACATGACACCATTTTCAAATGAAACTTTAAATGCATTGTGTTCATTTACACAACAACAGTGCTTTGTGGGCCTTAAAAATGCAAACTTTTAAAAACAGGGTTTCAAAGTTTTTGAAAATGAGACCATTATTGTCTCCATGTAAACTACAAAAACATGAATTTGTGAAAACTGTGACATCATGCGCATGCATATTGCGTGTTTAGTCTATAGGCACGTAGTGTTTCTTTGCAAAGTGTCATCGCCATCTACTGGATTCTCTGCAGAGATTCTCCTAGAGATTTAATCAGATCAACGTCATATTTGCACAGTCTAATCTAAAGGCCTTGGTGATGTTTTCCCTGAAGGTCGTGTCAGTGGCGGCCTCACAAAGTTCGATGGTTCGCCATGACACAGGAAGCTGTTGTAAGTCGGGCATACAATGTCCGATCTGCCCCAAACTTCAGATGTTTGATAAGAGTCCTGGCCTGAAGACATCTACATATGAGTTTCAGAATTAGGCATGGCAAAATGGCTCGATAGCGCCACCTACAACATTTCAACGAAGTGCCCCTCCCGCTACGTTTCACGTACAGGTATGAAATTCGGTACACAGCCCAATACCTACAAAAAATCTCCTGGTACAAAATCAACGACACAGAGGGAAGATAGTGAGGGAAGGGCATGAAAAAGTGAATTGAAACACAGTCATTCATTTTTGTCCACTTGCCCTCAGCTTCTTATTCTTTAACATCAGCAGTTTATGCAACTGGCCACAGACCTACGTTTTCTCAAATTTTCCGCCAAAATGTCTCTAGGAAAAATGTGTGACACAAAGAGCAAGAAGAGTTAACAGGACTAAGACTTAAGTTAATGATGGGACACTAAAATGGACAAATATAATAGTAGACCCCATTTTGAAATGTGTATTTCACAAACCTAATACACCAACAGTTAGCTCTTCAAACCAGTTAAATAGAATTCAAATGGGATGCATTTCCTTGACAGCATGGATACTAGTCAAATTGCCTTCCACGTTCTGTTTTTAATGGTGCAACAACAAGCACAGACAGTTAAACAAAGTAGCTTATTGTCCAAATCTACAGAAGCGACATGGTTTAGACCAGTTAATGTCACACTCTGGAAACGGTTTATAAAGACCCCTTTCATGAGTGAAGGTTAAAAGTCAAAAAAGTTTAAAACATTTTAGACCGCATTTACACCTGTATTTAGCATAGTCCACTTGTGATTGGACTGATAAACGCTTTAGTACCAGGTGTAAACAGGCCCTCAGACAGCAACTCAGGTGTGATACACCAGTTAAGGGACTAAACCAGCTTTTATTAAAGCACCAGTCTACTTTTCAATAAACATTGGGGCTAGCCTAAAGAAAAAAGGCTGGTCACAGTTTGGGATTAAAAAGGACAATGCAGGTTGATACTGATTTCATTGCAGATGCAATGCTGTACTTGCATGACTTCGGGGGGCTTTCAAATAGCATTAGCAAAAAACAGAGGGACTTGGCATGCTTGAATATCAGTACAAGCAGTTATGTTAGTCCAGCCATAAAGCCACAAGTAGAGACCAAAACAGATTCCATTAAGAACAGGGACCCAGGTTAGCAACTGGAACTTGGCTTGTTTAGTTCAAGTCAAGCATAACCTTGAAGCAAAAAAGGGAACTCTGGTTTAGTAGTGTAGCCCAATAAATCAAACTGAGAACAGTCATGAAAGATCAATACCAAAGAGACAGTTGAGTTGAGAAGTTTATTAAAACTACTAAAGTCACATGACCAGGTTAACTTCTCCACTAGACACCACAGTTTGCCCACTAGAGATGGTCTTGACGTTAGCATCTCTTCCTGGAAAAGAAATGGTAGAATCGTGAGGCATTTAAAAACCAAATTCTCATGGTTCCTGAAGTCAGTTTACAACAAGCACTCACTTTTCCTAGTGCAGCTTTGCTCACAGGAGCCAGAAGAGGGATGGCACACTGCTGTACTACAGTGGATGAAGATCTAACAGAGGGGGGAAAGGGATAAGCCACAGAAAGAAAAACACCTAATATTAAGGATTCAGGCAAGGCTGCAGAGCATACGGTTTCCTGTAGAGGAGCCAGTGATGCTGGATCCACAAATGTGAACATCTTCACAACAAAGCGCTTGTAGTGGGTTGGGAACTGAAGACCAGAAGATCCAGCCACCGGAACCAATGAGGTCAGGTAACGGTCATCCTGGTAAGGGCATCTGAAAGGTAAAGAGGCAGTCAGAAGTGCCTTACAGCACACTAGATGGATAAAGACTGGCCTTACTCACCCATCGACCAGAAGGTCCCACTGGGGTAGACTGAGTGGACTGGGGGTTGATGTCGCCCAGCAACGTCCCAGCATTAGGACAATGTTGGGGTCGGTCCTCTCCAAAATGCGCACCTCAACATACACAGGCTCCCGCAGGACTTTTGTGACGGGATAATCAGCATCACCGTAGTAGGACGTGTATGCCTCATCCCCTGAGGAAGAAAACCAGCGTTTAACCAGAAACTGCTGCAACCTGGAGTTTTAGAAAATACTTATGCATACTTGGACAGACACTTACCTTCTGCACAGCCTTTGGTGACACATTGACCATTTGCCAGTCTAAGCTCCACCCTGAGGGGTCCAGAAGCCGCTACTGGTGGAGGTGCAGGAACAGTGTTGACCTCCACAACCAGAGCTTCCACAGAAGTAGCAGAGTACCTACACTGGAAGAGAAGCCTAGACAACAAATAGTGAGCTTGTAGCCTTTGTCAAGGATTCATATTTTTTTTTCTAAATAAAATAAAATCCCTACTCAAAATGGCTGTCCCTTGTGATGGAACCAAGTGGTCCGACACCCACTTCATACGAGGAGGTCATTCGGTTTTCATACACCACATATCCACCGTCCTCCTGCAAATAGTAACTGTTGGCATCCAGGCCATTCTAAGCCATGCAGAACAGAACCACAAGCAGCTACTCACCATCATGCTTGTGCCACATGCAGTGACAGGGAACTGGTATATAGCAAAGGAAGGTGTGGATCCCACAGGACTGCAAGGTGGGTCGTTTCCACCCAGGAGACGGACTGAATCCAGGCTCAAGCGAGGTAGTGTAACATCTCTTGCCACCACTACCACAAACTGACCATCTCTTATACACTGGACAGTCACTGGAACAAGGTACAAGAGCAGGTTATTACTGAGGAGTGGTTTAACATGAACACCTTTGCATTGACTCACTCTTACCTGCCTTCCCATAGAAACACTGCTGTCCGTTAAAGCAGCAGTTGATAGCGTCACACTCAGCACCACTGATACCAGGTGGGCCACATTGGATCTGCTCATAATCAGCTACAGCACATTTGTCAAGGGGCTCTGCCTGCGCCACTGGCTGCTTAGACTGAACCTGCTGATGAAACTGTTGACTAGCTTGTTGTTGAACCTGCTGAGGAAACTGTTGACTAGCTTGTTGTCGAACCTGCTGAGGAAACTGTTGACTAGCTTGTTGTTGAACCTGCTGAGGAAACTGTTGACTAGCTTGTTGTTGAACCTGCTGAGGGAACTGTTGACTAGCTTGTTGTTGAACCTGCTGAGGGAACTGTTGACTAGCTTGTTGTTGAACCTGCTGAGGATACTGTTGACTAGCTTGTTGTTGAACCTGCTGAGGATACTGTTGACTAGCTTGTTGTTGAACCTTCAGAGGAAACTGTTGACTAGCTTGTTGTTGAACCTTCTGAGGAAACTGTTGACTAGCATGTTGTTGAACCTTCTGAGGAAACTGTTGACTAGCATGTTGTTGAACCTTCTGAGGAAACTGTTGACTAGCTTGTTGTTGAACCTTCAGAGGAAACTGTTGACTAGCTTGTTGTTGAACCTTCTGAGGAAACTGTTGACTAGCTTGTTGTTGAACCTTCAGAGGAAACTGTTGACTAGCTTGTTGTTGAACCTTCTGAGGAAACTGTTGACTAGCATGTTGTTGAACCTTCTGAGGAAACTGTTGACTAGCTTGTTGTTGAACCTTCAGAGGAAACTGTTTACTAGCTAGCTGTTGAACCTTCAGAGGAAACTGGGGCAGATTACTCCACTGTGGAACAGCATGACAAAAAGCACAAAACCACACACAAAGTGCCAGCGATTGAACAGCACACCAGCTTCCTGCCATTGTTCAACAGCTAGTCACACTGTTGAGATGATGCCCTTTGGTCTTTTTGTATTCTACAGATTTTGGCTAATTAACGATAATCCCTCCCTCTTCATGAACAGTCATGATTCTCCAGACTTGCCCAAATGGGAGCTTATGCTACCAGAAAATTCTCATCAAAATGATACGCATGTGATGTAGGCCTATATTGACTCCAATTAGTCAGATTTGTCATATTGAAGACAAATAAAAAGGTTCATGCTCAGGTTTGCTACTGGAGCTTGCCCAAAGTACTTTGGGTAGATGTTTGGTGCATTCCGCTTTGCTTGTAGACATGCAGAAATGCTAACTAGCATTACTACTTTTACAATATCTTTATATGGCAGAAATAGTAAGAGTAGTCTGTAGTTCCAAATTTAGCAACACACTCACAAACCTCCCTAAGCACTTCCCCTCGGGGCAATCCCTGTCGCCAGTTTGAAGTGTTCCACAAGTGGACAAGAGAGGTTTATGTGGACAGACCTTCGACTCCTTAGACAGAGGGGACCAGTCTACTCATATATACTTTAATTACAAAATAAATGTAACCGTAATCAGTTACTTATGAAAATGTTCATTATTACAAAGGGGGTTACATCTGAATATTTTCTGTAAAAAGCTAGGATATGTTGAATAATATGAATTTGTTGCTTTGCCTGTGCAGGATGCCTCTTGCCATTTACAGTGTTTTTTTTATATCCAATTGCTAGGACCCATTTCTCAATACTTAGGTCACTTTTTCAAAACTCTTCACACAGTTCTCCTAACAAACTTTCAGCTCGGCACAGCAGATCATTTCACATTCAAAATGCACTAAAACTACCAAAACACAATTCTTTCCCCTAGCAAAGGTTTTCAACCAACACGCACACACACTTTGTCAATCCCCAAACGGACGAGGCGTTTATACTTGACGCACTCGCCGTTGTACTATTCTGTGAAACGACAGAGGGCGACTCGGAGAAATTGTTCTATAAACCATCAGGAAACAGCAGTGAGAGAAGAATGTAGCTACACAGGTGACCATATTTATTTGAATAAACTTCACCAAAAACCACACTACAAAAGAATCGTGTAAAACTCAGTAAACCTTGATTGCTAATCATGAATACGGTGTATGCTTTCGATTTACCCCGAAAGAAAGTGAAATATGACAACCTGCCCCATAGGTGGGGCACATTAACATGACAGCTTGATGTTATCAGATACAATCAAATAAAACAACAAGACAAAATACAAATTAACTTTCAAATAAAATATACTAATTTCTTCTGAACATTGACTGTCATTCTTTCCTCAATAGAATAGCATAGTTCTAATAGGGGCACATTGTAACAGTTACAACATGCCCCACCTGTGCAACTGGGATTTAAACCCGTCTAGTGTCTTCTGCTGGTTAGAGCAGCATTAAAAGAACTCTCAACTTGGTCTTATTTTCAATAAACTTAAGAAATGTACGTCTGTTATGTTAAATGTTCAGTGAGAGCGTCCAAAGAATTATTAATTGGTGCAGTTTCTCTAAATAATGTTGATATGGCAACTAGTAAATACATTAGGTTTCATCATCCCGGCATGTGTGGAAAGTTAACCTGTTACAACTAGCCCCGCGTTTAAATTCCAGACGGAGAAAAAGAATAACTTCTGTACCTCTGCAAGTCACATAGCATGCAGCCATAGGGTTTCAGACTAAATGGGACTTGCGAAGGTACAGTCAGTTCCACCACATTTGCAGAATAAGGCACTCTTTCCAGGTCAAAAGCAAAGTGACAAGTCAGATACAAGCAAGGATTGATGTCAGTTTTATTGAGAAACTTTCTTTTGCCCTTGAACAATTACAGGACCAAGTGTGGCCTTGCCTTCCCACTGAACACCTAGAGAGAAGAAAAAGAGCAAAGTTAGGAGCACTTAAAACATCAAAAGCAACCTTAAAGCAAGAGCTACCGACCTCCATAGGGAGAAGCAGCAATTCCACCATCAGGACCACATGTTGAGTCACAGCAACCACAAACTTGGTCATTTCCATCAGCAGCAAACCACCTGCAACAAGACAAAGCACTTTCAACATGAGCAAAGTCAGCTTTTTAAAAAAAAGAATAAGTGCAACGTACCCATTGGCAAAGGAACAGGATTTGCGCTGAGCGTCACTGGGTGCAGAAGCAATAGTTGCCTTCAGAACACATGTTATGTAGATCTACAAGGGATGACAGACAAGTCAGAAAACCAAAGCAGATGGGAAGAGAAGTCGAATTAACTCTTGTGGTACATACAGAAGGACTGGTGCTCTCCTGGAACATGAATGCCTCCAGCTGGAACTGGATCTTGTCAACCTGGGACCGAGGCATGAAGCGGGAGCTGGAAGCTGTAGCCTTGGCATCCACAAAGCACCTGACGACAAAGTCACCACAAAGAGCAACTCATGAAGGTTTAAAAAGAGCAAACAAAACAGTCCTATAGCATCAAGAGCCATGACCTTACCCATGATTCTCAATGAAGGAATATCTCGGAAGGGAGTTCACGTCAGGCACTTGAGTGGCCACACAGCTGTCCACAAACACACGCAGAGGCACATGATTGTACTGCTTCACAGATGCCTCGATGTTAATAACGCCACCCAGGAAATAGGAGTATGAAGGCCTCTGGTAGGACCAATCGTCTACAAAAGAGAAGGAACACCCTAGGAAGAGCCACATTTGCAAGGTCGAAGGTCCAAAGAAAGTGCACTTACCCAGCATGAGCTTCAGGGAGAACATCAAGACTTCTTCACCAACCTTGGTTGAGGCATAAGGGACCCATGTTGGCCTCAAGGCATCACTGCTTACATTGTGTAGCCTGTGGTTCATGAAAGTACCCATTAAATGGTCTCCCAGTTGCACAAGCAGTGAAAGTCACAGAGGCCACTTACCTTTGATAGTGGCATTGAACGCCAACAATTGCACCATCGGCCCGGGTAATCGGAGTACCTGCAAGAGCCTCAGGGGTGTAGGTAAGAGAGAAGGTGTAGACAAGCTCATCCTCATTCATCTGTAAGAGATTGTAGTTAAAACAAGACAGTTCCTCATGAAGGTGTAATCATTATTATGAATGAGAGAAAGTGCATTGTGCAATACAGTGGACAAACACTTCAAGCAGGAGAAAACAACTGCAGAGCTTAAAACAAACATTTCTTAAGGCCCGTTCATACCAATGCATATGCCAGCTGCCCTGGCATTGCAAATACAACATACAACAGCAGTGTGAACTGACGGTCCTTGAAGAGGACTTTGGATATCCTCAATTTGAACAAACAACCGATTAAGATTTAGGAGTTCTTACCATCTGCACGCTGTTGCAGTCCTGTAATTCATACTCAAAGAGGAGCACCCTAGACTCAGAGTCCTGACCAGCAACAGGACATCCACCTAAAGACAGACCAGTTGGCTGGATCAACTGACCATTGCTAAACAAGTCCTGCTGGACTTCTACAAGAACCCGGTTCTCTCCGCATTGAACCGCTACGCTGCTGGGAGTCACGGGTTGCCTCAACTGGAAGTCCACCGCCAACTCGCTCTGCACCTCGGGAACGACGGGATACCTCCAATCCAAAGGCTTCACTGGACCCTGCAACAGCTGCTTCTCCTGAAGGCCAAAAGGCTCCTGTGCAAGGCCTCTGGAGGCAGGACCCAAAGGACTCTGAAATGGAGAAGCCACTTGCAAAGGATTCCAGAGCTCTGGAGCAGAAAAGGCAGGACTTCTGAAATCTGGATCTGATTTTTGCCCCGTGCTTCTTGGACTTTGACTGTGCATCAAACTTCCCCATGCATCAGGCAGATCAAACACAACCATCACAACCACCACTAACACACCTCTCAGAAGCCCCATCCTAGCAAACTTGGACACAAATGCCACAACACACACCAGTGCTTGGCTTTGCCATTTTGTACAGCTTTGAATGAAGGTGGCTCATCCCCTTTTAGTTGAATTGATTGCCTTTGATTCTCCTCTGGACCTGTAGAGTTTATATGCATCTCTGGGACCCACAGGGATCTGCACAATTTGTATGTCTCTCTTATCTGACAAATCGAGGGGGACATTTACATGACACCATTTTCAAATGAAACTTTAAATGCATTGTGTTCATTTACACAACAACAGTGCTTTGTGGGCCTTAAAAATGCAAACTTTTAAAAACAGGGTTTCAAAGTTTTTGAAAATGAGACCATTATTGTCTCCATGTAAACTACAAAAACATGAATTTGTGAAAACTGTGACATCATGCGCATGCATATTGCGTGTTTAGTCTATAGGCACGTAGTGTTTCTTTGCAAAGTGTCATCGCCATCTACTGGATTCTCTGCAGAGATTCTCCTAGAGATTTAATCAGATCAACGTCATATTTGCACAGTCTAATCTAAAGGCCTTGGTGATGTTTTCCCTGAAGGTCGTGTCAGTGGCGGCCTCACAAAGTTCGATGGTTCGCCATGACACAGGAAGCTGTTGTAAGTCGGGCATACAATGTCCGATCTGCCCCAAACTTCAGATGTTTGATAAGAGTCCTGGCCTGAAGACATCTACATATGAGTTTCAGAATTAGGCATGGCAAAATGGCTCGATAGCGCCACCTACAACATTTCAACGAAGTGCCCCTCCCGCTACGTTTCACGTACAGGTATGAAATTCGGTACACAGCCCAATACCTACAAAAAATCTCCTGGTACAAAATCAACGACACAGAGGGAAGATAGTGAGGGAAGGGCATGAAAAAGTGAATTGAAACACAGTCATTCATTTTTGTCCACTTGCCCTCAGCTTCTTATTCTTTAACATCAGCAGTTTATGCAACTGGCCACAGACCTACGTTTTCTCAAATTTTCCGCCAAAATGTCTCTAGGAAAAATGTGTGACACAAAGAGCAAGAAGAGTTAACAGGACTAAGACTTAAGTTAATGATGGGACACTAAAATGGACAAATATAATAGTAGACCCCATTTTGAAATGTGTATTTCACAAACCTAATACACCAACAGTTAGCTCTTCAAACCAGTTAAATAGAATTCAAATGGGATGCATTTCCTTGACAGCATGGATACTAGTCAAATTGCCTTCCACGTTCTGTTTTTAATGGTGCAACAACAAGCACAGACAGTTAAACAAAGTAGCTTATTGTCCAAATCTACAGAAGCGACATGGTTTAGACCAGTTAATGTCACACTCTGGAAACGGTTTATAAAGACCCCTTTCATGAGTGAAGGTTAAAAGTCAAAAAAGTTTTAAACATTTTAGACCGCATTTACACCTGTATTTAGCATAGTCCACTTGTGATTGGACTGATAAACGCTTTAGTACCAGGTGTAAACAGGCCCTCAGACAGCAACTCAGGTGTGATACACCAGTTAAGGGACTAAACCAGCTTTTATTAAAGCACCAGTCTACTTTTCAATAAACATTGGGGCTAGCCTAAAGAAAAAAGGCTGGTCACAGTTTGGGATTAAAAAGGACAATGCAGGTTGATACTGATTTCATTGCAGATGCAATGCTGTACTTGCATGACTTCGGGGGGCTTTCAAATAGCATTAGCAAAAAACAGAGGGACTTGGCATGCTTGAATATCAGTACAAGCAGTTATGTTAGTCCAGCCATAAAGCCACAAGTAGAGACCAAAACAGATTCCATTAAGAACAGGGACCCAGGTTAGCAACTGGAACTTGGCTTGTTTAGTTCAAGTCAAGCATAACCTTGAAGCAAAAAAGGGAACTCTGGTTTAGTAGTGTAGCCCAATAAATCAAACTGAGAACAGTCATGAAAGATCAATACCAAAGAGACAGTTGAGTTGAGAAGTTTATTAAAACTACTAAAGTCACATGACCAGGTTAACTTCTCCACTAGACACCACAGTTTGCCCACTAGAGATGGTCTTGACGTTAGCATCTCTTCCTGGAAAAGAAATGGTAGAATCGTGAGGCATTTAAAAACCAAATTCTCATGGTTCCTGAAGTCAGTTTACAACAAGCACTCACTTTTCCTAGTGCAGCTTTGCTCACAGGAGCCAGAAGAGGGATGGCACACTGCTGTACTACAGTGGATGAAGATCTAACAGAGGGGGGAAAGGGATAAGCCACAGAAAGAAAAACACCTAATATTAAGGATTCAGGCAAGGCTGCAGAGCATACGGTTTCCTGTAGAGGAGCCAGTGATGCTGGATCCACAAATGTGAACATCTTCACAACAAAGCGCTTGTAGTGGGTTGGGAACTGAAGACCAGAAGATCCAGCCACCGGAACCAATGAGGTCAGGTAACGGTCATCCTGGTAAGGGCATCTGAAAGGTAAAGAGGCAGTCAGAAGTGCCTTACAGCACACTAGATGGATAAAGACTGGCCTTACTCACCCATCGACCAGAAGGTCCCACTGGGGTAGACTGAGTGGACTGGGGGTTGATGTCGCCCAGCAACGTCCCAGCATTAGGACAATGTTGGGGTCGGTCCTCTCCAAAATGCGCACCTCAACATACACAGGCTCCCGCAGGACTTTTGTGACGGGATAATCAGCATCACCGTAGTAGGACGTGTATGCCTCATCCCCTGAGGAAGAAAACCAGTGTTTAACCAGAAACTGCTGCAACCTGGAGTTTTAGAAAATACTTATGCATACTTGGACAGACACTTACCTTCTGCACAGCCTTTGGTGACACATTGACCATTTGCCAGTCTAAGCTCCACCCTGAGGGGTCCAGAAGCCGCTACTGGTGGAGGTGCAGGAACAGTGTTGACCTCCACAACCAGAGCTTCCACAGAAGTAGCAGAGTACCTACACTGGAAGAGAAGCCTAGACAACAAATAGTGAGCTTGTAGCCTTTGTCAAGGATTCATATTTTTTTTTCTAAATAAAATAAAATGCCTACTCAAAATGGCTGTCCCTTGTGATGGAACCAAGTGGTCCGACACCCACTTCATACGAGGAGGTCATTCGGTTTTCATACACCACATATCCACCGTCCTCCTGCAAATAGTAACTGTTGGCATCCAGGCCATTCTAAGCCATGCAGAACAGAACCACAAGCAGCTACTCACCATCATGCTTGTGCCACATGCAGTGACAGGGAACTGGTATATAGCAAAGGAAGGTGTGGATCCCACAGGACTGCAAGGTGGGTCGTTTCCACCCAGGAGACGGACTGAATCCAGGCTCAAGCGAGGTAGTGTAACATCTCTTGCCACCACTACCACAAACTGACCATCTCTTATACACTGGACAGTCACTGGAACAAGGTACAAGAGCAGGTTATTACTGAGGAGTGGTTTAACATGAACACCTTTGCATTGACTCACTCTTACCTGCCTTCCCATAGAAACACTGCTGTCCGTTAAAGCAGCAGTTGATAGCGTCACACTCAGCACCACTGATACCAGGTGGGCCACATTGGATCTGCTCATAATCAGCTACAGCACATTTGTCAAGGGGCTCTGCCTGCGCCACTGGCTGCTTAGACTGAACCTGCTGATGAAACTGTTGACTAGCTTGTTGTTGAACCTGCTGAGGAAACTGTTGACTAGCTTGTTGTCGAACCTGCTGAGGAAACTGTTGACTAGCTTGTTGTTGAACCTTCAGAGGAAACTGTTGACTAGCTTGTTGTTGAACCTTCTGAGGAAACTGTTGACTAGCATGTTGTTGAACCTTCTGAGGAAACTGTTGACTAGCATGTTGTTGAACCTTCTGAGGAAACTGTTGACTAGCTTGTTGTTGAACCTTCAGAGGAAACTGTTGACTAGCTTGTTGTTGAACCTTCTGAGGAAACTGTTGACTAGCTTGTTGTTGAACCTTCAGAGGAAACTGTTGACTAGCTTGTTGTTGAACCTTCTGAGGAAACTGTTGACTAGCATGTTGTTGAACCTTCTGAGGAAACTGTTGACTAGCTTGTTGTTGAACCTTCAGAGGAAACTGTTGACTAGCTAGCTGTTGAACCTTCAGAGGAAACTGTTGACTAGCTTGTTGTTGAACCTTCTGAGGAAACTGTTGACTAGCATGTCGTTGAACCTTCTGAGGAAACTGTTGACTAGCTTGTTGTTGAACCTTCAGAGGAAACTGTTGACTAGCTAGCTGTTGAACCTTCAGAGGAAACTGGGGCAGATTACTCCACTGTGGAACAGCATGACAAAAAGCACAAAACCACACACAAAGTGCCAGCGATTGAACAGCACACCAGCTTCCTGCCATTGTTCAACAGCTAGTCACACTGTTGAGATGATGCCCTTTGGTCTTTTTGTATTCTACAGATTTTGGCTAATTAACGATAATCCCTCCCTCTTCATGAACAGTCATGATTCTCCAGACTTGCCCAAATGGGAGCTTATGCTACCAGAAAATTCTCATCAAAATGATACGCATGTGATGTAGGCCTATATTGACTCCAATTAGTCAGATTTGTCATATTGAAGACAAATAAAAAGGTTCATGCTCAGGTTTGCTACTGGAGCTTGCCCAAAGTACTTTGGGTAGATGTTTGGTGCATTCCGCTTTGCTTGTAGACATGCAGAAATGCTAACTAGCATTACTACTTTTACAATATCTTTATATGGCAGAAATAGTAAGAGTAGTCTGTAGTTCCAAATTTAGCAACACACTCACAAACCTCCCTAAGCACTTCCCCTCGGGGCAATCCCTGTCGCCAGTTTGAAGTGTTCCACAAGTGGACAAGAGAGGTTTATGTGGACAGACCTTCGACTCCTTAGACAGAGGGGACCAGTCTACTCATATATACTTTAATTACAAAATAAATGTAACCGTAATCAGTTACTTATGAAAATGTTCATTATTACAAAGGGGGTTACATCTGAATATTTTCTGTAAAAAGCTAGGATATGTTGAATAATATGAATTTGTTGCTTTGCCTGTGCAGGATGCCTCTTGCCATTTACAGTGTTTTTTTTATATCCAATTGCTAGGACCCATTTCTCAATACTTAGGTCACTTTTTCAAAACTCTTCACACAGTTCTCCTAACAAACTTTCAGCTCGGCACAGCAGATCATTTCACATTCAAAATGCACTAAAACTACCAAAACACAATTCTTTCCCCTAGCAAAGGTTTTCAACCAACACGCACACACACTTTGTCAATCCCCAAACGGACGAGGCGTTTATACTTGACGCACTCGCCGTTGTACTATTCTGTGAAACGACAGAGGGCGACTCGGAGAAATTGTTCTATAAACCATCAGGAAACAGCAGTGAGAGAAGAATGTAGCTACACAGGTGACCATATTTATTTGAATAAACTTCACCAAAAACCACACTACAAAAGAATCGTGTAAAACTCAGTAAACCTTGATTGCTAATCATGAATACGGTGTATGCTTTCGATTTACCCCGAAAGAAAGTGAAATATGACAACCTGCCCCATAGGTGGGGCACATTAACATGACAGCTTGATGTTATCAGATACAATCAAATAAAACAACAAGACAAAATACAAATTAACTTTCAAATAAAATATACTAATTTCTTCTGAACATTGACTGTCATTCTTTCCTCAATAGAATAGCATAGTTCTAATAGGGGCACATTGTAACAGTTACAACATGCCCCACCTGTGCAACTGGGATTTAAACCCGTCTAGTGTCTTCTGCTGGTTAGAGCAGCATTAAAAGAACTCTCAACTTGGTCTTATTTTCAATAAACTTAAGAAATGTACGTCTGTTATGTTAAATGTTCAGTGAGAGCGTCCAAAGAATTATTAATTGGTGCAGTTTCTCTAAATAATGTTGATATGGCAACTAGTAAATACATTAGGTTTCATCATCCCGGCATGTGTGGAAAGTTAACCTGTTACAACTAGCCCCGCGTTTAAATTCCAGACGGAGAAAAAGAATAACTTCTGTACCTCTGCAAGTCACATAGCATGCAGCCATAGGGTTTCAGACTAAATGGGACTTGCGAAGGTACAGTCAGTTCCACCACATTTGCAGAATAAGGCACTCTTTCCAGGTCAAAAGCAAAGTGACAAGTCAGATACAAGCAAGGATTGATGTCAGTTTTATTGAGAAACTTTCTTTTGCCCTTGAACAATTACAGGACCAAGTGTGGCCTTGCCTTCCCACTGAACACCTAGAGAGAAGAAAAAGAGCAAAGTTAGGAGCACTTAAAACATCAAAAGCAACCTTAAAGCAAGAGCTACCGACCTCCATAGGGAGAAGCAGCAATTCCACCATCAGGACCACATGTTGAGTCACAGCAACCACAAACTTGGTCATTTCCATCAGCAGCAAACCACCTGCAACAAGACAAAGCACTTTCAACATGAGCAAAGTCAGCTTTTTAAAAAAAAGAATAAGTGCAACGTACCCATTGGCAAAGGAACAGGATTTGCGCTGAGCGTCACTGGGTGCAGAAGCAATAGTTGCCTTCAGAACACATGTTATGTAGATCTACAAGGGATGACAGACAAGTCAGAAAACCAAAGCAGATGGGAAGAGAAGTCGAATTAACTCTTGTGGTACATACAGAAGGACTGGTGCTCTCCTGGAACATGAATGCCTCCAGCTGGAACTGGATCTTGTCAACCTGGGACCGAGGCATGAAGCGGGAGCTGGAAGCTGTAGCCTTGGCATCCACAAAGCACCTGACGACAAAGTCACCACAAAGAGCAACTCATGAAGGTTTAAAAAGAGCAAACAAAACAGTCCTATAGCATCAAGAGCCATGACCTTACCCATGATTCTCAATGAAGGAATATCTCGGAAGGGAGTTCACGTCAGGCACTTGAGTGGCCACACAGCTGTCCACAAACACACGCAGAGGCACATGATTGTACTGCTTCACAGATGCCTCGATGTTAATAACGCCACCCAGGAAATAGGAGTATGAAGGCCTCTGGTAGGACCAATCGTCTACAAAAGAGAAGGAACACCCTAGGAAGAGCCACATTTGCAAGGTCGAAGGTCCAAAGAAAGTGCACTTACCCAGCATGAGCTTCAGGGAGAACATCAAGACTTCTTCACCAACCTTGGTTGAGGCATAAGGGACCCATGTTGGCCTCAAGGCATCACTGCTTACATTGTGTAGCCTGTGGTTCATGAAAGTACCCATTAAATGGTCTCCCAGTTGCACAAGCAGTGAAAGTCACAGAGGCCACTTACCTTTGATAGTGGCATTGAACGCCAACAATTGCACCATCGGCCCGGGTAATCGGAGTACCTGCAAGAGCCTCAGGGGTGTAGGTAAGAGAGAAGGTGTAGACAAGCTCATCCTCATTCATCTGTAAGAGATTGTAGTTAAAACAAGACAGTTCCTCATGAAATGTGTAATCATTATTATGAATGAGAGAAAGTGCATTGTGCAATACAGTGGACAAACACTTCAAGCAGGAGAAAACAACTGCAGAGCTTAAAACAAACATTTCTTAAGGCCCGTTCATACCAATGCATATGCCAGCTGCCCTGGCATTGCAAATACAACATACAACAGCAGTGTGAACTGACGGTCCTTGAAGAGGACTTTGGATATCCTCAATTTGAACAAACAACCGATTAAGATTTAGGAGTTCTTACCATCTGCACGCTGTTGCAGTCCTGTAATTCATACTCAAAGAGGAGCACCCTAGACTCAGAGTCCTGACCAGCAACAGGACATCCACCTAAAGACAGACCAGTTGGCTGGATCAACTGACCATTGCTAAACAAGTCCTGCTGGACTTCTACAAGAACCCGGTTCTCTCCGCATTGAACCGCTACGCTGCTGGGAGTCACGGGTTGCCTCAACTGGAAGTCCACCGCCAACTCGCTCTGCACCTCGGGAACGACGGGATACCTCCAATCCAAAGGCTTCACTGGACCCTGCAACAGCTGCTTCTCCTGAAGGCCAAAAGGCTCCTGTGCAAGGCCTCTGGAGGCAGGACCCAAAGGACTCTGAAATGGAGAAGCCACTTGCAAAGGATTCCAGAGCTCTGGAGCAGAAAAGGCAGGACTTCTGAAATCTGGATCTGATTTTTGCCCCGTGCTTCTTGGACTTTGACTGTGCATCAAACTTCCCCATGCATCAGGCAGATCAAACACAACCATCACAACCACCACTAACACACCTCTCAGAAGCCCCATCCTAGCAAACTTGGACACAAATGCCACAACACACACCAGTGCTTGGCTTTGCCATTTTGTACAGCTTTGAATGAAGGTGGCTCATCCCCTTTTAGTTGAATTGATTGCCTTTGATTCTCCTCTGGACCTGTAGAGTTTATATGCATCTCTGGGACCCACAGGGATCTGCACAATTTGTATGTCTCTCTTATCTGACAAATCGAGGGGGACATTTACATGACACCATTTTCAAATGAAACTTTAAATGCATTGTGTTCATTTACACAACAACAGTGCTTTGTGGGCCTTAAAAATGCAAACTTTTAAAAACAGGGTTTCAAAGTTTTTGAAAATGAGACCATTATTGTCTCCATGTAAACTACAAAAACATGAATTTGTGAAAACTGTGACATCATGCGCATGCATATTGCGTGTTTAGTCTATAGGCACGTAGTGTTTCTTTGCAAAGTGTCATCGCCATCTACTGGATTCTCTGCAGAGATTCTCCTAGAGATTTAATCAGATCAACGTCATATTTGCACAGTCTAATCTAAAGGCCTTGGTGATGTTTTCCCTGAAGGTCGTGTCAGTGGCGGCCTCACAAAGTTCGATGGTTCGCCATGACACAGGAAGCTGTTGTAAGTCGGGCATACAATGTCCGATCTGCCCCAAACTTCAGATGTTTGATAAGAGTCCTGGCCTGAAGACATCTACATATGAGTTTCAGAATTAGGCATGGCAAAATGGCTCGATAGCGCCACCTACAACATTTCAACGAAGTGCCCCTCCCGCTACGTTTCACGTACAGGTATGAAATTCGGTACACAGCCCAATACCTACAAAAAATCTCCTGGTACAAAATCAACGACACAGAGGGAAGATAGTGAGGGAAGGGCATGAAAAAGTGAATTGAAACACAGTCATTCATTTTTGTCCACTTGCCCTCAGCTTCTTATTCTTTAACATCAGCAGTTTATGCAACTGGCCACAGACCTACGTTTTCTCAAATTTTCCGCCAAAATGTCTCTAGGAAAAATGTGTGACACAAAGAGCAAGAAGAGTTAACAGGACTAAGACTTAAGTTAATGATGGGACACTAAAATGGACAAATATAATAGTAGACCCCATTTTGAAATGTGTATTTCACAAACCTAATACACCAACAGTTAGCTCTTCAAACCAGTTAAATAGAATTCAAATGGGATGCATTTCCTTGACAGCATGGATACTAGTCAAATTGCCTTCCACGTTCTGTTTTTAATGGTGCAACAACAAGCACAGACAGTTAAACAAAGTAGCTTATTGTCCAAATCTACAGAAGCGACATGGTTTAGACCAGTTAATGTCACACTCTGGAAACGGTTTATAAAGACCCCTTTCATGAGTGAAGGTTAAAAGTCAAAAAAGTTTAAAACATTTTAGACCGCATTTACACCTGTATTTAGCATAGTCCACTTGTGATTGGACTGATAAACGCTTTAGTACCAGGTGTAAACAGGCCCTCAGACAGCAACTCAGGTGTGATACACCAGTTAAGGGACTAAACCAGCTTTTATTAAAGCACCAGTCTACTTTTCAATAAACATTGGGGCTAGCCTAAAGAAAAAAGGCTGGTCACAGTTTGGGATTAAAAAGGACAATGCAGGTTGATACTGATTTCATTGCAGATGCAATGCTGTACTTGCATGACTTCGGGGGGCTTTCAAATAGCATTAGCAAAAAACAGAGGGACTTGGCATGCTTGAATATCAGTACAAGCAGTTATGTTAGTCCAGCCATAAAGCCACAAGTAGAGACCAAAACAGATTCCATTAAGAACAGGGACCCAGGTTAGCAACTGGAACTTGGCTTGTTTAGTTCAAGTCAAGCATAACCTTGAAGCAAAAAAGGGAACTCTGGTTTAGTAGTGTAGCCCAATAAATCAAACTGAGAACAGTCATGAAAGATCAATACCAAAGAGACAGTTGAGTTGAGAAGTTTATTAAAACTACTAAAGTCACATGACCAGGTTAACTTCTCCACTAGACACCACAGTTTGCCCACTAGAGATGGTCTTGACGTTAGCATCTCTTCCTGGAAAAGAAATGGTAGAATCGTGAGGCATTTAAAAACCAAATTCTCATGGTTCCTGAAGTCAGTTTACAACAAGCACTCACTTTTCCTAGTGCAGCTTTGCTCACAGGAGCCAGAAGAGGGATGGCACACTGCTGTACTACAGTGGATGAAGATCTAACAGAGGGGGGAAAGGGATAAGCCACAGAAAGAAAAACACCTAATATTAAGGATTCAGGCAAGGCTGCAGAGCATACGGTTTCCTGTAGAGGAGCCAGTGATGCTGGATCCACAAATGTGAACATCTTCACAACAAAGCGCTTGTAGTGGGTTGGGAACTGAAGACCAGAAGATCCAGCCACCGGAACCAATGAGGTCAGGTAACGGTCATCCTGGTAAGGGCATCTGAAAGGTAAAGAGGCAGTCAGAAGTGCCTTACAGCACACTAGATGGATAAAGACTGGCCTTACTCACCCATCGACCAGAAGGTCCCACTGGGGTAGACTGAGTGGACTGGGGGTTGATGTCGCCCAGCAACGTCCCAGCATTAGGACAATGTTGGGGTCGGTCCTCTCCAAAATGCGCACCTCAACATACACAGGCTCCCGCAGGACTTTTGTGACGGGATAATCAGCATCACCGTAGTAGGACGTGTATGCCTCATCCCCTGAGGAAGAAAACCAGCGTTTAACCAGAAACTGCTGCAACCTGGAGTTTTAGAAAATACTTATGCATACTTGGACAGACACTTACCTTCTGCACAGCCTTTGGTGACACATTGACCATTTGCCAGTCTAAGCTCCACCCTGAGGGGTCCAGAAGCCGCTACTGGTGGAGGTGCAGGAACAGTGTTGACCTCCACAACCAGAGCTTCCACAGAAGTAGCAGAGTACCTACACTGGAAGAGAAGCCTAGACAACAAATAGTGAGCTTGTAGCCTTTGTCAAGGATTCATATTTTTTTTTCTAAATAAAATAAAATCCCTACTCAAAATGGCTGTCCCTTGTGATGGAACCAAGTGGTCCGACACCCACTTCATACGAGGAGGTCATTCGGTTTTCATACACCACATATCCACCGTCCTCCTGCAAATAGTAACTGTTGGCATCCAGGCCATTCTAAGCCATGCAGAACAGAACCACAAGCAGCTACTCACCATCATGCTTGTGCCACATGCAGTGACAGGGAACTGGTATATAGCAAAGGAAGGTGTGGATCCCACAGGACTGCAAGGTGGGTCGTTTCCACCCAGGAGACGGACTGAATCCAGGCTCAAGCGAGGTAGTGTAACATCTCTTGCCACCACTACCACAAACTGACCATCTCTTATACACTGGACAGTCACTGGAACAAGGTACAAGAGCAGGTTATTACTGAGGAGTGGTTTAACATGAACACCTTTGCATTGACTCACTCTTACCTGCCTTCCCATAGAAACACTGCTGTCCGTTAAAGCAGCAGTTGATAGCGTCACACTCAGCACCACTGATACCAGGTGGGCCACATTGGATCTGCTCATAATCAGCTACAGCACATTTGTCAAGGGGCTCTGCCTGCGCCACTGGCTGCTTAGACTGAACCTGCTGATGAAACTGTTGACTAGCTTGTTGTTGAACCTGCTGAGGAAACTGTTGACTAGCTTGTTGTCGAACCTGCTGAGGAAACTGTTGACTAGCTTGTTGTTGAACCTGCTGAGGAAACTGTTGACTAGCTTGTTGTTGAACCTGCTGAGGGAACTGTTGACTAGCTTGTTGTTGAACCTGCTGAGGGAACTGTTGACTAGCTTGTTGTTGAACCTGCTGAGGATACTGTTGACTAGCTTGTTGTTGAACCTGCTGAGGATACTGTTGACTAGCTTGTTGTTGAACCTTCAGAGGAAACTGTTGACTAGCTTGTTGTTGAACCTTCTGAGGAAACTGTTGACTAGCATGTTGTTGAACCTTCTGAGGAAACTGTTGACTAGCATGTTGTTGAACCTTCTGAGGAAACTGTTGACTAGCTTGTTGTTGAACCTTCAGAGGAAACTGTTGACTAGCTTGTTGTTGAACCTTCTGAGGAAACTGTTGACTAGCTTGTTGTTGAACCTTCAGAGGAAACTGTTGACTAGCTTGTTGTTGAACCTTCTGAGGAAACTGTTGACTAGCATGTTGTTGAACCTTCTGAGGAAACTGTTGACTAGCATGTTGTTGAACCTTCTGAGGAAACTGTTGACTAGCTTGTTGTTGAACCTTCAGAGGAAACTGTTGACTAGCTAGCTGTTGAACCTTCAGAGGAAACTGGGGCAGATTACTCCACTGTGGAACAGCATGACAAAAAGCACAAAACCACACACAAAGTGCCAGCGATTGAACAGCACACCAGCTTCCTGCCATTGTTCAACAGCTAGTCACACTGTTGAGATGATGCCCTTTGGTCTTTTTGTATTCTACAGATTTTGGCTAATTAACGATAATCCCTCCCTCTTCATGAACAGTCATGATTCTCCAGACTTGCCCAAATGGGAGCTTATGCTACCAGAAAATTCTCATCAAAATGATACGCATGTGATGTAGGCCTATATTGACTCCAATTAGTCAGATTTGTCATATTGAAGACAAATAAAAAGGTTCATGCTCAGGTTTGCTACTGGAGCTTGCCCAAAGTACTTTGGGTAGATGTTTGGTGCATTCCGCTTTGCTTGTAGACATGCAGAAATGCTAACTAGCATTACTACTTTTACAATATCTTTATATGGCAGAAATAGTAAGAGTAGTCTGTAGTTCCAAATTTAGCAACACACTCACAAACCTCCCTAAGCACTTCCCCTCGGGGCAATCCCTGTCGCCAGTTTGAAGTGTTCCACAAGTGGACAAGAGAGGTTTATGTGGACAGACCTTCGACTCCTTAGACAGAGGGGACCAGTCTACTCATATATACTTTAATTACAAAATAAATGTAACCGTAATCAGTTACTTATGAAAATGTTCATTATTACAAAGGGGGTTACATCTGAATATTTTCTGTAAAAAGCTAGGATATGTTGAATAATATGAATTTGTTGCTTTGCCTGTGCAGGATGCCTCTTGCCATTTACAGTGTTTTTTTTATATCCAATTGCTAGGACCCATTTCTCAATACTTAGGTCACTTTTTCAAAACTCTTCACACAGTTCTCCTAACAAACTTTCAGCTCGGCACAGCAGATCATTTCACATTCAAAATGCACTAAAACTACCAAAACACAATTCTTTCCCCTAGCAAAGGTTTTCAACCAACACGCACACACACTTTGTCAATCCCCAAACGGACGAGGCGTTTATACTTGACGCACTCGCCGTTGTACTATTCTGTGAAACGACAGAGGGCGACTCGGAGAAATTGTTCTATAAACCATCAGGAAACAGCAGTGAGAGAAGAATGTAGCTACACAGGTGACCATATTTATTTGAATAAACTTCACCAAAAACCACACTACAAAAGAATCGTGTAAAACTCAGTAAACCTTGATTGCTAATCATGAATACGGTGTATGCTTTCGATTTACCCCGAAAGAAAGTGAAATATGACAACCTGCCCCATAGGTGGGGCACATTAACATGACAGCTTGATGTTATCAGATACAATCAAATAAAACAACAAGACAAAATACAAATTAACTTTCAAATAAAATATACTAATTTCTTCTGAACATTGACTGTCATTCTTTCCTCAATAGAATAGCATAGTTCTAATAGGGGCACATTGTAACAGTTACAACATGCCCCACCTGTGCAACTGGGATTTAAACCCGTCTAGTGTCTTCTGCTGGTTAGAGCAGCATTAAAAGAACTCTCAACTTGGTCTTATTTTCAATAAACTTAAGAAATGTACGTCTGTTATGTTAAATGTTCAGTGAGAGCGTCCAAAGAATTATTAATTGGTGCAGTTTCTCTAAATAATGTTGATATGGCAACTAGTAAATACATTAGGTTTCATCATCCCGGCATGTGTGGAAAGTTAACCTGTTACAACTAGCCCCGCGTTTAAATTCCAGACGGAGAAAAAGAATAACTTCTGTACCTCTGCAAGTCACATAGCATGCAGCCATAGGGTTTCAGACTAAATGGGACTTGCGAAGGTACAGTCAGTTCCACCACATTTGCAGAATAAGGCACTCTTTCCAGGTCAAAAGCAAAGTGACAAGTCAGATACAAGCAAGGATTGATGTCAGTTTTATTGAGAAACTTTCTTTTGCCCTTGAACAATTACAGGACCAAGTGTGGCCTTGCCTTCCCACTGAACACCTAGAGAGAAGAAAAAGAGCAAAGTTAGGAGCACTTAAAACATCAAAAGCAACCTTAAAGCAAGAGCTACCGACCTCCATAGGGAGAAGCAGCAATTCCACCATCAGGACCACATGTTGAGTCACAGCAACCACAAACTTGGTCATTTCCATCAGCAGCAAACCACCTGCAACAAGACAAAGCACTTTCAACATGAGCAAAGTCAGCTTTTTAAAAAAAAGAATAAGTGCAACGTACCCATTGGCAAAGGAACAGGATTTGCGCTGAGCGTCACTGGGTGCAGAAGCAATAGTTGCCTTCAGAACACATGTTATGTAGATCTACAAGGGATGACAGACAAGTCAGAAAACCAAAGCAGATGGGAAGAGAAGTCGAATTAACTCTTGTGGTACATACAGAAGGACTGGTGCTCTCCTGGAACATGAATGCCTCCAGCTGGAACTGGATCTTGTCAACCTGGGACCGAGGCATGAAGCGGGAGCTGGAAGCTGTAGCCTTGGCATCCACAAAGCACCTGACGACAAAGTCACCACAAAGAGCAACTCATGAAGGTTTAAAAAGAGCAAACAAAACAGTCCTATAGCATCAAGAGCCATGACCTTACCCATGATTCTCAATGAAGGAATATCTCGGAAGGGAGTTCACGTCAGGCACTTGAGTGGCCACACAGCTGTCCACAAACACACGCAGAGGCACATGATTGTACTGCTTCACAGATGCCTCGATGTTAATAACGCCACCCAGGAAATAGGAGTATGAAGGCCTCTGGTAGGACCAATCGTCTACAAAAGAGAAGGAACACCCTAGGAAGAGCCACATTTGCAAGGTCGAAGGTCCAAAGAAAGTGCACTTACCCAGCATGAGCTTCAGGGAGAACATCAAGACTTCTTCACCAACCTTGGTTGAGGCATAAGGGACCCATGTTGGCCTCAAGGCATCACTGCTTACATTGTGTAGCCTGTGGTTCATGAAAGTACCCATTAAATGGTCTCCCAGTTGCACAAGCAGTGAAAGTCACAGAGGCCACTTACCTTTGATAGTGGCATTGAACGCCAACAATTGCACCATCGGCCCGGGTAATCGGAGTACCTGCAAGAGCCTCAGGGGTGTAGGTAAGAGAGAAGGTGTAGACAAGCTCATCCTCATTCATCTGTAAGAGATTGTAGTTAAAACAAGACAGTTCCTCATGAAGGTGTAATCATTATTATGAATGAGAGAAAGTGCATTGTGCAATACAGTGGACAAACACTTCAAGCAGGAGAAAACAACTGCAGAGCTTAAAACAAACATTTCTTAAGGCCCGTTCATACCAATGCATATGCCAGCTGCCCTGGCATTGCAAATACAACATACAACAGCAGTGTGAACTGACGGTCCTTGAAGAGGACTTTGGATATCCTCAATTTGAACAAACAACCGATTAAGATTTAGGAGTTCTTACCATCTGCACGCTGTTGCAGTCCTGTAATTCATACTCAAAGAGGAGCACCCTAGACTCAGAGTCCTGACCAGCAACAGGACATCCACCTAAAGACAGACCAGTTGGCTGGATCAACTGACCATTGCTAAACAAGTCCTGCTGGACTTCTACAAGAACCCGGTTCTCTCCGCATTGAACCGCTACGCTGCTGGGAGTCACGGGTTGCCTCAACTGGAAGTCCACCGCCAACTCGCTCTGCACCTCGGGAACGACGGGATACCTCCAATCCAAAGGCTTCACTGGACCCTGCAACAGCTGCTTCTCCTGAAGGCCAAAAGGCTCCTGTGCAAGGCCTCTGGAGGCAGGACCCAAAGGACTCTGAAATGGAGAAGCCACTTGCAAAGGATTCCAGAGCTCTGGAGCAGAAAAGGCAGGACTTCTGAAATCTGGATCTGATTTTTGCCCCGTGCTTCTTGGACTTTGACTGTGCATCAAACTTCCCCATGCATCAGGCAGATCAAACACAACCATCACAACCACCACTAACACACCTCTCAGAAGCCCCATCCTAGCAAACTTGGACACAAATGCCACAACACACACCAGTGCTTGGCTTTGCCATTTTGTACAGCTTTGAATGAAGGTGGCTCATCCCCTTTTAGTTGAATTGATTGCCTTTGATTCTCCTCTGGACCTGTAGAGTTTATATGCATCTCTGGGACCCACAGGGATCTGCACAATTTGTATGTCTCTCTTATCTGACAAATCGAGGGGGACATTTACATGACACCATTTTCAAATGAAACTTTAAATGCATTGTGTTCATTTACACAACAACAGTGCTTTGTGGGCCTTAAAAATGCAAACTTTTAAAAACAGGGTTTCAAAGTTTTTGAAAATGAGACCATTATTGTCTCCATGTAAACTACAAAAACATGAATTTGTGAAAACTGTGACATCATGCGCATGCATATTGCGTGTTTAGTCTATAGGCACGTAGTGTTTCTTTGCAAAGTGTCATCGCCATCTACTGGATTCTCTGCAGAGATTCTCCTAGAGATTTAATCAGATCAACGTCATATTTGCACAGTCTAATCTAAAGGCCTTGGTGATGTTTTCCCTGAAGGTCGTGTCAGTGGCGGCCTCACAAAGTTCGATGGTTCGCCATGACACAGGAAGCTGTTGTAAGTCGGGCATACAATGTCCGATCTGCCCCAAACTTCAGATGTTTGATAAGAGTCCTGGCCTGAAGACATCTACATATGAGTTTCAGAATTAGGCATGGCAAAATGGCTCGATAGCGCCACCTACAACATTTCAACGAAGTGCCCCTCCCGCTACGTTTCACGTACAGGTATGAAATTCGGTACACAGCCCAATACCTACAAAAAATCTCCTGGTACAAAATCAACGACACAGAGGGAAGATAGTGAGGGAAGGGCATGAAAAAGTGAATTGAAACACAGTCATTCATTTTTGTCCACTTGCCCTCAGCTTCTTATTCTTTAACATCAGCAGTTTATGCAACTGGCCACAGACCTACGTTTTCTCAAATTTTCCGCCAAAATGTCTCTAGGAAAAATGTGTGACACAAAGAGCAAGAAGAGTTAACAGGACTAAGACTTAAGTTAATGATGGGACACTAAAATGGACAAATATAATAGTAGACCCCATTTTGAAATGTGTATTTCACAAACCTAATACACCAACAGTTAGCTCTTCAAACCAGTTAAATAGAATTCAAATGGGATGCATTTCCTTGACAGCATGGATACTAGTCAAATTGCCTTCCACGTTCTGTTTTTAATGGTGCAACAACAAGCACAGACAGTTAAACAAAGTAGCTTATTGTCCAAATCTACAGAAGCGACATGGTTTAGACCAGTTAATGTCACACTCTGGAAACGGTTTATAAAGACCCCTTTCATGAGTGAAGGTTAAAAGTCAAAAAAGTTTAAAACATTTTAGACCGCATTTACACCTGTATTTAGCATAGTCCACTTGTGATTGGACTGATAAACGCTTTAGTACCAGGTGTAAACAGGCCCTCAGACAGCAACTCAGGTGTGATACACCAGTTAAGGGACTAAACCAGCTTTTATTAAAGCACCAGTCTACTTTTCAATAAACATTGGGGCTAGCCTAAAGAAAAAAGGCTGGTCACAGTTTGGGATTAAAAAGGACAATGCAGGTTGATACTGATTTCATTGCAGATGCAATGCTGTACTTGCATGACTTCGGGGGGCTTTCAAATAGCATTAGCAAAAAACAGAGGGACTTGGCATGCTTGAATATCAGTACAAGCAGTTATGTTAGTCCAGCCATAAAGCCACAAGTAGAGACCAAAACAGATTCCATTAAGAACAGGGACCCAGGTTAGCAACTGGAACTTGGCTTGTTTAGTTCAAGTCAAGCATAACCTTGAAGCAAAAAAGGGAACTCTGGTTTAGTAGTGTAGCCCAATAAATCAAACTGAGAACAGTCATGAAAGATCAATACCAAAGAGACAGTTGAGTTGAGAAGTTTATTAAAACTACTAAAGTCACATGACCAGGTTAACTTCTCCACTAGACACCACAGTTTGCCCACTAGAGATGGTCTTGACGTTAGCATCTCTTCCTGGAAAAGAAATGGTAGAATCGTGAGGCATTTAAAAACCAAATTCTCATGGTTCCTGAAGTCAGTTTACAACAAGCACTCACTTTTCCTAGTGCAGCTTTGCTCACAGGAGCCAGAAGAGGGATGGCACACTGCTGTACTACAGTGGATGAAGATCTAACAGAGGGGGGAAAGGGATAAGCCACAGAAAGAAAAACACCTAATATTAAGGATTCAGGCAAGGCTGCAGAGCATACGGTTTCCTGTAGAGGAGCCAGTGATGCTGGATCCACAAATGTGAACATCTTCACAACAAAGCGCTTGTAGTGGGTTGGGAACTGAAGACCAGAAGATCCAGCCACCGGAACCAATGAGGTCAGGTAACGGTCATCCTGGTAAGGGCATCTGAAAGGTAAAGAGGCAGTCAGAAGTGCCTTACAGCACACTAGATGGATAAAGACTGGCCTTACTCACCCATCGACCAGAAGGTCCCACTGGGGTAGACTGAGTGGACTGGGGGTTGATGTCGCCCAGCAACGTCCCAGCATTAGGACAATGTTGGGGTCGGTCCTCTCCAAAATGCGCACCTCAACATACACAGGCTCCCGCAGGACTTTTGTGACGGGATAATCAGCATCACCGTAGTAGGACGTGTATGCCTCATCCCCTGAGGAAGAAAACCAGCGTTTAACCAGAAACTGCTGCAACCTGGAGTTTTAGAAAATACTTATGCATACTTGGACAGACACTTACCTTCTGCACAGCCTTTGGTGACACATTGACCATTTGCCAGTCTAAGCTCCACCCTGAGGGGTCCAGAAGCCGCTACTGGTGGAGGTGCAGGAACAGTGTTGACCTCCACAACCAGAGCTTCCACAGAAGTAGCAGAGTACCTACACTGGAAGAGAAGCCTAGACAACAAATAGTGAGCTTGTAGCCTTTGTCAAGGATTCATATTTTTTTTTCTAAATAAAATAAAATCCCTACTCAAAATGGCTGTCCCTTGTGATGGAACCAAGTGGTCCGACACCCACTTCATACGAGGAGGTCATTCGGTTTTCATACACCACATATCCACCGTCCTCCTGCAAATAGTAACTGTTGGCATCCAGGCCATTCTAAGCCATGCAGAACAGAACCACAAGCAGCTACTCACCATCATGCTTGTGCCACATGCAGTGACAGGGAACTGGTATATAGCAAAGGAAGGTGTGGATCCCACAGGACTGCAAGGTGGGTCGTTTCCACCCAGGAGACGGACTGAATCCAGGCTCAAGCGAGGTAGTGTAACATCTCTTGCCACCACTACCACAAACTGACCATCTCTTATACACTGGACAGTCACTGGAACAAGGTACAAGAGCAGGTTATTACTGAGGAGTGGTTTAACATGAACACCTTTGCATTGACTCACTCTTACCTGCCTTCCCATAGAAACACTGCTGTCCGTTAAAGCAGCAGTTGATAGCGTCACACTCAGCACCACTGATACCAGGTGGGCCACATTGGATCTGCTCATAATCAGCTACAGCACATTTGTCAAGGGGCTCTGCCTGCGCCACTGGCTGCTTAGACTGAACCTGCTGATGAAACTGTTGACTAGCTTGTTGTTGAACCTGCTGAGGAAACTGTTGACTAGCTTGTTGTCGAACCTGCTGAGGAAACTGTTGACTAGCTTGTTGTTGAACCTGCTGAGGAAACTGTTGACTAGCTTGTTGTTGAACCTGCTGAGGGAACTGTTGACTAGCTTGTTGTTGAACCTGCTGAGGGAACTGTTGACTAGCTTGTTGTTGAACCTGCTGAGGATACTGTTGACTAGCTTGTTGTTGAACCTGCTGAGGATACTGTTGACTAGCTTGTTGTTGAACCTTCAGAGGAAACTGTTGACTAGCTTGTTGTTGAACCTTCTGAGGAAACTGTTGACTAGCATGTTGTTGAACCTTCTGAGGAAACTGTTGACTAGCATGTTGTTGAACCTTCTGAGGAAACTGTTGACTAGCTTGTTGTTGAACCTTCAGAGGAAACTGTTGACTAGCTTGTTGTTGAACCTTCTGAGGAAACTGTTGACTAGCTTGTTGTTGAACCTTCAGAGGAAACTGTTGACTAGCTTGTTGTTGAACCTTCTGAGGAAACTGTTGACTAGCATGTTGTTGAACCTTCTGAGGAAACTGTTGACTAGCTTGTTGTTGAACCTTCAGAGGAAACTGTTGACTAGCTAGCTGTTGAACCTTCAGAGGAAACTGTTGACTAGCTTGTTGTTGAACCTTCTGAGGAAACTGTTGACTAGCATGTTGTTGAACCTTCTGAGGAAACTGTTGACTAGCTTGTTGTTGAACCTTCAGAGGAAACTGTTGACTAGCTAGCTGTTGAACCTTCAGAGGAAACTGGGGCAGATTACTCCACTGTGGAACAGCATGACAAAAAGCACAAAACCACACACAAAGTGCCAGCGATTGAACAGCACACCAGCTTCCTGCCATTGTTCAACAGCTAGTCACACTGTTGAGATGATGCCCTTTGGTCTTTTTGTATTCTACAGATTTTGGCTAATTAACGATAATCCCTCCCTCTTCATGAACAGTCATGATTCTCCAGACTTGCCCAAATGGGAGCTTATGCTACCAGAAAATTCTCATCAAAATGATACGCATGTGATGTAGGCCTATATTGACTCCAATTAGTCAGATTTGTCATATTGAAGACAAATAAAAAGGTTCATGCTCAGGTTTGCTACTGGAGCTTGCCCAAAGTACTTTGGGTAGATGTTTGGTGCATTCCGCTTTGCTTGTAGACATGCAGAAATGCTAACTAGCATTACTACTTTTACAATATCTTTATATGGCAGAAATAGTAAGAGTAGTCTGTAGTTCCAAATTTAGCAACACACTCACAAACCTCCCTAAGCACTTCCCCTCGGGGCAATCCCTGTCGCCAGTTTGAAGTGTTCCACAAGTGGACAAGAGAGGTTTATGTGGACAGACCTTCGACTCCTTAGACAGAGGGGACCAGTCTACTCATATATACTTTAATTACAAAATAAATGTAACCGTAATCAGTTACTTATGAAAATGTTCATTATTACAAAGGGGGTTACATCTGAATATTTTCTGTAAAAAGCTAGGATATGTTGAATAATATGAATTTGTTGCTTTGCCTGTGCAGGATGCCTCTTGCCATTTACAGTGTTTTTTTTATATCCAATTGCTAGGACCCATTTCTCAATACTTAGGTCACTTTTTCAAAACTCTTCACACAGTTCTCCTAACAAACTTTCAGCTCGGCACAGCAGATCATTTCACATTCAAAATGCACTAAAACTACCAAAACACAATTCTTTCCCCTAGCAAAGGTTTTCAACCAACACGCACACACTTTGTCAATCCCCAAACGGACGAGGCGTTTATACTTGACGCACTCGCCGTTGTACTATTCTGTGAAACGACAGAGGGCGACTCGGAGAAATTGTTCTATAAACCATCAGGAAACAGCAGTGAGAGAAGAATGTAGCTACACAGGTGACCATATTTATTTGAATAAACTTCACCAAAAACCACACTACAAAAGAATCGTGTAAAACTCAGTAAACCTTGATTGCTAATCATGAATACGGTGTATGCTTTCGATTTACCCCGAAAGAAAGTGAAATATGACAACCTGCCCCATAGGTGGGGCACATTAACATGACAGCTTGATGTTATCAGATACAATCAAATAAAACAACAAGACAAAATACAAATTAACTTTCAAATAAAATATACTAATTTCTTCTGAACATTGACTGTCATTCTTTCCTCAATAGAATAGCATAGTTCTAATAGGGGCACATTGTAACAGTTACAACATGCCCCACCTGTGCAACTGGGATTTAAACCCGTCTAGTGTCTTCTGCTGGTTAGAGCAGCATTAAAAGAACTCTCAACTTGGTCTTATTTTCAATAAACTTAAGAAATGTACGTCTGTTATGTTAAATGTTCAGTGAGAGCGTCCAAAGAATTATTAATTGGTGCAGTTTCTCTAAATAATGTTGATATGGCAACTAGTAAATACATTAGGTTTCATCATCCCGGCATGTGTGGAAAGTTAACCTGTTACAACTAGCCCCGCGTTTAAATTCCAGACGGAGAAAAAGAATAACTTCTGTACCTCTGCAAGTCACATAGCATGCAGCCATAGGGTTTCAGACTAAATGGGACTTGCGAAGGTACAGTCAGTTCCACCACATTTGCAGAATAAGGCACTCTTTCCAGGTCAAAAGCAAAGTGACAAGTCAGATACAAGCAAGGATTGATGTCAGTTTTATTGAGAAACTTTCTTTTGCCCTTGAACAATTACAGGACCAAGTGTGGCCTTGCCTTCCCACTGAACACCTAGAGAGAAGAAAAAGAGCAAAGTTAGGAGCACTTAAAACATCAAAAGCAACCTTAAAGCAAGAGCTACCGACCTCCATAGGGAGAAGCAGCAATTCCACCATCAGGACCACATGTTGAGTCACAGCAACCACAAACTTGGTCATTTCCATCAGCAGCAAACCACCTGCAACAAGACAAAGCACTTTCAACATGAGCAAAGTCAGCTTTTTAAAAAAAAGAATAAGTGCAACGTACCCATTGGCAAAGGAACAGGATTTGCGCTGAGCGTCACTGGGTGCAGAAGCAATAGTTGCCTTCAGAACACATGTTATGTAGATCTACAAGGGATGACAGACAAGTCAGAAAACCAAAGCAGATGGGAAGAGAAGTCGAATTAACTCTTGTGGTACATACAGAAGGACTGGTGCTCTCCTGGAACATGAATGCCTCCAGCTGGAACTGGATCTTGTCAACCTGGGACCGAGGCATGAAGCGGGAGCTGGAAGCTGTAGCCTTGGCATCCACAAAGCACCTGACGACAAAGTCACCACAAAGAGCAACTCATGAAGGTTTAAAAAGAGCAAACAAAACAGTCCTATAGCATCAAGAGCCATGACCTTACCCATGATTCTCAATGAAGGAATATCTCGGAAGGGAGTTCACGTCAGGCACTTGAGTGGCCACACAGCTGTCCACAAACACACGCAGAGGCACATGATTGTACTGCTTCACAGATGCCTCGATGTTAATAACGCCACCCAGGAAATAGGAGTATGAAGGCCTCTGGTAGGACCAATCGTCTACAAAAGAGAAGGAACACCCTAGGAAGAGCCACATTTGCAAGGTCGAAGGTCCAAAGAAAGTGCACTTACCCAGCATGAGCTTCAGGGAGAACATCAAGACTTCTTCACCAACCTTGGTTGAGGCATAAGGGACCCATGTTGGCCTCAAGGCATCACTGCTTACATTGTGTAGCCTGTGGTTCATGAAAGTACCCATTAAATGGTCTCCCAGTTGCACAAGCAGTGAAAGTCACAGAGGCCACTTACCTTTGATAGTGGCATTGAACGCCAACAATTGCACCATCGGCCCGGGTAATCGGAGTACCTGCAAGAGCCTCAGGGGTGTAGGTAAGAGAGAAGGTGTAGACAAGCTCATCCTCATTCATCTGTAAGAGATTGTAGTTAAAACAAGACAGTTCCTCATGAAATGTGTAATCATTATTATGAATGAGAGAAAGTGCATTGTGCAATACAGTGGACAAACACTTCAAGCAGGAGAAAACAACTGCAGAGCTTAAAACAAACATTTCTTAAGGCCCGTTCATACCAATGCATATGCCAGCTGCCCTGGCATTGCAAATACAACATACAACAGCAGTGTGAACTGACGGTCCTTGAAGAGGACTTTGGATATCCTCAATTTGAACAAACAACCGATTAAGATTTAGGAGTTCTTACCATCTGCACGCTGTTGCAGTCCTGTAATTCATACTCAAAGAGGAGCACCCTAGACTCAGAGTCCTGACCAGCAACAGGACATCCACCTAAAGACAGACCAGTTGGCTGGATCAACTGACCATTGCTAAACAAGTCCTGCTGGACTTCTACAAGAACCCGGTTCTCTCCGCATTGAACCGCTACGCTGCTGGGAGTCACGGGTTGCCTCAACTGGAAGTCCACCGCCAACTCGCTCTGCACCTCGGGAACGACGGGATACCTCCAATCCAAAGGCTTCACTGGACCCTGCAACAGCTGCTTCTCCTGAAGGCCAAAAGGCTCCTGTGCAAGGCCTCTGGAGGCAGGACCCAAAGGACTCTGAAATGGAGAAGCCACTTGCAAAGGATTCCAGAGCTCTGGAGCAGAAAAGGCAGGACTTCTGAAATCTGGATCTGATTTTTGCCCCGTGCTTCTTGGACTTTGACTGTGCATCAAACTTCCCCATGCATCAGGCAGATCAAACACAACCATCACAACCACCACTAACACACCTCTCAGAAGCCCCATCCTAGCAAACTTGGACACAAATGCCACAACACACACCAGTGCTTGGCTTTGCCATTTTGTACAGCTTTGAATGAAGGTGGCTCATCCCCTTTTAGTTGAATTGATTGCCTTTGATTCTCCTCTGGACCTGTAGAGTTTATATGCATCTCTGGGACCCACAGGGATCTGCACAATTTGTATGTCTCTCTTATCTGACAAATCGAGGGGGACATTTACATGACACCATTTTCAAATGAAACTTTAAATGCATTGTGTTCATTTACACAACAACAGTGCTTTGTGGGCCTTAAAAATGCAAACTTTTAAAAACAGGGTTTCAAAGTTTTTGAAAATGAGACCATTATTGTCTCCATGTAAACTACAAAAACATGAATTTGTGAAAACTGTGACATCATGCGCATGCATATTGCGTGTTTAGTCTATAGGCACGTAGTGTTTCTTTGCAAAGTGTCATCGCCATCTACTGGATTCTCTGCAGAGATTCTCCTAGAGATTTAATCAGATCAACGTCATATTTGCACAGTCTAATCTAAAGGCCTTGGTGATGTTTTCCCTGAAGGTCGTGTCAGTGGCGGCCTCACAAAGTTCGATGGTTCGCCATGACACAGGAAGCTGTTGTAAGTCGGGCATACAATGTCCGATCTGCCCCAAACTTCAGATGTTTGATAAGAGTCCTGGCCTGAAGACATCTACATATGAGTTTCAGAATTAGGCATGGCAAAATGGCTCGATAGCGCCACCTACAACATTTCAACGAAGTGCCCCTCCCGCTACGTTTCACGTACAGGTATGAAATTCGGTACACAGCCCAATACCTACAAAAAATCTCCTGGTACAAAATCAACGACACAGAGGGAAGATAGTGAGGGAAGGGCATGAAAAAGTGAATTGAAACACAGTCATTCATTTTTGTCCACTTGCCCTCAGCTTCTTATTCTTTAACATCAGCAGTTTATGCAACTGGCCACAGACCTACGTTTTCTCAAATTTTCCGCCAAAATGTCTCTAGGAAAAATGTGTGACACAAAGAGCAAGAAGAGTTAACAGGACTAAGACTTAAGTTAATGATGGGACACTAAAATGGACAAATATAATAGTAGACCCCATTTTGAAATGTGTATTTCACAAACCTAATACACCAACAGTTAGCTCTTCAAACCAGTTAAATAGAATTCAAATGGGATGCATTTCCTTGACAGCATGGATACTAGTCAAATTGCCTTCCACGTTCTGTTTTTAATGGTGCAACAACAAGCACAGACAGTTAAACAAAGTAGCTTATTGTCCAAATCTACAGAAGCGACATGGTTTAGACCAGTTAATGTCACACTCTGGAAACGGTTTATAAAGACCCCTTTCATGAGTGAAGGTTAAAAGTCAAAAAAGTTTAAAACATTTTAGACCGCATTTACACCTGTATTTAGCATAGTCCACTTGTGATTGGACTGATAAACGCTTTAGTACCAGGTGTAAACAGGCCCTCAGACAGCAACTCAGGTGTGATACACCAGTTAAGGGACTAAACCAGCTTTTATTAAAGCACCAGTCTACTTTTCAATAAACATTGGGGCTAGCCTAAAGAAAAAAGGCTGGTCACAGTTTGGGATTAAAAAGGACAATGCAGGTTGATACTGATTTCATTGCAGATGCAATGCTGTACTTGCATGACTTCGGGGGGCTTTCAAATAGCATTAGCAAAAAACAGAGGGACTTGGCATGCTTGAATATCAGTACAAGCAGTTATGTTAGTCCAGCCATAAAGCCACAAGTAGAGACCAAAACAGATTCCATTAAGAACAGGGACCCAGGTTAGCAACTGGAACTTGGCTTGTTTAGTTCAAGTCAAGCATAACCTTGAAGCAAAAAAGGGAACTCTGGTTTAGTAGTGTAGCCCAATAAATCAAACTGAGAACAGTCATGAAAGATCAATACCAAAGAGACAGTTGAGTTGAGAAGTTTATTAAAACTACTAAAGTCACATGACCAGGTTAACTTCTCCACTAGACACCACAGTTTGCCCACTAGAGATGGTCTTGACGTTAGCATCTCTTCCTGGAAAAGAAATGGTAGAATCGTGAGGCATTTAAAAACCAAATTCTCATGGTTCCTGAAGTCAGTTTACAACAAGCACTCACTTTTCCTAGTGCAGCTTTGCTCACAGGAGCCAGAAGAGGGATGGCACACTGCTGTACTACAGTGGATGAAGATCTAACAGAGGGGGGAAAGGGATAAGCCACAGAAAGAAAAACACCTAATATTAAGGATTCAGGCAAGGCTGCAGAGCATACGGTTTCCTGTAGAGGAGCCAGTGATGCTGGATCCACAAATGTGAACATCTTCACAACAAAGCGCTTGTAGTGGGTTGGGAACTGAAGACCAGAAGATCCAGCCACCGGAACCAATGAGGTCAGGTAACGGTCATCCTGGTAAGGGCATCTGAAAGGTAAAGAGGCAGTCAGAAGTGCCTTACAGCACACTAGATGGATAAAGACTGGCCTTACTCACCCATCGACCAGAAGGTCCCACTGGGGTAGACTGAGTGGACTGGGGGTTGATGTCGCCCAGCAACGTCCCAGCATTAGGACAATGTTGGGGTCGGTCCTCTCCAAAATGCGCACCTCAACATACACAGGCTCCCGCAGGACTTTTGTGACGGGATAATCAGCATCACCGTAGTAGGACGTGTATGCCTCATCCCCTGAGGAAGAAAACCAGCGTTTAACCAGAAACTGCTGCAACCTGGAGTTTTAGAAAATACTTATGCATACTTGGACAGACACTTACCTTCTGCACAGCCTTTGGTGACACATTGACCATTTGCCAGTCTAAGCTCCACCCTGAGGGGTCCAGAAGCCGCTACTGGTGGAGGTGCAGGAACAGTGTTGACCTCCACAACCAGAGCTTCCACAGAAGTAGCAGAGTACCTACACTGGAAGAGAAGCCTAGACAACAAATAGTGAGCTTGTAGCCTTTGTCAAGGATTCATATTTTTTTTTCTAAATAAAATAAAATGCCTACTCAAAATGGCTGTCCCTTGTGATGGAACCAAGTGGTCCGACACCCACTTCATACGAGGAGGTCATTCGGTTTTCATACACCACATATCCACCGTCCTCCTGCAAATAGTAACTGTTGGCATCCAGGCCATTCTAAGCCATGCAGAACAGAACCACAAGCAGCTACTCACCATCATGCTTGTGCCACATGCAGTGACAGGGAACTGGTATATAGCAAAGGAAGGTGTGGATCCCACAGGACTGCAAGGTGGGTCGTTTCCACCCAGGAGACGGACTGAATCCAGGCTCAAGCGAGGTAGTGTAACATCTCTTGCCACCACTACCACAAACTGACCATCTCTTATACACTGGACAGTCACTGGAACAAGGTACAAGAGCAGGTTATTACTGAGGAGTGGTTTAACATGAACACCTTTGCATTGACTCACTCTTACCTGCCTTCCCATAGAAACACTGCTGTCCGTTAAAGCAGCAGTTGATAGCGTCACACTCAGCACCACTGATACCAGGTGGGCCACATTGGATCTGCTCATAATCAGCTACAGCACATTTGTCAAGGGGCTCTGCCTGCGCCACTGGCTGCTTAGACTGAACCTGCTGATGAAACTGTTGACTAGCTTGTTGTTGAACCTGCTGAGGAAACTGTTGACTAGCTTGTTGTCGAACCTGCTGAGGAAACTGTTGACTAGCTTGTTGTTGAACCTGCTGAGGAAACTGTTGACTAGCTTGTTGTTGAACCTGCTGAGGGAACTGTTGACTAGCTTGTTGTTGAACCTGCTGAGGGAACTGTTGACTAGCTTGTTGTTGAACCTGCTGAGGATACTGTTGACTAGCTTGTTGTTGAACCTGCTGAGGATACTGTTGACTAGCTTGTTGTTGAACCTTCAGAGGAAACTGTTGACTAGCTTGTTGTTGAACCTTCTGAGGAAACTGTTGACTAGCATGTTGTTGAACCTTCTGAGGAAACTGTTGACTAGCTTGTTGTTGAACCTTCAGAGGAAACTGTTGACTAGCTTGTTGTTGAACCTTCTGAGGAAACTGTTGACTAGCTTGTTGTTGAACCTTCAGAGGAAACTGTTGACTAGCTTGTTGTTGAACCTTCTGAGGAAACTGTTGACTAGCATGTTGTTGAACCTTCTGAGGAAACTGTTGACTAGCTTGTTGTTGAACCTTCAGAGGAAACTGTTGACTAGCTAGCTGTTGAACCTTCAGAGGAAACTGTTGACTAGCTTGTTGTTGAACCTTCTGAGGAAACTGTTGACTAGCATGTTGTTGAACCTTCTGAGGAAACTGTTGACTAGCTTGTTGTTGAACCTTCAGAGGAAACTGTTGACTAGCTAGCTGTTGAACCTTCAGAGGAAACTGGGGCAGATTACTCCACTGTGGAACAGCATGACAAAAAGCACAAAACCACACACAAAGTGCCAGCGATTGAACAGCACACCAGCTTCCTGCCATTGTTCAACAGCTAGTCACACTGTTGAGATGATGCCCTTTGGTCTTTTTGTATTCTACAGATTTTGGCTAATTAACGATAATCCCTCCCTCTTCATGAACAGTCATGATTCTCCAGACTTGCCCAAATGGGAGCTTATGCTACCAGAAAATTCTCATCAAAATGATACGCATGTGATGTAGGCCTATATTGACTCCAATTAGTCAGATTTGTCATATTGAAGACAAATAAAAAGGTTCATGCTCAGGTTTGCTACTGGAGCTTGCCCAAAGTACTTTGGGTAGATGTTTGGTGCATTCCGCTTTGCTTGTAGACATGCAGAAATGCTAACTAGCATTACTACTTTTACAATATCTTTATATGGCAGAAATAGTAAGAGTAGTCTGTAGTTCCAAATTTAGCAACACACTCACAAACCTCCCTAAGCACTTCCCCTCGGGGCAATCCCTGTCGCCAGTTTGAAGTGTTCCACAAGTGGACAAGAGAGGTTTATGTGGACAGACCTTCGACTCCTTAGACAGAGGGGACCAGTCTACTCATATATACTTTAATTACAAAATAAATGTAACCGTAATCAGTTACTTATGAAAATGTTCATTATTACAAAGGGGGTTACATCTGAATATTTTCTGTAAAAAGCTAGGATATGTTGAATAATATGAATTTGTTGCTTTGCCTGTGCAGGATGCCTCTTGCCATTTACAGTGTTTTTTTTATATCCAATTGCTAGGACCCATTTCTCAATACTTAGGTCACTTTTTCAAAACTCTTCACACAGTTCTCCTAACAAACTTTCAGCTCGGCACAGCAGATCATTTCACATTCAAAATGCACTAAAACTACCAAAACACAATTCTTTCCCCTAGCAAAGGTTTTCAACCAACACGCACACACACTTTGTCAATCCCCAAACGGACGAGGCGTTTATACTTGACGCACTCGCCGTTGTACTATTCTGTGAAACGACAGAGGGCGACTCGGAGAAATTGTTCTATAAACCATCAGGAAACAGCAGTGAGAGAAGAATGTAGCTACACAGGTGACCATATTTATTTGAATAAACTTCACCAAAAACCACACTACAAAAGAATCGTGTAAAACTCAGTAAACCTTGATTGCTAATCATGAATACGGTGTATGCTTTCGATTTACCCCGAAAGAAAGTGAAATATGACAACCTGCCCCATAGGTGGGGCACATTAACATGACAGCTTGATGTTATCAGATACAATCAAATAAAACAACAAGACAAAATACAAATTAACTTTCAAATAAAATATACTAATTTCTTCTGAACATTGACTGTCATTCTTTCCTCAATAGAATAGCATAGTTCTAATAGGGGCACATTGTAACAGTTACAACATGCCCCACCTGTGCAACTGGGATTTAAACCCGTCTAGTGTCTTCTGCTGGTTAGAGCAGCATTAAAAGAACTCTCAACTTGGTCTTATTTTCAATAAACTTAAGAAATGTACGTCTGTTATGTTAAATGTTCAGTGAGAGCGTCCAAAGAATTATTAATTGGTGCAGTTTCTCTAAATAATGTTGATATGGCAACTAGTAAATACATTAGGTTTCATCATCCCGGCATGTGTGGAAAGTTAACCTGTTACAACTAGCCCCGCGTTTAAATTCCAGACGGAGAAAAAGAATAACTTCTGTACCTCTGCAAGTCACATAGCATGCAGCCATAGGGTTTCAGACTAAATGGGACTTGCGAAGGTACAGTCAGTTCCACCACATTTGCAGAATAAGGCACTCTTTCCAGGTCAAAAGCAAAGTGACAAGTCAGATACAAGCAAGGATTGATGTCAGTTTTATTGAGAAACTTTCTTTTGCCCTTGAACAATTACAGGACCAAGTGTGGCCTTGCCTTCCCACTGAACACCTAGAGAGAAGAAAAAGAGCAAAGTTAGGAGCACTTAAAACATCAAAAGCAACCTTAAAGCAAGAGCTACCGACCTCCATAGGGAGAAGCAGCAATTCCACCATCAGGACCACATGTTGAGTCACAGCAACCACAAACTTGGTCATTTCCATCAGCAGCAAACCACCTGCAACAAGACAAAGCACTTTCAACATGAGCAAAGTCAGCTTTTTAAAAAAAAGAATAAGTGCAACGTACCCATTGGCAAAGGAACAGGATTTGCGCTGAGCGTCACTGGGTGCAGAAGCAATAGTTGCCTTCAGAACACATGTTATGTAGATCTACAAGGGATGACAGACAAGTCAGAAAACCAAAGCAGATGGGAAGAGAAGTCGAATTAACTCTTGTGGTACATACAGAAGGACTGGTGCTCTCCTGGAACATGAATGCCTCCAGCTGGAACTGGATCTTGTCAACCTGGGACCGAGGCATGAAGCGGGAGCTGGAAGCTGTAGCCTTGGCATCCACAAAGCACCTGACGACAAAGTCACCACAAAGAGCAACTCATGAAGGTTTAAAAAGAGCAAACAAAACAGTCCTATAGCATCAAGAGCCATGACCTTACCCATGATTCTCAATGAAGGAATATCTCGGAAGGGAGTTCACGTCAGGCACTTGAGTGGCCACACAGCTGTCCACAAACACACGCAGAGGCACATGATTGTACTGCTTCACAGATGCCTCGATGTTAATAACGCCACCCAGGAAATAGGAGTATGAAGGCCTCTGGTAGGACCAATCGTCTACAAAAGAGAAGGAACACCCTAGGAAGAGCCACATTTGCAAGGTCGAAGGTCCAAAGAAAGTGCACTTACCCAGCATGAGCTTCAGGGAGAACATCAAGACTTCTTCACCAACCTTGGTTGAGGCATAAGGGACCCATGTTGGCCTCAAGGCATCACTGCTTACATTGTGTAGCCTGTGGTTCATGAAAGTACCCATTAAATGGTCTCCCAGTTGCACAAGCAGTGAAAGTCACAGAGGCCACTTACCTTTGATAGTGGCATTGAACGCCAACAATTGCACCATCGGCCCGGGTAATCGGAGTACCTGCAAGAGCCTCAGGGGTGTAGGTAAGAGAGAAGGTGTAGACAAGCTCATCCTCATTCATCTGTAAGAGATTGTAGTTAAAACAAGACAGTTCCTCATGAAATGTGTAATCATTATTATGAATGAGAGAAAGTGCATTGTGCAATACAGTGGACAAACACTTCAAGCAGGAGAAAACAACTGCAGAGCTTAAAACAAACATTTCTTAAGGCCCGTTCATACCAATGCATATGCCAGCTGCCCTGGCATTGCAAATACAACATACAACAGCAGTGTGAACTGACGGTCCTTGAAGAGGACTTTGGATATCCTCAATTTGAACAAACAACCGATTAAGATTTAGGAGTTCTTACCATCTGCACGCTGTTGCAGTCCTGTAATTCATACTCAAAGAGGAGCACCCTAGACTCAGAGTCCTGACCAGCAACAGGACATCCACCTAAAGACAGACCAGTTGGCTGGATCAACTGACCATTGCTAAACAAGTCCTGCTGGACTTCTACAAGAACCCGGTTCTCTCCGCATTGAACCGCTACGCTGCTGGGAGTCACGGGTTGCCTCAACTGGAAGTCCACCGCCAACTCGCTCTGCACCTCGGGAACGACGGGATACCTCCAATCCAAAGGCTTCACTGGACCCTGCAACAGCTGCTTCTCCTGAAGGCCAAAAGGCTCCTGTGCAAGGCCTCTGGAGGCAGGACCCAAAGGACTCTGAAATGGAGAAGCCACTTGCAAAGGATTCCAGAGCTCTGGAGCAGAAAAGGCAGGACTTCTGAAATCTGGATCTGATTTTTGCCCCGTGCTTCTTGGACTTTGACTGTGCATCAAACTTCCCCATGCATCAGGCAGATCAAACACAACCATCACAACCACCACTAACACACCTCTCAGAAGCCCCATCCTAGCAAACTTGGACACAAATGCCACAACACACACCAGTGCTTGGCTTTGCCATTTTGTACAGCTTTGAATGAAGGTGGCTCATCCCCTTTTAGTTGAATTGATTGCCTTTGATTCTCCTCTGGACCTGTAGAGTTTATATGCATCTCTGGGACCCACAGGGATCTGCACAATTTGTATGTCTCTCTTATCTGACAAATCGAGGGGGACATTTACATGACACCATTTTCAAATGAAACTTTAAATGCATTGTGTTCATTTACACAACAACAGTGCTTTGTGGGCCTTAAAAATGCAAACTTTTAAAAACAGGGTTTCAAAGTTTTTGAAAATGAGACCATTATTGTCTCCATGTAAACTACAAAAACATGAATTTGTGAAAACTGTGACATCATGCGCATGCATATTGCGTGTTTAGTCTATAGGCACGTAGTGTTTCTTTGCAAAGTGTCATCGCCATCTACTGGATTCTCTGCAGAGATTCTCCTAGAGATTTAATCAGATCAACGTCATATTTGCACAGTCTAATCTAAAGGCCTTGGTGATGTTTTCCCTGAAGGTCGTGTCAGTGGCGGCCTCACAAAGTTCGATGGTTCGCCATGACACAGGAAGCTGTTGTAAGTCGGGCATACAATGTCCGATCTGCCCCAAACTTCAGATGTTTGATAAGAGTCCTGGCCTGAAGACATCTACATATGAGTTTCAGAATTAGGCATGGCAAAATGGCTCGATAGCGCCACCTACAACATTTCAACGAAGTGCCCCTCCCGCTACGTTTCACGTACAGGTATGAAATTCGGTACACAGCCCAATACCTACAAAAAATCTCCTGGTACAAAATCAACGACACAGAGGGAAGATAGTGAGGGAAGGGCATGAAAAAGTGAATTGAAACACAGTCATTCATTTTTGTCCACTTGCCCTCAGCTTCTTATTCTTTAACATCAGCAGTTTATGCAACTGGCCACAGACCTACGTTTTCTCAAATTTTCCGCCAAAATGTCTCTAGGAAAAATGTGTGACACAAAGAGCAAGAAGAGTTAACAGGACTAAGACTTAAGTTAATGATGGGACACTAAAATGGACAAATATAATAGTAGACCCCATTTTGAAATGTGTATTTCACAAACCTAATACACCAACAGTTAGCTCTTCAAACCAGTTAAATAGAATTCAAATGGGATGCATTTCCTTGACAGCATGGATACTAGTCAAATTGCCTTCCACGTTCTGTTTTTAATGGTGCAACAACAAGCACAGACAGTTAAACAAAGTAGCTTATTGTCCAAATCTACAGAAGCGACATGGTTTAGACCAGTTAATGTCACACTCTGGAAACGGTTTATAAAGACCCCTTTCATGAGTGAAGGTTAAAAGTCAAAAAAGTTTAAAACATTTTAGACCGCATTTACACCTGTATTTAGCATAGTCCACTTGTGATTGGACTGATAAACGCTTTAGTACCAGGTGTAAACAGGCCCTCAGACAGCAACTCAGGTGTGATACACCAGTTAAGGGACTAAACCAGCTTTTATTAAAGCACCAGTCTACTTTTCAATAAACATTGGGGCTAGCCTAAAGAAAAAAGGCTGGTCACAGTTTGGGATTAAAAAGGACAATGCAGGTTGATACTGATTTCATTGCAGATGCAATGCTGTACTTGCATGACTTCGGGGGGCTTTCAAATAGCATTAGCAAAAAACAGAGGGACTTGGCATGCTTGAATATCAGTACAAGCAGTTATGTTAGTCCAGCCATAAAGCCACAAGTAGAGACCAAAACAGATTCCATTAAGAACAGGGACCCAGGTTAGCAACTGGAACTTGGCTTGTTTAGTTCAAGTCAAGCATAACCTTGAAGCAAAAAAGGGAACTCTGGTTTAGTAGTGTAGCCCAATAAATCAAACTGAGAACAGTCATGAAAGATCAATACCAAAGAGACAGTTGAGTTGAGAAGTTTATTAAAACTACTAAAGTCACATGACCAGGTTAACTTCTCCACTAGACACCACAGTTTGCCCACTAGAGATGGTCTTGACGTTAGCATCTCTTCCTGGAAAAGAAATGGTAGAATCGTGAGGCATTTAAAAACCAAATTCTCATGGTTCCTGAAGTCAGTTTACAACAAGCACTCACTTTTCCTAGTGCAGCTTTGCTCACAGGAGCCAGAAGAGGGATGGCACACTGCTGTACTACAGTGGATGAAGATCTAACAGAGGGGGGAAAGGGATAAGCCACAGAAAGAAAAACACCTAATATTAAGGATTCAGGCAAGGCTGCAGAGCATACGGTTTCCTGTAGAGGAGCCAGTGATGCTGGATCCACAAATGTGAACATCTTCACAACAAAGCGCTTGTAGTGGGTTGGGAACTGAAGACCAGAAGATCCAGCCACCGGAACCAATGAGGTCAGGTAACGGTCATCCTGGTAAGGGCATCTGAAAGGTAAAGAGGCAGTCAGAAGTGCCTTACAGCACACTAGATGGATAAAGACTGGCCTTACTCACCCATCGACCAGAAGGTCCCACTGGGGTAGACTGAGTGGACTGGGGGTTGATGTCGCCCAGCAACGTCCCAGCATTAGGACAATGTTGGGGTCGGTCCTCTCCAAAATGCGCACCTCAACATACACAGGCTCCCGCAGGACTTTTGTGACGGGATAATCAGCATCACCGTAGTAGGACGTGTATGCCTCATCCCCTGAGGAAGAAAACCAGCGTTTAACCAGAAACTGCTGCAACCTGGAGTTTTAGAAAATACTTATGCATACTTGGACAGACACTTACCTTCTGCACAGCCTTTGGTGACACATTGACCATTTGCCAGTCTAAGCTCCACCCTGAGGGGTCCAGAAGCCGCTACTGGTGGAGGTGCAGGAACAGTGTTGACCTCCACAACCAGAGCTTCCACAGAAGTAGCAGAGTACCTACACTGGAAGAGAAGCCTAGACAACAAATAGTGAGCTTGTAGCCTTTGTCAAGGATTCATATTTTTTTTTCTAAATAAAATAAAATCCCTACTCAAAATGGCTGTCCCTTGTGATGGAACCAAGTGGTCCGACACCCACTTCATACGAGGAGGTCATTCGGTTTTCATACACCACATATCCACCGTCCTCCTGCAAATAGTAACTGTTGGCATCCAGGCCATTCTAAGCCATGCAGAACAGAACCACAAGCAGCTACTCACCATCATGCTTGTGCCACATGCAGTGACAGGGAACTGGTATATAGCAAAGGAAGGTGTGGATCCCACAGGACTGCAAGGTGGGTCGTTTCCACCCAGGAGACGGACTGAATCCAGGCTCAAGCGAGGTAGTGTAACATCTCTTGCCACCACTACCACAAACTGACCATCTCTTATACACTGGACAGTCACTGGAACAAGGTACAAGAGCAGGTTATTACTGAGGAGTGGTTTAACATGAACACCTTTGCATTGACTCACTCTTACCTGCCTTCCCATAGAAACACTGCTGTCCGTTAAAGCAGCAGTTGATAGCGTCACACTCAGCACCACTGATACCAGGTGGGCCACATTGGATCTGCTCATAATCAGCTACAGCACATTTGTCAAGGGGCTCTGCCTGCGCCACTGGCTGCTTAGACTGAACCTGCTGATGAAACTGTTGACTAGCTTGTTGTTGAACCTGCTGAGGAAACTGTTGACTAGCTTGTTGTCGAACCTGCTGAGGAAACTGTTGACTAGCTTGTTGTTGAACCTGCTGAGGGAACTGTTGACTAGCTTGTTGTTGAACCTGCTGAGGGAACTGTTGACTAGCTTGTTGTTGAACCTGCTGAGGATACTGTTGACTAGCTTGTTGTTGAACCTGCTGAGGATACTGTTGACTAGCTTGTTGTTGAACCTTCAGAGGAAACTGTTGACTAGCTTGTTGTTGAACCTTCTGAGGAAACTGTTGACTAGCATGTTGTTGAACCTTCTGAGGAAACTGTTGACTAGCATGTTGTTGAACCTTCTGAGGAAACTGTTGACTAGCTTGTTGTTGAACCTTCAGAGGAAACTGTTGACTAGCTTGTTGTTGAACCTTCTGAGGAAACTGTTGACTAGCTTGTTGTTGAACCTTCAGAGGAAACTGTTGACTAGCTTGTTGTTGAACCTTCTGAGGAAACTGTTGACTAGCATGTTGTTGAACCTTCTGAGGAAACTGTTGACTAGCTTGTTGTTGAACCTTCAGAGGAAACTGTTGACTAGCTAGCTGTTGAACCTTCAGAGGAAACTGGGGCAGATTACTCCACTGTGGAACAGCATGACAAAAAGCACAAAACCACACACAAAGTGCCAGCGATTGAACAGCACACCAGCTTCCTGCCATTGTTCAACAGCTAGTCACACTGTTGAGATGATGCCCTTTGGTCTTTTTGTATTCTACAGATTTTGGCTAATTAACGATAATCCCTCCCTCTTCATGAACAGTCATGATTCTCCAGACTTGCCCAAATGGGAGCTTATGCTACCAGAAAATTCTCATCAAAATGATACGCATGTGATGTAGGCCTATATTGACTCCAATTAGTCAGATTTGTCATATTGAAGACAAATAAAAAGGTTCATGCTCAGGTTTGCTACTGGAGCTTGCCCAAAGTACTTTGGGTAGATGTTTGGTGCATTCCGCTTTGCTTGTAGACATGCAGAAATGCTAACTAGCATTACTACTTTTACAATATCTTTATATGGCAGAAATAGTAAGAGTAGTCTGTAGTTCCAAATTTAGCAACACACTCACAAACCTCCCTAAGCACTTCCCCTCGGGGCAATCCCTGTCGCCAGTTTGAAGTGTTCCACAAGTGGACAAGAGAGGTTTATGTGGACAGACCTTCGACTCCTTAGACAGAGGGGACCAGTCTACTCATATATACTTTAATTACAAAATAAATGTAACCGTAATCAGTTACTTATGAAAATGTTCATTATTACAAAGGGGGTTACATCTGAATATTTTCTGTAAAAAGCTAGGATATGTTGAATAATATGAATTTGTTGCTTTGCCTGTGCAGGATGCCTCTTGCCATTTACAGTGTTTTTTTTATATCCAATTGCTAGGACCCATTTCTCAATACTTAGGTCACTTTTTCAAAACTCTTCACACAGTTCTCCTAACAAACTTTCAGCTCGGCACAGCAGATCATTTCACATTCAAAATGCACTAAAACTACCAAAACACAATTCTTTCCCCTAGCAAAGGTTTTCAACCAACACGCACACACACTTTGTCAATCCCCAAACGGACGAGGCGTTTATACTTGACGCACTCGCCGTTGTACTATTCTGTGAAACGACAGAGGGCGACTCGGAGAAATTGTTCTATAAACCATCAGGAAACAGCAGTGAGAGAAGAATGTAGCTACACAGGTGACCATATTTATTTGAATAAACTTCACCAAAAACCACACTACAAAAGAATCGTGTAAAACTCAGTACCCCGAAAGAAAGTGAAATATGACAACCTGCCCCATAGGTGGGGCACATTAACATGACAGCTTGATGTTATCAGATACAATCAAATAAAACAACAAGACAAAATACAAATTAACTTTCAAATAAAATATACTAATTTCTTCTGAACATTGACTGTCATTCTTTCCTCAATAGAATAGCATAGTTCTAATAGGGGCACATTGTAACAGTTACAACATGCCCCACCTGTGCAACTGGGATTTAAACCCGTCTAGTGTCTTCTGCTGGTTAGAGCAGCATTAAAAGAACTCTCAACTTGGTCTTATTTTCAATAAACTTAAGAAATGTACGTCTGTTATGTTAAATGTTCAGTGAGAGCGTCCAAAGAATTATTAATTGGTGCAGTTTCTCTAAATAATGTTGATATGGCAACTAGTAAATACATTAGGTTTCATCATCCCGGCATGTGTGGAAAGTTAACCTGTTACAACTAGCCCCGCGTTTAAATTCCAGACGGAGAAAAAGAATAACTTCTGTACCTCTGCAAGTCACATAGCATGCAGCCATAGGGTTTCAGACTAAATGGGACTTGCGAAGGTACAGTCAGTTCCACCACATTTGCAGAATAAGGCACTCTTTCCAGGTCAAAAGCAAAGTGACAAGTCAGATACAAGCAAGGATTGATGTCAGTTTTATTGAGAAACTTTCTTTTGCCCTTGAACAATTACAGGACCAAGTGTGGCCTTGCCTTCCCACTGAACACCTAGAGAGAAGAAAAAGAGCAAAGTTAGGAGCACTTAAAACATCAAAAGCAACCTTAAAGCAAGAGCTACCGACCTCCATAGGGAGAAGCAGCAATTCCACCATCAGGACCACATGTTGAGTCACAGCAACCACAAACTTGGTCATTTCCATCAGCAGCAAACCACCTGCAACAAGACAAAGCACTTTCAACATGAGCAAAGTCAGCTTTTTAAAAAAAAGAATAAGTGCAACGTACCCATTGGCAAAGGAACAGGATTTGCGCTGAGCGTCACTGGGTGCAGAAGCAATAGTTGCCTTCAGAACACATGTTATGTAGATCTACAAGGGATGACAGACAAGTCAGAAAACCAAAGCAGATGGGAAGAGAAGTCGAATTAACTCTTGTGGTACATACAGAAGGACTGGTGCTCTCCTGGAACATGAATGCCTCCAGCTGGAACTGGATCTTGTCAACCTGGGACCGAGGCATGAAGCGGGAGCTGGAAGCTGTAGCCTTGGCATCCACAAAGCACCTGACGACAAAGTCACCACAAAGAGCAACTCATGAAGGTTTAAAAAGAGCAAACAAAACAGTCCTATAGCATCAAGAGCCATGACCTTACCCATGATTCTCAATGAAGGAATATCTCGGAAGGGAGTTCACGTCAGGCACTTGAGTGGCCACACAGCTGTCCACAAACACACGCAGAGGCACATGATTGTACTGCTTCACAGATGCCTCGATGTTAATAACGCCACCCAGGAAATAGGAGTATGAAGGCCTCTGGTAGGACCAATCGTCTACAAAAGAGAAGGAACACCCTAGGAAGAGCCACATTTGCAAGGTCGAAGGTCCAAAGAAAGTGCACTTACCCAGCATGAGCTTCAGGGAGAACATCAAGACTTCTTCACCAACCTTGGTTGAGGCATAAGGGACCCATGTTGGCCTCAAGGCATCACTGCTTACATTGTGTAGCCTGTGGTTCATGAAAGTACCCATTAAATGGTCTCCCAGTTGCACAAGCAGTGAAAGTCACAGAGGCCACTTACCTTTGATAGTGGCATTGAACGCCAACAATTGCACCATCGGCCCGGGTAATCGGAGTACCTGCAAGAGCCTCAGGGGTGTAGGTAAGAGAGAAGGTGTAGACAAGCTCATCCTCATTCATCTGTAAGAGATTGTAGTTAAAACAAGACAGTTCCTCATGAAGGTGTAATCATTATTATGAATGAGAGAAAGTGCATTGTGCAATACAGTGGACAAACACTTCAAGCAGGAGAAAACAACTGCAGAGCTTAAAACAAACATTTCTTAAGGCCCGTTCATACCAATGCATATGCCAGCTGCCCTGGCATTGCAAATACAACATACAACAGCAGTGTGAACTGACGGTCCTTGAAGAGGACTTTGGATATCCTCAATTTGAACAAACAACCGATTAAGATTTAGGAGTTCTTACCATCTGCACGCTGTTGCAGTCCTGTAATTCATACTCAAAGAGGAGCACCCTAGACTCAGAGTCCTGACCAGCAACAGGACATCCACCTAAAGACAGACCAGTTGGCTGGATCAACTGACCATTGCTAAACAAGTCCTGCTGGACTTCTACAAGAACCCGGTTCTCTCCGCATTGAACCGCTACGCTGCTGGGAGTCACGGGTTGCCTCAACTGGAAGTCCACCGCCAACTCGCTCTGCACCTCGGGAACGACGGGATACCTCCAATCCAAAGGCTTCACTGGACCCTGCAACAGCTGCTTCTCCTGAAGGCCAAAAGGCTCCTGTGCAAGGCCTCTGGAGGCAGGACCCAAAGGACTCTGAAATGGAGAAGCCACTTGCAAAGGATTCCAGAGCTCTGGAGCAGAAAAGGCAGGACTTCTGAAATCTGGATCTGATTTTTGCCCCGTGCTTCTTGGACTTTGACTGTGCATCAAACTTCCCCATGCATCAGGCAGATCAAACACAACCATCACAACCACCACTAACACACCTCTCAGAAGCCCCATCCTAGCAAACTTGGACACAAATGCCACAACACACACCAGTGCTTGGCTTTGCCATTTTGTACAGCTTTGAATGAAGGTGGCTCATCCCCTTTTAGTTGAATTGATTGCCTTTGATTCTCCTCTGGACCTGTAGAGTTTATATGCATCTCTGGGACCCACAGGGATCTGCACAATTTGTATGTCTCTCTTATCTGACAAATCGAGGGGGACATTTACATGACACCATTTTCAAATGAAACTTTAAATGCATTGTGTTCATTTACACAACAACAGTGCTTTGTGGGCCTTAAAAATGCAAACTTTTAAAAACAGGGTTTCAAAGTTTTTGAAAATGAGACCATTATTGTCTCCATGTAAACTACAAAAACATGAATTTGTGAAAACTGTGACATCATGCGCATGCATATTGCGTGTTTAGTCTATAGGCACGTAGTGTTTCTTTGCAAAGTGTCATCGCCATCTACTGGATTCTCTGCAGAGATTCTCCTAGAGATTTAATCAGATCAACGTCATATTTGCACAGTCTAATCTAAAGGCCTTGGTGATGTTTTCCCTGAAGGTCGTGTCAGTGGCGGCCTCACAAAGTTCGATGGTTCGCCATGACACAGGAAGCTGTTGTAAGTCGGGCATACAATGTCCGATCTGCCCCAAACTTCAGATGTTTGATAAGAGTCCTGGCCTGAAGACATCTACATATGAGTTTCAGAATTAGGCATGGCAAAATGGCTCGATAGCGCCACCTACAACATTTCAACGAAGTGCCCCTCCCGCTACGTTTCACGTACAGGTATGAAATTCGGTACACAGCCCAATACCTACAAAAAATCTCCTGGTACAAAATCAACGACACAGAGGGAAGATAGTGAGGGAAGGGCATGAAAAAGTGAATTGAAACACAGTCATTCATTTTTGTCCACTTGCCCTCAGCTTCTTATTCTTTAACATCAGCAGTTTATGCAACTGGCCACAGACCTACGTTTTCTCAAATTTTCCGCCAAAATGTCTCTAGGAAAAATGTGTGACACAAAGAGCAAGAAGAGTTAACAGGACTAAGACTTAAGTTAATGATGGGACACTAAAATGGACAAATATAATAGTAGACCCCATTTTGAAATGTGTATTTCACAAACCTAATACACCAACAGTTAGCTCTTCAAACCAGTTAAATAGAATTCAAATGGGATGCATTTCCTTGACAGCATGGATACTAGTCAAATTGCCTTCCACGTTCTGTTTTTAATGGTGCAACAACAAGCACAGACAGTTAAACAAAGTAGCTTATTGTCCAAATCTACAGAAGCGACATGGTTTAGACCAGTTAATGTCACACTCTGGAAACGGTTTATAAAGACCCCTTTCATGAGTGAAGGTTAAAAGTCAAAAAAGTTTAAAACATTTTAGACCGCATTTACACCTGTATTTAGCATAGTCCACTTGTGATTGGACTGATAAACGCTTTAGTACCAGGTGTAAACAGGCCCTCAGACAGCAACTCAGGTGTGATACACCAGTTAAGGGACTAAACCAGCTTTTATTAAAGCACCAGTCTACTTTTCAATAAACATTGGGGCTAGCCTAAAGAAAAAAGGCTGGTCACAGTTTGGGATTAAAAAGGACAATGCAGGTTGATACTGATTTCATTGCAGATGCAATGCTGTACTTGCATGACTTCGGGGGGCTTTCAAATAGCATTAGCAAAAAACAGAGGGACTTGGCATGCTTGAATATCAGTACAAGCAGTTATGTTAGTCCAGCCATAAAGCCACAAGTAGAGACCAAAACAGATTCCATTAAGAACAGGGACCCAGGTTAGCAACTGGAACTTGGCTTGTTTAGTTCAAGTCAAGCATAACCTTGAAGCAAAAAAGGGAACTCTGGTTTAGTAGTGTAGCCCAATAAATCAAACTGAGAACAGTCATGAAAGATCAATACCAAAGAGACAGTTGAGTTGAGAAGTTTATTAAAACTACTAAAGTCACATGACCAGGTTAACTTCTCCACTAGACACCACAGTTTGCCCACTAGAGATGGTCTTGACGTTAGCATCTCTTCCTGGAAAAGAAATGGTAGAATCGTGAGGCATTTAAAAACCAAATTCTCATGGTTCCTGAAGTCAGTTTACAACAAGCACTCACTTTTCCTAGTGCAGCTTTGCTCACAGGAGCCAGAAGAGGGATGGCACACTGCTGTACTACAGTGGATGAAGATCTAACAGAGGGGGGAAAGGGATAAGCCACAGAAAGAAAAACACCTAATATTAAGGATTCAGGCAAGGCTGCAGAGCATACGGTTTCCTGTAGAGGAGCCAGTGATGCTGGATCCACAAATGTGAACATCTTCACAACAAAGCGCTTGTAGTGGGTTGGGAACTGAAGACCAGAAGATCCAGCCACCGGAACCAATGAGGTCAGGTAACGGTCATCCTGGTAAGGGCATCTGAAAGGTAAAGAGGCAGTCAGAAGTGCCTTACAGCACACTAGATGGATAAAGACTGGCCTTACTCACCCATCGACCAGAAGGTCCCACTGGGGTAGACTGAGTGGACTGGGGGTTGATGTCGCCCAGCAACGTCCCAGCATTAGGACAATGTTGGGGTCGGTCCTCTCCAAAATGCGCACCTCAACATACACAGGCTCCCGCAGGACTTTTGTGACGGGATAATCAGCATCACCGTAGTAGGACGTGTATGCCTCATCCCCTGAGGAAGAAAACCAGCGTTTAACCAGAAACTGCTGCAACCTGGAGTTTTAGAAAATACTTATGCATACTTGGACAGACACTTACCTTCTGCACAGCCTTTGGTGACACATTGACCATTTGCCAGTCTAAGCTCCACCCTGAGGGGTCCAGAAGCCGCTACTGGTGGAGGTGCAGGAACAGTGTTGACCTCCACAACCAGAGCTTCCACAGAAGTAGCAGAGTACCTACACTGGAAGAGAAGCCTAGACAACAAATAGTGAGCTTGTAGCCTTTGTCAAGGATTCATATTTTTTTTTCTAAATAAAATAAAATCCCTACTCAAAATGGCTGTCCCTTGTGATGGAACCAAGTGGTCCGACACCCACTTCATACGAGGAGGTCATTCGGTTTTCATACACCACATATCCACCGTCCTCCTGCAAATAGTAACTGTTGGCATCCAGGCCATTCTAAGCCATGCAGAACAGAACCACAAGCAGCTACTCACCATCATGCTTGTGCCACATGCAGTGACAGGGAACTGGTATATAGCAAAGGAAGGTGTGGATCCCACAGGACTGCAAGGTGGGTCGTTTCCACCCAGGAGACGGACTGAATCCAGGCTCAAGCGAGGTAGTGTAACATCTCTTGCCACCACTACCACAAACTGACCATCTCTTATACACTGGACAGTCACTGGAACAAGGTACAAGAGCAGGTTATTACTGAGGAGTGGTTTAACATGAACACCTTTGCATTGACTCACTCTTACCTGCCTTCCCATAGAAACACTGCTGTCCGTTAAAGCAGCAGTTGATAGCGTCACACTCAGCACCACTGATACCAGGTGGGCCACATTGGATCTGCTCATAATCAGCTACAGCACATTTGTCAAGGGGCTCTGCCTGCGCCACTGGCTGCTTAGACTGAACCTGCTGATGAAACTGTTGACTAGCTTGTTGTTGAACCTGCTGAGGAAACTGTTGACTAGCTTGTTGTCGAACCTGCTGAGGAAACTGTTGACTAGCTTGTTGTTGAACCTGCTGAGGGAACTGTTGACTAGCTTGTTGTTGAACCTGCTGAGGGAACTGTTGACTAGCTTGTTGTTGAACCTGCTGAGGATACTGTTGACTAGCTTGTTGTTGAACCTGCTGAGGATACTGTTGACTAGCTTGTTGTTGAACCTTCAGAGGAAACTGTTGACTAGCTTGTTGTTGAACCTTCTGAGGAAACTGTTGACTAGCATGTTGTTGAACCTTCTGAGGAAACTGTTGACTAGCATGTTGTTGAACCTTCTGAGGAAACTGTTGACTAGCTTGTTGTTGAACCTTCAGAGGAAACTGTTGACTAGCTTGTTGTTGAACCTTCTGAGGAAACTGTTGACTAGCTTGTTGTTGAACCTTCAGAGGAAACTGTTGACTAGCTTGTTGTTGAACCTTCTGAGGAAACTGTTGACTAGCATGTTGTTGAACCTTCTGAGGAAACTGTTGACTAGCTTGTTGTTGAACCTTCAGAGGAAACTGTTGACTAGCTAGCTGTTGAACCTTCAGAGGAAACTGGGGCAGATTACTCCACTGTGGAACAGCATGACAAAAAGCACAAAACCACACACAAAGTGCCAGCGATTGAACAGCACACCAGCTTCCTGCCATTGTTCAACAGCTAGTCACACTGTTGAGATGATGCCCTTTGGTCTTTTTGTATTCTACAGATTTTGGCTAATTAACGATAATCCCTCCCTCTTCATGAACAGTCATGATTCTCCAGACTTGCCCAAATGGGAGCTTATGCTACCAGAAAATTCTCATCAAAATGATACGCATGTGATGTAGGCCTATATTGACTCCAATTAGTCAGATTTGTCATATTGAAGACAAATAAAAAGGTTCATGCTCAGGTTTGCTACTGGAGCTTGCCCAAAGTACTTTGGGTAGATGTTTGGTGCATTCCGCTTTGCTTGTAGACATGCAGAAATGCTAACTAGCATTACTACTTTTACAATATCTTTATATGGCAGAAATAGTAAGAGTAGTCTGTAGTTCCAAATTTAGCAACACACTCACAAACCTCCCTAAGCACTTCCCCTCGGGGCAATCCCTGTCGCCAGTTTGAAGTGTTCCACAAGTGGACAAGAGAGGTTTATGTGGACAGACCTTCGACTCCTTAGACAGAGGGGACCAGTCTACTCATATATACTTTAATTACAAAATAAATGTAACCGTAATCAGTTACTTATGAAAATGTTCATTATTACAAAGGGGGTTACATCTGAATATTTTCTGTAAAAAGCTAGGATATGTTGAATAATATGAATTTGTTGCTTTGCCTGTGCAGGATGCCTCTTGCCATTTACAGTGTTTTTTTTATATCCAATTGCTAGGACCCATTTCTCAATACTTAGGTCACTTTTTCAAAACTCTTCACACAGTTCTCCTAACAAACTTTCAGCTCGGCACAGCAGATCATTTCACATTCAAAATGCACTAAAACTACCAAAACACAATTCTTTCCCCTAGCAAAGGTTTTCAACCAACACGCACACACACTTTGTCAATCCCCAAACGGACGAGGCGTTTATACTTGACGCACTCGCCGTTGTACTATTCTGTGAAACGACAGAGGGCGACTCGGAGAAATTGTTCTATAAACCATCAGGAAACAGCAGTGAGAGAAGAATGTAGCTACACAGGTGACCATATTTATTTGAATAAACTTCACCAAAAACCACACTACAAAAGAATCGTGTAAAACTCAGTAAACCTTGATTGCTAATCATGAATACGGTGTATGCTTTCGATTTACCCCGAAAGAAAGTGAAATATGACAACCTGCCCCATAGGTGGGGCACATTAACATGACAGCTTGATGTTATCAGATACAATCAAATAAAACAACAAGACAAAATACAAATTAACTTTCAAATAAAATATACTAATTTCTTCTGAACATTGACTGTCATTCTTTCCTCAATAGAATAGCATAGTTCTAATAGGGGCACATTGTAACAGTTACAACATGCCCCACCTGTGCAACTGGGATTTAAACCCGTCTAGTGTCTTCTGCTGGTTAGAGCAGCATTAAAAGAACTCTCAACTTGGTCTTATTTTCAATAAACTTAAGAAATGTACGTCTGTTATGTTAAATGTTCAGTGAGAGCGTCCAAAGAATTATTAATTGGTGCAGTTTCTCTAAATAATGTTGATATGGCAACTAGTAAATACATTAGGTTTCATCATCCCGGCATGTGTGGAAAGTTAACCTGTTACAACTAGCCCCGCGTTTAAATTCCAGACGGAGAAAAAGAATAACTTCTGTACCTCTGCAAGTCACATAGCATGCAGCCATAGGGTTTCAGACTAAATGGGACTTGCGAAGGTACAGTCAGTTCCACCACATTTGCAGAATAAGGCACTCTTTCCAGGTCAAAAGCAAAGTGACAAGTCAGATACAAGCAAGGATTGATGTCAGTTTTATTGAGAAACTTTCTTTTGCCCTTGAACAATTACAGGACCAAGTGTGGCCTTGCCTTCCCACTGAACACCTAGAGAGAAGAAAAAGAGCAAAGTTAGGAGCACTTAAAACATCAAAAGCAACCTTAAAGCAAGAGCTACCGACCTCCATAGGGAGAAGCAGCAATTCCACCATCAGGACCACATGTTGAGTCACAGCAACCACAAACTTGGTCATTTCCATCAGCAGCAAACCACCTGCAACAAGACAAAGCACTTTCAACATGAGCAAAGTCAGCTTTTTAAAAAAAAGAATAAGTGCAACGTACCCATTGGCAAAGGAACAGGATTTGCGCTGAGCGTCACTGGGTGCAGAAGCAATAGTTGCCTTCAGAACACATGTTATGTAGATCTACAAGGGATGACAGACAAGTCAGAAAACCAAAGCAGATGGGAAGAGAAGTCGAATTAACTCTTGTGGTACATACAGAAGGACTGGTGCTCTCCTGGAACATGAATGCCTCCAGCTGGAACTGGATCTTGTCAACCTGGGACCGAGGCATGAAGCGGGAGCTGGAAGCTGTAGCCTTGGCATCCACAAAGCACCTGACGACAAAGTCACCACAAAGAGCAACTCATGAAGGTTTAAAAAGAGCAAACAAAACAGTCCTATAGCATCAAGAGCCATGACCTTACCCATGATTCTCAATGAAGGAATATCTCGGAAGGGAGTTCACGTCAGGCACTTGAGTGGCCACACAGCTGTCCACAAACACACGCAGAGGCACATGATTGTACTGCTTCACAGATGCCTCGATGTTAATAACGCCACCCAGGAAATAGGAGTATGAAGGCCTCTGGTAGGACCAATCGTCTACAAAAGAGAAGGAACACCCTAGGAAGAGCCACATTTGCAAGGTCGAAGGTCCAAAGAAAGTGCACTTACCCAGCATGAGCTTCAGGGAGAACATCAAGACTTCTTCACCAACCTTGGTTGAGGCATAAGGGACCCATGTTGGCCTCAAGGCATCACTGCTTACATTGTGTAGCCTGTGGTTCATGAAAGTACCCATTAAATGGTCTCCCAGTTGCACAAGCAGTGAAAGTCACAGAGGCCACTTACCTTTGATAGTGGCATTGAACGCCAACAATTGCACCATCGGCCCGGGTAATCGGAGTACCTGCAAGAGCCTCAGGGGTGTAGGTAAGAGAGAAGGTGTAGACAAGCTCATCCTCATTCATCTGTAAGAGATTGTAGTTAAAACAAGACAGTTCCTCATGAAGGTGTAATCATTATTATGAATGAGAGAAAGTGCATTGTGCAATACAGTGGACAAACACTTCAAGCAGGAGAAAACAACTGCAGAGCTTAAAACAAACATTTCTTAAGGCCCGTTCATACCAATGCATATGCCAGCTGCCCTGGCATTGCAAATACAACATACAACAGCAGTGTGAACTGACGGTCCTTGAAGAGGACTTTGGATATCCTCAATTTGAACAAACAACCGATTAAGATTTAGGAGTTCTTACCATCTGCACGCTGTTGCAGTCCTGTAATTCATACTCAAAGAGGAGCACCCTAGACTCAGAGTCCTGACCAGCAACAGGACATCCACCTAAAGACAGACCAGTTGGCTGGATCAACTGACCATTGCTAAACAAGTCCTGCTGGACTTCTACAAGAACCCGGTTCTCTCCGCATTGAACCGCTACGCTGCTGGGAGTCACGGGTTGCCTCAACTGGAAGTCCACCGCCAACTCGCTCTGCACCTCGGGAACGACGGGATACCTCCAATCCAAAGGCTTCACTGGACCCTGCAACAGCTGCTTCTCCTGAAGGCCAAAAGGCTCCTGTGCAAGGCCTCTGGAGGCAGGACCCAAAGGACTCTGAAATGGAGAAGCCACTTGCAAAGGATTCCAGAGCTCTGGAGCAGAAAAGGCAGGACTTCTGAAATCTGGATCTGATTTTTGCCCCGTGCTTCTTGGACTTTGACTGTGCATCAAACTTCCCCATGCATCAGGCAGATCAAACACAACCATCACAACCACCACTAACACACCTCTCAGAAGCCCCATCCTAGCAAACTTGGACACAAATGCCACAACACACACCAGTGCTTGGCTTTGCCATTTTGTACAGCTTTGAATGAAGGTGGCTCATCCCCTTTTAGTTGAATTGATTGCCTTTGATTCTCCTCTGGACCTGTAGAGTTTATATGCATCTCTGGGACCCACAGGGATCTGCACAATTTGTATGTCTCTCTTATCTGACAAATCGAGGGGGACATTTACATGACACCATTTTCAAATGAAACTTTAAATGCATTGTGTTCATTTACACAACAACAGTGCTTTGTGGGCCTTAAAAATGCAAACTTTTAAAAACAGGGTTTCAAAGTTTTTGAAAATGAGACCATTATTGTCTCCATGTAAACTACAAAAACATGAATTTGTGAAAACTGTGACATCATGCGCATGCATATTGCGTGTTTAGTCTATAGGCACGTAGTGTTTCTTTGCAAAGTGTCATCGCCATCTACTGGATTCTCTGCAGAGATTCTCCTAGAGATTTAATCAGATCAACGTCATATTTGCACAGTCTAATCTAAAGGCCTTGGTGATGTTTTCCCTGAAGGTCGTGTCAGTGGCGGCCTCACAAAGTTCGATGGTTCGCCATGACACAGGAAGCTGTTGTAAGTCGGGCATACAATGTCCGATCTGCCCCAAACTTCAGATGTTTGATAAGAGTCCTGGCCTGAAGACATCTACATATGAGTTTCAGAATTAGGCATGGCAAAATGGCTCGATAGCGCCACCTACAACATTTCAACGAAGTGCCCCTCCCGCTACGTTTCACGTACAGGTATGAAATTCGGTACACAGCCCAATACCTACAAAAAATCTCCTGGTACAAAATCAACGACACAGAGGGAAGATAGTGAGGGAAGGGCATGAAAAAGTGAATTGAAACACAGTCATTCATTTTTGTCCACTTGCCCTCAGCTTCTTATTCTTTAACATCAGCAGTTTATGCAACTGGCCACAGACCTACGTTTTCTCAAATTTTCCGCCAAAATGTCTCTAGGAAAAATGTGTGACACAAAGAGCAAGAAGAGTTAACAGGACTAAGACTTAAGTTAATGATGGGACACTAAAATGGACAAATATAATAGTAGACCCCATTTTGAAATGTGTATTTCACAAACCTAATACACCAACAGTTAGCTCTTCAAACCAGTTAAATAGAATTCAAATGGGATGCATTTCCTTGACAGCATGGATACTAGTCAAATTGCCTTCCACGTTCTGTTTTTAATGGTGCAACAACAAGCACAGACAGTTAAACAAAGTAGCTTATTGTCCAAATCTACAGAAGCGACATGGTTTAGACCAGTTAATGTCACACTCTGGAAACGGTTTATAAAGACCCCTTTCATGAGTGAAGGTTAAAAGTCAAAAAAGTTTAAAACATTTTAGACCGCATTTACACCTGTATTTAGCATAGTCCACTTGTGATTGGACTGATAAACGCTTTAGTACCAGGTGTAAACAGGCCCTCAGACAGCAACTCAGGTGTGATACACCAGTTAAGGGACTAAACCAGCTTTTATTAAAGCACCAGTCTACTTTTCAATAAACATTGGGGCTAGCCTAAAGAAAAAAGGCTGGTCACAGTTTGGGATTAAAAAGGACAATGCAGGTTGATACTGATTTCATTGCAGATGCAATGCTGTACTTGCATGACTTCGGGGGGCTTTCAAATAGCATTAGCAAAAAACAGAGGGACTTGGCATGCTTGAATATCAGTACAAGCAGTTATGTTAGTCCAGCCATAAAGCCACAAGTAGAGACCAAAACAGATTCCATTAAGAACAGGGACCCAGGTTAGCAACTGGAACTTGGCTTGTTTAGTTCAAGTCAAGCATAACCTTGAAGCAAAAAAGGGAACTCTGGTTTAGTAGTGTAGCCCAATAAATCAAACTGAGAACAGTCATGAAAGATCAATACCAAAGAGACAGTTGAGTTGAGAAGTTTATTAAAACTACTAAAGTCACATGACCAGGTTAACTTCTCCACTAGACACCACAGTTTGCCCACTAGAGATGGTCTTGACGTTAGCATCTCTTCCTGGAAAAGAAATGGTAGAATCGTGAGGCATTTAAAAACCAAATTCTCATGGTTCCTGAAGTCAGTTTACAACAAGCACTCACTTTTCCTAGTGCAGCTTTGCTCACAGGAGCCAGAAGAGGGATGGCACACTGCTGTACTACAGTGGATGAAGATCTAACAGAGGGGGGAAAGGGATAAGCCACAGAAAGAAAAACACCTAATATTAAGGATTCAGGCAAGGCTGCAGAGCATACGGTTTCCTGTAGAGGAGCCAGTGATGCTGGATCCACAAATGTGAACATCTTCACAACAAAGCGCTTGTAGTGGGTTGGGAACTGAAGACCAGAAGATCCAGCCACCGGAACCAATGAGGTCAGGTAACGGTCATCCTGGTAAGGGCATCTGAAAGGTAAAGAGGCAGTCAGAAGTGCCTTACAGCACACTAGATGGATAAAGACTGGCCTTACTCACCCATCGACCAGAAGGTCCCACTGGGGTAGACTGAGTGGACTGGGGGTTGATGTCGCCCAGCAACGTCCCAGCATTAGGACAATGTTGGGGTCGGTCCTCTCCAAAATGCGCACCTCAACATACACAGGCTCCCGCAGGACTTTTGTGACGGGATAATCAGCATCACCGTAGTAGGACGTGTATGCCTCATCCCCTGAGGAAGAAAACCAGCGTTTAACCAGAAACTGCTGCAACCTGGAGTTTTAGAAAATACTTATGCATACTTGGACAGACACTTACCTTCTGCACAGCCTTTGGTGACACATTGACCATTTGCCAGTCTAAGCTCCACCCTGAGGGGTCCAGAAGCCGCTACTGGTGGAGGTGCAGGAACAGTGTTGACCTCCACAACCAGAGCTTCCACAGAAGTAGCAGAGTACCTACACTGGAAGAGAAGCCTAGACAACAAATAGTGAGCTTGTAGCCTTTGTCAAGGATTCATATTTTTTTTTCTAAATAAAATAAAATCCCTACTCAAAATGGCTGTCCCTTGTGATGGAACCAAGTGGTCCGACACCCACTTCATACGAGGAGGTCATTCGGTTTTCATACACCACATATCCACCGTCCTCCTGCAAATAGTAACTGTTGGCATCCAGGCCATTCTAAGCCATGCAGAACAGAACCACAAGCAGCTACTCACCATCATGCTTGTGCCACATGCAGTGACAGGGAACTGGTATATAGCAAAGGAAGGTGTGGATCCCACAGGACTGCAAGGTGGGTCGTTTCCACCCAGGAGACGGACTGAATCCAGGCTCAAGCGAGGTAGTGTAACATCTCTTGCCACCACTACCACAAACTGACCATCTCTTATACACTGGACAGTCACTGGAACAAGGTACAAGAGCAGGTTATTACTGAGGAGTGGTTTAACATGAACACCTTTGCATTGACTCACTCTTACCTGCCTTCCCATAGAAACACTGCTGTCCGTTAAAGCAGCAGTTGATAGCGTCACACTCAGCACCACTGATACCAGGTGGGCCACATTGGATCTGCTCATAATCAGCTACAGCACATTTGTCAAGGGGCTCTGCCTGCGCCACTGGCTGCTTAGACTGAACCTGCTGATGAAACTGTTGACTAGCTTGTTGTTGAACCTGCTGAGGAAACTGTTGACTAGCTTGTTGTCGAACCTGCTGAGGAAACTGTTGACTAGCTTGTTGTTGAACCTGCTGAGGGAACTGTTGACTAGCTTGTTGTTGAACCTGCTGAGGGAACTGTTGACTAGCTTGTTGTTGAACCTGCTGAGGATACTGTTGACTAGCTTGTTGTTGAACCTGCTGAGGATACTGTTGACTAGCTTGTTGTTGAACCTTCAGAGGAAACTGTTGACTAGCTTGTTGTTGAACCTTCTGAGGAAACTGTTGACTAGCATGTTGTTGAACCTTCTGAGGAAACTGTTGACTAGCATGTTGTTGAACCTTCTGAGGAAACTGTTGACTAGCTTGTTGTTGAACCTTCAGAGGAAACTGTTGACTAGCTTGTTGTTGAACCTTCTGAGGAAACTGTTGACTAGCTTGTTGTTGAACCTTCAGAGGAAACTGTTGACTAGCTTGTTGTTGAACCTTCTGAGGAAACTGTTGACTAGCATGTTGTTGAACCTTCTGAGGAAACTGTTGACTAGCTTGTTGTTGAACCTTCAGAGGAAACTGTTGACTAGCTAGCTGTTGAACCTTCAGAGGAAACTGGGGCAGATTACTCCACTGTGGAACAGCATGACAAAAAGCACAAAACCACACACAAAGTGCCAGCGATTGAACAGCACACCAGCTTCCTGCCATTGTTCAACAGCTAGTCACACTGTTGAGATGATGCCCTTTGGTCTTTTTGTATTCTACAGATTTTGGCTAATTAACGATAATCCCTCCCTCTTCATGAACAGTCATGATTCTCCAGACTTGCCCAAATGGGAGCTTATGCTACCAGAAAATTCTCATCAAAATGATACGCATGTGATGTAGGCCTATATTGACTCCAATTAGTCAGATTTGTCATATTGAAGACAAATAAAAAGGTTCATGCTCAGGTTTGCTACTGGAGCTTGCCCAAAGTACTTTGGGTAGATGTTTGGTGCATTCCGCTTTGCTTGTAGACATGCAGAAATGCTAACTAGCATTACTACTTTTACAATATCTTTATATGGCAGAAATAGTAAGAGTAGTCTGTAGTTCCAAATTTAGCAACACACTCACAAACCTCCCTAAGCACTTCCCCTCGGGGCAATCCCTGTCGCCAGTTTGAAGTGTTCCACAAGTGGACAAGAGAGGTTTATGTGGACAGACCTTCGACTCCTTAGACAGAGGGGACCAGTCTACTCATATATACTTTAATTACAAAATAAATGTAACCGTAATCAGTTACTTATGAAAATGTTCATTATTACAAAGGGGGTTACATCTGAATATTTTCTGTAAAAAGCTAGGATATGTTGAATAATATGAATTTGTTGCTTTGCCTGTGCAGGATGCCTCTTGCCATTTACAGTGTTTTTTTTATATCCAATTGCTAGGACCCATTTCTCAATACTTAGGTCACTTTTTCAAAACTCTTCACACAGTTCTCCTAACAAACTTTCAGCTCGGCACAGCAGATCATTTCACATTCAAAATGCACTAAAACTACCAAAACACAATTCTTTCCCCTAGCAAAGGTTTTCAACCAACACGCACACACACTTTGTCAATCCCCAAACGGACGAGGCGTTTATACTTGACGCACTCGCCGTTGTACTATTCTGTGAAACGACAGAGGGCGACTCGGAGAAATTGTTCTATAAACCATCAGGAAACAGCAGTGAGAGAAGAATGTAGCTACACAGGTGACCATATTTATTTGAATAAACTTCACCAAAAACCACACTACAAAAGAATCGTGTAAAACTCAGTAAACCTTGATTGCTAATCATGAATACGGTGTATGCTTTCGATTTACCCCGAAAGAAAGTGAAATATGACAACCTGCCCCATAGGTGGGGCACATTAACATGACAGCTTGATGTTATCAGATACAATCAAATAAAACAACAAGACAAAATACAAATTAACTTTCAAATAAAATATACTAATTTCTTCTGAACATTGACTGTCATTCTTTCCTCAATAGAATAGCATAGTTCTAATAGGGGCACATTGTAACAGTTACAACATGCCCCACCTGTGCAACTGGGATTTAAACCCGTCTAGTGTCTTCTGCTGGTTAGAGCAGCATTAAAAGAACTCTCAACTTGGTCTTATTTTCAATAAACTTAAGAAATGTACGTCTGTTATGTTAAATGTTCAGTGAGAGCGTCCAAAGAATTATTAATTGGTGCAGTTTCTCTAAATAATGTTGATATGGCAACTAGTAAATACATTAGGTTTCATCATCCCGGCATGTGTGGAAAGTTAACCTGTTACAACTAGCCCCGCGTTTAAATTCCAGACGGAGAAAAAGAATAACTTCTGTACCTCTGCAAGTCACATAGCATGCAGCCATAGGGTTTCAGACTAAATGGGACTTGCGAAGGTACAGTCAGTTCCACCACATTTGCAGAATAAGGCACTCTTTCCAGGTCAAAAGCAAAGTGACAAGTCAGATACAAGCAAGGATTGATGTCAGTTTTATTGAGAAACTTTCTTTTGCCCTTGAACAATTACAGGACCAAGTGTGGCCTTGCCTTCCCACTGAACACCTAGAGAGAAGAAAAAGAGCAAAGTTAGGAGCACTTAAAACATCAAAAGCAACCTTAAAGCAAGAGCTACCGACCTCCATAGGGAGAAGCAGCAATTCCACCATCAGGACCACATGTTGAGTCACAGCAACCACAAACTTGGTCATTTCCATCAGCAGCAAACCACCTGCAACAAGACAAAGCACTTTCAACATGAGCAAAGTCAGCTTTTTAAAAAAAAGAATAAGTGCAACGTACCCATTGGCAAAGGAACAGGATTTGCGCTGAGCGTCACTGGGTGCAGAAGCAATAGTTGCCTTCAGAACACATGTTATGTAGATCTACAAGGGATGACAGACAAGTCAGAAAACCAAAGCAGATGGGAAGAGAAGTCGAATTAACTCTTGTGGTACATACAGAAGGACTGGTGCTCTCCTGGAACATGAATGCCTCCAGCTGGAACTGGATCTTGTCAACCTGGGACCGAGGCATGAAGCGGGAGCTGGAAGCTGTAGCCTTGGCATCCACAAAGCACCTGACGACAAAGTCACCACAAAGAGCAACTCATGAAGGTTTAAAAAGAGCAAACAAAACAGTCCTATAGCATCAAGAGCCATGACCTTACCCATGATTCTCAATGAAGGAATATCTCGGAAGGGAGTTCACGTCAGGCACTTGAGTGGCCACACAGCTGTCCACAAACACACGCAGAGGCACATGATTGTACTGCTTCACAGATGCCTCGATGTTAATAACGCCACCCAGGAAATAGGAGTATGAAGGCCTCTGGTAGGACCAATCGTCTACAAAAGAGAAGGAACACCCTAGGAAGAGCCACATTTGCAAGGTCGAAGGTCCAAAGAAAGTGCACTTACCCAGCATGAGCTTCAGGGAGAACATCAAGACTTCTTCACCAACCTTGGTTGAGGCATAAGGGACCCATGTTGGCCTCAAGGCATCACTGCTTACATTGTGTAGCCTGTGGTTCATGAAAGTACCCATTAAATGGTCTCCCAGTTGCACAAGCAGTGAAAGTCACAGAGGCCACTTACCTTTGATAGTGGCATTGAACGCCAACAATTGCACCATCGGCCCGGGTAATCGGAGTACCTGCAAGAGCCTCAGGGGTGTAGGTAAGAGAGAAGGTGTAGACAAGCTCATCCTCATTCATCTGTAAGAGATTGTAGTTAAAACAAGACAGTTCCTCATGAAATGTGTAATCATTATTATGAATGAGAGAAAGTGCATTGTGCAATACAGTGGACAAACACTTCAAGCAGGAGAAAACAACTGCAGAGCTTAAAACAAACATTTCTTAAGGCCCGTTCATACCAATGCATATGCCAGCTGCCCTGGCATTGCAAATACAACATACAACAGCAGTGTGAACTGACGGTCCTTGAAGAGGACTTTGGATATCCTCAATTTGAACAAACAACCGATTAAGATTTAGGAGTTCTTACCATCTGCACGCTGTTGCAGTCCTGTAATTCATACTCAAAGAGGAGCACCCTAGACTCAGAGTCCTGACCAGCAACAGGACATCCACCTAAAGACAGACCAGTTGGCTGGATCAACTGACCATTGCTAAACAAGTCCTGCTGGACTTCTACAAGAACCCGGTTCTCTCCGCATTGAACCGCTACGCTGCTGGGAGTCACGGGTTGCCTCAACTGGAAGTCCACCGCCAACTCGCTCTGCACCTCGGGAACGACGGGATACCTCCAATCCAAAGGCTTCACTGGACCCTGCAACAGCTGCTTCTCCTGAAGGCCAAAAGGCTCCTGTGCAAGGCCTCTGGAGGCAGGACCCAAAGGACTCTGAAATGGAGAAGCCACTTGCAAAGGATTCCAGAGCTCTGGAGCAGAAAAGGCAGGACTTCTGAAATCTGGATCTGATTTTTGCCCCGTGCTTCTTGGACTTTGACTGTGCATCAAACTTCCCCATGCATCAGGCAGATCAAACACAACCATCACAACCACCACTAACACACCTCTCAGAAGCCCCATCCTAGCAAACTTGGACACAAATGCCACAACACACACCAGTGCTTGGCTTTGCCATTTTGTACAGCTTTGAATGAAGGTGGCTCATCCCCTTTTAGTTGAATTGATTGCCTTTGATTCTCCTCTGGACCTGTAGAGTTTATATGCATCTCTGGGACCCACAGGGATCTGCACAATTTGTATGTCTCTCTTATCTGACAAATCGAGGGGGACATTTACATGACACCATTTTCAAATGAAACTTTAAATGCATTGTGTTCATTTACACAACAACAGTGCTTTGTGGGCCTTAAAAATGCAAACTTTTAAAAACAGGGTTTCAAAGTTTTTGAAAATGAGACCATTATTGTCTCCATGTAAACTACAAAAACATGAATTTGTGAAAACTGTGACATCATGCGCATGCATATTGCGTGTTTAGTCTATAGGCACGTAGTGTTTCTTTGCAAAGTGTCATCGCCATCTACTGGATTCTCTGCAGAGATTCTCCTAGAGATTTAATCAGATCAACGTCATATTTGCACAGTCTAATCTAAAGGCCTTGGTGATGTTTTCCCTGAAGGTCGTGTCAGTGGCGGCCTCACAAAGTTCGATGGTTCGCCATGACACAGGAAGCTGTTGTAAGTCGGGCATACAATGTCCGATCTGCCCCAAACTTCAGATGTTTGATAAGAGTCCTGGCCTGAAGACATCTACATATGAGTTTCAGAATTAGGCATGGCAAAATGGCTCGATAGCGCCACCTACAACATTTCAACGAAGTGCCCCTCCCGCTACGTTTCACGTACAGGTATGAAATTCGGTACACAGCCCAATACCTACAAAAAATCTCCTGGTACAAAATCAACGACACAGAGGGAAGATAGTGAGGGAAGGGCATGAAAAAGTGAATTGAAACACAGTCATTCATTTTTGTCCACTTGCCCTCAGCTTCTTATTCTTTAACATCAGCAGTTTATGCAACTGGCCACAGACCTACGTTTTCTCAAATTTTCCGCCAAAATGTCTCTAGGAAAAATGTGTGACACAAAGAGCAAGAAGAGTTAACAGGACTAAGACTTAAGTTAATGATGGGACACTAAAATGGACAAATATAATAGTAGACCCCATTTTGAAATGTGTATTTCACAAACCTAATACACCAACAGTTAGCTCTTCAAACCAGTTAAATAGAATTCAAATGGGATGCATTTCCTTGACAGCATGGATACTAGTCAAATTGCCTTCCACGTTCTGTTTTTAATGGTGCAACAACAAGCACAGACAGTTAAACAAAGTAGCTTATTGTCCAAATCTACAGAAGCGACATGGTTTAGACCAGTTAATGTCACACTCTGGAAACGGTTTATAAAGACCCCTTTCATGAGTGAAGGTTAAAAGTCAAAAAAGTTTAAAACATTTTAGACCGCATTTACACCTGTATTTAGCATAGTCCACTTGTGATTGGACTGATAAACGCTTTAGTACCAGGTGTAAACAGGCCCTCAGACAGCAACTCAGGTGTGATACACCAGTTAAGGGACTAAACCAGCTTTTATTAAAGCACCAGTCTACTTTTCAATAAACATTGGGGCTAGCCTAAAGAAAAAAGGCTGGTCACAGTTTGGGATTAAAAAGGACAATGCAGGTTGATACTGATTTCATTGCAGATGCAATGCTGTACTTGCATGACTTCGGGGGGCTTTCAAATAGCATTAGCAAAAAACAGAGGGACTTGGCATGCTTGAATATCAGTACAAGCAGTTATGTTAGTCCAGCCATAAAGCCACAAGTAGAGACCAAAACAGATTCCATTAAGAACAGGGACCCAGGTTAGCAACTGGAACTTGGCTTGTTTAGTTCAAGTCAAGCATAACCTTGAAGCAAAAAAGGGAACTCTGGTTTAGTAGTGTAGCCCAATAAATCAAACTGAGAACAGTCATGAAAGATCAATACCAAAGAGACAGTTGAGTTGAGAAGTTTATTAAAACTACTAAAGTCACATGACCAGGTTAACTTCTCCACTAGACACCACAGTTTGCCCACTAGAGATGGTCTTGACGTTAGCATCTCTTCCTGGAAAAGAAATGGTAGAATCGTGAGGCATTTAAAAACCAAATTCTCATGGTTCCTGAAGTCAGTTTACAACAAGCACTCACTTTTCCTAGTGCAGCTTTGCTCACAGGAGCCAGAAGAGGGATGGCACACTGCTGTACTACAGTGGATGAAGATCTAACAGAGGGGGGAAAGGGATAAGCCACAGAAAGAAAAACACCTAATATTAAGGATTCAGGCAAGGCTGCAGAGCATACGGTTTCCTGTAGAGGAGCCAGTGATGCTGGATCCACAAATGTGAACATCTTCACAACAAAGCGCTTGTAGTGGGTTGGGAACTGAAGACCAGAAGATCCAGCCACCGGAACCAATGAGGTCAGGTAACGGTCATCCTGGTAAGGGCATCTGAAAGGTAAAGAGGCAGTCAGAAGTGCCTTACAGCACACTAGATGGATAAAGACTGGCCTTACTCACCCATCGACCAGAAGGTCCCACTGGGGTAGACTGAGTGGACTGGGGGTTGATGTCGCCCAGCAACGTCCCAGCATTAGGACAATGTTGGGGTCGGTCCTCTCCAAAATGCGCACCTCAACATACACAGGCTCCCGCAGGACTTTTGTGACGGGATAATCAGCATCACCGTAGTAGGACGTGTATGCCTCATCCCCTGAGGAAGAAAACCAGCGTTTAACCAGAAACTGCTGCAACCTGGAGTTTTAGAAAATACTTATGCATACTTGGACAGACACTTACCTTCTGCACAGCCTTTGGTGACACATTGACCATTTGCCAGTCTAAGCTCCACCCTGAGGGGTCCAGAAGCCGCTACTGGTGGAGGTGCAGGAACAGTGTTGACCTCCACAACCAGAGCTTCCACAGAAGTAGCAGAGTACCTACACTGGAAGAGAAGCCTAGACAACAAATAGTGAGCTTGTAGCCTTTGTCAAGGATTCATATTTTTTTTTCTAAATAAAATAAAATGCCTACTCAAAATGGCTGTCCCTTGTGATGGAACCAAGTGGTCCGACACCCACTTCATACGAGGAGGTCATTCGGTTTTCATACACCACATATCCACCGTCCTCCTGCAAATAGTAACTGTTGGCATCCAGGCCATTCTAAGCCATGCAGAACAGAACCACAAGCAGCTACTCACCATCATGCTTGTGCCACATGCAGTGACAGGGAACTGGTATATAGCAAAGGAAGGTGTGGATCCCACAGGACTGCAAGGTGGGTCGTTTCCACCCAGGAGACGGACTGAATCCAGGCTCAAGCGAGGTAGTGTAACATCTCTTGCCACCACTACCACAAACTGACCATCTCTTATACACTGGACAGTCACTGGAACAAGGTACAAGAGCAGGTTATTACTGAGGAGTGGTTTAACATGAACACCTTTGCATTGACTCACTCTTACCTGCCTTCCCATAGAAACACTGCTGTCCGTTAAAGCAGCAGTTGATAGCGTCACACTCAGCACCACTGATACCAGGTGGGCCACATTGGATCTGCTCATAATCAGCTACAGCACATTTGTCAAGGGGCTCTGCCTGCGCCACTGGCTGCTTAGACTGAACCTGCTGATGAAACTGTTGACTAGCTTGTTGTTGAACCTGCTGAGGAAACTGTTGACTAGCTTGTTGTCGAACCTGCTGAGGAAACTGTTGACTAGCTTGTTGTTGAACCTTCAGAGGAAACTGTTGACTAGCTTGTTGTTGAACCTTCTGAGGAAACTGTTGACTAGCATGTTGTTGAACCTTCTGAGGAAACTGTTGACTAGCATGTTGTTGAACCTTCTGAGGAAACTGTTGACTAGCTTGTTGTTGAACCTTCAGAGGAAACTGTTGACTAGCTTGTTGTTGAACCTTCTGAGGAAACTGTTGACTAGCTTGTTGTTGAACCTTCAGAGGAAACTGTTGACTAGCTTGTTGTTGAACCTTCTGAGGAAACTGTTGACTAGCATGTTGTTGAACCTTCTGAGGAAACTGTTGACTAGCTTGTTGTTGAACCTTCAGAGGAAACTGTTGACTAGCTAGCTGTTGAACCTTCAGAGGAAACTGTTGACTAGCTTGTTGTTGAACCTTCTGAGGAAACTGTTGACTAGCATGTCGTTGAACCTTCTGAGGAAACTGTTGACTAGCTTGTTGTTGAACCTTCAGAGGAAACTGTTGACTAGCTAGCTGTTGAACCTTCAGAGGAAACTGGGGCAGATTACTCCACTGTGGAACAGCATGACAAAAAGCACAAAACCACACACAAAGTGCCAGCGATTGAACAGCACACCAGCTTCCTGCCATTGTTCAACAGCTAGTCACACTGTTGAGATGATGCCCTTTGGTCTTTTTGTATTCTACAGATTTTGGCTAATTAACGATAATCCCTCCCTCTTCATGAACAGTCATGATTCTCCAGACTTGCCCAAATGGGAGCTTATGCTACCAGAAAATTCTCATCAAAATGATACGCATGTGATGTAGGCCTATATTGACTCCAATTAGTCAGATTTGTCATATTGAAGACAAATAAAAAGGTTCATGCTCAGGTTTGCTACTGGAGCTTGCCCAAAGTACTTTGGGTAGATGTTTGGTGCATTCCGCTTTGCTTGTAGACATGCAGAAATGCTAACTAGCATTACTACTTTTACAATATCTTTATATGGCAGAAATAGTAAGAGTAGTCTGTAGTTCCAAATTTAGCAACACACTCACAAACCTCCCTAAGCACTTCCCCTCGGGGCAATCCCTGTCGCCAGTTTGAAGTGTTCCACAAGTGGACAAGAGAGGTTTATGTGGACAGACCTTCGACTCCTTAGACAGAGGGGACCAGTCTACTCATATATACTTTAATTACAAAATAAATGTAACCGTAATCAGTTACTTATGAAAATGTTCATTATTACAAAGGGGGTTACATCTGAATATTTTCTGTAAAAAGCTAGGATATGTTGAATAATATGAATTTGTTGCTTTGCCTGTGCAGGATGCCTCTTGCCATTTACAGTGTTTTTTTTATATCCAATTGCTAGGACCCATTTCTCAATACTTAGGTCACTTTTTCAAAACTCTTCACACAGTTCTCCTAACAAACTTTCAGCTCGGCACAGCAGATCATTTCACATTCAAAATGCACTAAAACTACCAAAACACAATTCTTTCCCCTAGCAAAGGTTTTCAACCAACACGCACACACACTTTGTCAATCCCCAAACGGACGAGGCGTTTATACTTGACGCACTCGCCGTTGTACTATTCTGTGAAACGACAGAGGGCGACTCGGAGAAATTGTTCTATAAACCATCAGGAAACAGCAGTGAGAGAAGAATGTAGCTACACAGGTGACCATATTTATTTGAATAAACTTCACCAAAAACCACACTACAAAAGAATCGTGTAAAACTCAGTAAACCTTGATTGCTAATCATGAATACGGTGTATGCTTTCGATTTACCCCGAAAGAAAGTGAAATATGACAACCTGCCCCATAGGTGGGGCACATTAACATGACAGCTTGATGTTATCAGATACAATCAAATAAAACAACAAGACAAAATACAAATTAACTTTCAAATAAAATATACTAATTTCTTCTGAACATTGACTGTCATTCTTTCCTCAATAGAATAGCATAGTTCTAATAGGGGCACATTGTAACAGTTACAACATGCCCCACCTGTGCAACTGGGATTTAAACCCGTCTAGTGTCTTCTGCTGGTTAGAGCAGCATTAAAAGAACTCTCAACTTGGTCTTATTTTCAATAAACTTAAGAAATGTACGTCTGTTATGTTAAATGTTCAGTGAGAGCGTCCAAAGAATTATTAATTGGTGCAGTTTCTCTAAATAATGTTGATATGGCAACTAGTAAATACATTAGGTTTCATCATCCCGGCATGTGTGGAAAGTTAACCTGTTACAACTAGCCCCGCGTTTAAATTCCAGACGGAGAAAAAGAATAACTTCTGTACCTCTGCAAGTCACATAGCATGCAGCCATAGGGTTTCAGACTAAATGGGACTTGCGAAGGTACAGTCAGTTCCACCACATTTGCAGAATAAGGCACTCTTTCCAGGTCAAAAGCAAAGTGACAAGTCAGATACAAGCAAGGATTGATGTCAGTTTTATTGAGAAACTTTCTTTTGCCCTTGAACAATTACAGGACCAAGTGTGGCCTTGCCTTCCCACTGAACACCTAGAGAGAAGAAAAAGAGCAAAGTTAGGAGCACTTAAAACATCAAAAGCAACCTTAAAGCAAGAGCTACCGACCTCCATAGGGAGAAGCAGCAATTCCACCATCAGGACCACATGTTGAGTCACAGCAACCACAAACTTGGTCATTTCCATCAGCAGCAAACCACCTGCAACAAGACAAAGCACTTTCAACATGAGCAAAGTCAGCTTTTTAAAAAAAAGAATAAGTGCAACGTACCCATTGGCAAAGGAACAGGATTTGCGCTGAGCGTCACTGGGTGCAGAAGCAATAGTTGCCTTCAGAACACATGTTATGTAGATCTACAAGGGATGACAGACAAGTCAGAAAACCAAAGCAGATGGGAAGAGAAGTCGAATTAACTCTTGTGGTACATACAGAAGGACTGGTGCTCTCCTGGAACATGAATGCCTCCAGCTGGAACTGGATCTTGTCAACCTGGGACCGAGGCATGAAGCGGGAGCTGGAAGCTGTAGCCTTGGCATCCACAAAGCACCTGACGACAAAGTCACCACAAAGAGCAACTCATGAAGGTTTAAAAAGAGCAAACAAAACAGTCCTATAGCATCAAGAGCCATGACCTTACCCATGATTCTCAATGAAGGAATATCTCGGAAGGGAGTTCACGTCAGGCACTTGAGTGGCCACACAGCTGTCCACAAACACACGCAGAGGCACATGATTGTACTGCTTCACAGATGCCTCGATGTTAATAACGCCACCCAGGAAATAGGAGTATGAAGGCCTCTGGTAGGACCAATCGTCTACAAAAGAGAAGGAACACCCTAGGAAGAGCCACATTTGCAAGGTCGAAGGTCCAAAGAAAGTGCACTTACCCAGCATGAGCTTCAGGGAGAACATCAAGACTTCTTCACCAACCTTGGTTGAGGCATAAGGGACCCATGTTGGCCTCAAGGCATCACTGCTTACATTGTGTAGCCTGTGGTTCATGAAAGTACCCATTAAATGGTCTCCCAGTTGCACAAGCAGTGAAAGTCACAGAGGCCACTTACCTTTGATAGTGGCATTGAACGCCAACAATTGCACCATCGGCCCGGGTAATCGGAGTACCTGCAAGAGCCTCAGGGGTGTAGGTAAGAGAGAAGGTGTAGACAAGCTCATCCTCATTCATCTGTAAGAGATTGTAGTTAAAACAAGACAGTTCCTCATGAAGGTGTAATCATTATTATGAATGAGAGAAAGTGCATTGTGCAATACAGTGGACAAACACTTCAAGCAGGAGAAAACAACTGCAGAGCTTAAAACAAACATTTCTTAAGGCCCGTTCATACCAATGCATATGCCAGCTGCCCTGGCATTGCAAATACAACATACAACAGCAGTGTGAACTGACGGTCCTTGAAGAGGACTTTGGATATCCTCAATTTGAACAAACAACCGATTAAGATTTAGGAGTTCTTACCATCTGCACGCTGTTGCAGTCCTGTAATTCATACTCAAAGAGGAGCACCCTAGACTCAGAGTCCTGACCAGCAACAGGACATCCACCTAAAGACAGACCAGTTGGCTGGATCAACTGACCATTGCTAAACAAGTCCTGCTGGACTTCTACAAGAACCCGGTTCTCTCCGCATTGAACCGCTACGCTGCTGGGAGTCACGGGTTGCCTCAACTGGAAGTCCACCGCCAACTCGCTCTGCACCTCGGGAACGACGGGATACCTCCAATCCAAAGGCTTCACTGGACCCTGCAACAGCTGCTTCTCCTGAAGGCCAAAAGGCTCCTGTGCAAGGCCTCTGGAGGCAGGACCCAAAGGACTCTGAAATGGAGAAGCCACTTGCAAAGGATTCCAGAGCTCTGGAGCAGAAAAGGCAGGACTTCTGAAATCTGGATCTGATTTTTGCCCCGTGCTTCTTGGACTTTGACTGTGCATCAAACTTCCCCATGCATCAGGCAGATCAAACACAACCATCACAACCACCACTAACACACCTCTCAGAAGCCCCATCCTAGCAAACTTGGACACAAATGCCACAACACACACCAGTGCTTGGCTTTGCCATTTTGTACAGCTTTGAATGAAGGTGGCTCATCCCCTTTTAGTTGAATTGATTGCCTTTGATTCTCCTCTGGACCTGTAGAGTTTATATGCATCTCTGGGACCCACAGGGATCTGCACAATTTGTATGTCTCTCTTATCTGACAAATCGAGGGGGACATTTACATGACACCATTTTCAAATGAAACTTTAAATGCATTGTGTTCATTTACACAACAACAGTGCTTTGTGGGCCTTAAAAATGCAAACTTTTAAAAACAGGGTTTCAAAGTTTTTGAAAATGAGACCATTATTGTCTCCATGTAAACTACAAAAACATGAATTTGTGAAAACTGTGACATCATGCGCATGCATATTGCGTGTTTAGTCTATAGGCACGTAGTGTTTCTTTGCAAAGTGTCATCGCCATCTACTGGATTCTCTGCAGAGATTCTCCTAGAGATTTAATCAGATCAACGTCATATTTGCACAGTCTAATCTAAAGGCCTTGGTGATGTTTTCCCTGAAGGTCGTGTCAGTGGCGGCCTCACAAAGTTCGATGGTTCGCCATGACACAGGAAGCTGTTGTAAGTCGGGCATACAATGTCCGATCTGCCCCAAACTTCAGATGTTTGATAAGAGTCCTGGCCTGAAGACATCTACATATGAGTTTCAGAATTAGGCATGGCAAAATGGCTCGATAGCGCCACCTACAACATTTCAACGAAGTGCCCCTCCCGCTACGTTTCACGTACAGGTATGAAATTCGGTACACAGCCCAATACCTACAAAAAATCTCCTGGTACAAAATCAACGACACAGAGGGAAGATAGTGAGGGAAGGGCATGAAAAAGTGAATTGAAACACAGTCATTCATTTTTGTCCACTTGCCCTCAGCTTCTTATTCTTTAACATCAGCAGTTTATGCAACTGGCCACAGACCTACGTTTTCTCAAATTTTCCGCCAAAATGTCTCTAGGAAAAATGTGTGACACAAAGAGCAAGAAGAGTTAACAGGACTAAGACTTAAGTTAATGATGGGACACTAAAATGGACAAATATAATAGTAGACCCCATTTTGAAATGTGTATTTCACAAACCTAATACACCAACAGTTAGCTCTTCAAACCAGTTAAATAGAATTCAAATGGGATGCATTTCCTTGACAGCATGGATACTAGTCAAATTGCCTTCCACGTTCTGTTTTTAATGGTGCAACAACAAGCACAGACAGTTAAACAAAGTAGCTTATTGTCCAAATCTACAGAAGCGACATGGTTTAGACCAGTTAATGTCACACTCTGGAAACGGTTTATAAAGACCCCTTTCATGAGTGAAGGTTAAAAGTCAAAAAAGTTTAAAACATTTTAGACCGCATTTACACCTGTATTTAGCATAGTCCACTTGTGATTGGACTGATAAACGCTTTAGTACCAGGTGTAAACAGGCCCTCAGACAGCAACTCAGGTGTGATACACCAGTTAAGGGACTAAACCAGCTTTTATTAAAGCACCAGTCTACTTTTCAATAAACATTGGGGCTAGCCTAAAGAAAAAAGGCTGGTCACAGTTTGGGATTAAAAAGGACAATGCAGGTTGATACTGATTTCATTGCAGATGCAATGCTGTACTTGCATGACTTCGGGGGGCTTTCAAATAGCATTAGCAAAAAACAGAGGGACTTGGCATGCTTGAATATCAGTACAAGCAGTTATGTTAGTCCAGCCATAAAGCCACAAGTAGAGACCAAAACAGATTCCATTAAGAACAGGGACCCAGGTTAGCAACTGGAACTTGGCTTGTTTAGTTCAAGTCAAGCATAACCTTGAAGCAAAAAAGGGAACTCTGGTTTAGTAGTGTAGCCCAATAAATCAAACTGAGAACAGTCATGAAAGATCAATACCAAAGAGACAGTTGAGTTGAGAAGTTTATTAAAACTACTAAAGTCACATGACCAGGTTAACTTCTCCACTAGACACCACAGTTTGCCCACTAGAGATGGTCTTGACGTTAGCATCTCTTCCTGGAAAAGAAATGGTAGAATCGTGAGGCATTTAAAAACCAAATTCTCATGGTTCCTGAAGTCAGTTTACAACAAGCACTCACTTTTCCTAGTGCAGCTTTGCTCACAGGAGCCAGAAGAGGGATGGCACACTGCTGTACTACAGTGGATGAAGATCTAACAGAGGGGGGAAAGGGATAAGCCACAGAAAGAAAAACACCTAATATTAAGGATTCAGGCAAGGCTGCAGAGCATACGGTTTCCTGTAGAGGAGCCAGTGATGCTGGATCCACAAATGTGAACATCTTCACAACAAAGCGCTTGTAGTGGGTTGGGAACTGAAGACCAGAAGATCCAGCCACCGGAACCAATGAGGTCAGGTAACGGTCATCCTGGTAAGGGCATCTGAAAGGTAAAGAGGCAGTCAGAAGTGCCTTACAGCACACTAGATGGATAAAGACTGGCCTTACTCACCCATCGACCAGAAGGTCCCACTGGGGTAGACTGAGTGGACTGGGGGTTGATGTCGCCCAGCAACGTCCCAGCATTAGGACAATGTTGGGGTCGGTCCTCTCCAAAATGCGCACCTCAACATACACAGGCTCCCGCAGGACTTTTGTGACGGGATAATCAGCATCACCGTAGTAGGACGTGTATGCCTCATCCCCTGAGGAAGAAAACCAGCGTTTAACCAGAAACTGCTGCAACCTGGAGTTTTAGAAAATACTTATGCATACTTGGACAGACACTTACCTTCTGCACAGCCTTTGGTGACACATTGACCATTTGCCAGTCTAAGCTCCACCCTGAGGGGTCCAGAAGCCGCTACTGGTGGAGGTGCAGGAACAGTGTTGACCTCCACAACCAGAGCTTCCACAGAAGTAGCAGAGTACCTACACTGGAAGAGAAGCCTAGACAACAAATAGTGAGCTTGTAGCCTTTGTCAAGGATTCATATTTTTTTTTCTAAATAAAATAAAATCCCTACTCAAAATGGCTGTCCCTTGTGATGGAACCAAGTGGTCCGACACCCACTTCATACGAGGAGGTCATTCGGTTTTCATACACCACATATCCACCGTCCTCCTGCAAATAGTAACTGTTGGCATCCAGGCCATTCTAAGCCATGCAGAACAGAACCACAAGCAGCTACTCACCATCATGCTTGTGCCACATGCAGTGACAGGGAACTGGTATATAGCAAAGGAAGGTGTGGATCCCACAGGACTGCAAGGTGGGTCGTTTCCACCCAGGAGACGGACTGAATCCAGGCTCAAGCGAGGTAGTGTAACATCTCTTGCCACCACTACCACAAACTGACCATCTCTTATACACTGGACAGTCACTGGAACAAGGTACAAGAGCAGGTTATTACTGAGGAGTGGTTTAACATGAACACCTTTGCATTGACTCACTCTTACCTGCCTTCCCATAGAAACACTGCTGTCCGTTAAAGCAGCAGTTGATAGCGTCACACTCAGCACCACTGATACCAGGTGGGCCACATTGGATCTGCTCATAATCAGCTACAGCACATTTGTCAAGGGGCTCTGCCTGCGCCACTGGCTGCTTAGACTGAACCTGCTGATGAAACTGTTGACTAGCTTGTTGTTGAACCTGCTGAGGAAACTGTTGACTAGCTTGTTGTCGAACCTGCTGAGGAAACTGTTGACTAGCTTGTTGTTGAACCTGCTGAGGAAACTGTTGACTAGCTTGTTGTTGAACCTGCTGAGGGAACTGTTGACTAGCTTGTTGTTGAACCTGCTGAGGGAACTGTTGACTAGCTTGTTGTTGAACCTGCTGAGGATACTGTTGACTAGCTTGTTGTTGAACCTTCTGAGGAAACTGTTGACTAGCATGTTGTTGAACCTTCTGAGGAAACTGTTGACTAGCATGTTGTTGAACCTTCTGAGGAAACTGTTGACTAGCTTGTTGTTGAACCTTCAGAGGAAACTGTTGACTAGCTTGTTGTTGAACCTTCTGAGGAAACTGTTGACTAGCTTGTTGTTGAACCTTCAGAGGAAACTGTTGACTAGCTTGTTGTTGAACCTTCTGAGGAAACTGTTGACTAGCATGTTGTTGAACCTTCTGAGGAAACTGTTGACTAGCATGTTGTTGAACCTTCTGAGGAAACTGTTGACTAGCTTGTTGTTGAACCTTCAGAGGAAACTGTTGACTAGCTAGCTGTTGAACCTTCAGAGGAAACTGGGGCAGATTACTCCACTGTGGAACAGCATGACAAAAAGCACAAAACCACACACAAAGTGCCAGCGATTGAACAGCACACCAGCTTCCTGCCATTGTTCAACAGCTAGTCACACTGTTGAGATGATGCCCTTTGGTCTTTTTGTATTCTACAGATTTTGGCTAATTAACGATAATCCCTCCCTCTTCATGAACAGTCATGATTCTCCAGACTTGCCCAAATGGGAGCTTATGCTACCAGAAAATTCTCATCAAAATGATACGCATGTGATGTAGGCCTATATTGACTCCAATTAGTCAGATTTGTCATATTGAAGACAAATAAAAAGGTTCATGCTCAGGTTTGCTACTGGAGCTTGCCCAAAGTACTTTGGGTAGATGTTTGGTGCATTCCGCTTTGCTTGTAGACATGCAGAAATGCTAACTAGCATTACTACTTTTACAATATCTTTATATGGCAGAAATAGTAAGAGTAGTCTGTAGTTCCAAATTTAGCAACACACTCACAAACCTCCCTAAGCACTTCCCCTCGGGGCAATCCCTGTCGCCAGTTTGAAGTGTTCCACAAGTGGACAAGAGAGGTTTATGTGGACAGACCTTCGACTCCTTAGACAGAGGGGACCAGTCTACTCATATATACTTTAATTACAAAATAAATGTAACCGTAATCAGTTACTTATGAAAATGTTCATTATTACAAAGGGGGTTACATCTGAATATTTTCTGTAAAAAGCTAGGATATGTTGAATAATATGAATTTGTTGCTTTGCCTGTGCAGGATGCCTCTTGCCATTTACAGTGTTTTTTTTATATCCAATTGCTAGGACCCATTTCTCAATACTTAGGTCACTTTTTCAAAACTCTTCACACAGTTCTCCTAACAAACTTTCAGCTCGGCACAGCAGATCATTTCACATTCAAAATGCACTAAAACTACCAAAACACAATTCTTTCCCCTAGCAAAGGTTTTCAACCAACACGCACACACACTTTGTCAATCCCCAAACGGACGAGGCGTTTATACTTGACGCACTCGCCGTTGTACTATTCTGTGAAACGACAGAGGGCGACTCGGAGAAATTGTTCTATAAACCATCAGGAAACAGCAGTGAGAGAAGAATGTAGCTACACAGGTGACCATATTTATTTGAATAAACTTCACCAAAAACCACACTACAAAAGAATCGTGTAAAACTCAGTAAACCTTGATTGCTAATCATGAATACGGTGTATGCTTTCGATTTACCCCGAAAGAAAGTGAAATATGACAACCTGCCCCATAGGTGGGGCACATTAACATGACAGCTTGATGTTATCAGATACAATCAAATAAAACAACAAGACAAAATACAAATTAACTTTCAAATAAAATATACTAATTTCTTCTGAACATTGACTGTCATTCTTTCCTCAATAGAATAGCATAGTTCTAATAGGGGCACATTGTAACAGTTACAACATGCCCCACCTGTGCAACTGGGATTTAAACCCGTCTAGTGTCTTCTGCTGGTTAGAGCAGCATTAAAAGAACTCTCAACTTGGTCTTATTTTCAATAAACTTAAGAAATGTACGTCTGTTATGTTAAATGTTCAGTGAGAGCGTCCAAAGAATTATTAATTGGTGCAGTTTCTCTAAATAATGTTGATATGGCAACTAGTAAATACATTAGGTTTCATCATCCCGGCATGTGTGGAAAGTTAACCTGTTACAACTAGCCCCGCGTTTAAATTCCAGACGGAGAAAAAGAATAACTTCTGTACCTCTGCAAGTCACATAGCATGCAGCCATAGGGTTTCAGACTAAATGGGACTTGCGAAGGTACAGTCAGTTCCACCACATTTGCAGAATAAGGCACTCTTTCCAGGTCAAAAGCAAAGTGACAAGTCAGATACAAGCAAGGATTGATGTCAGTTTTATTGAGAAACTTTCTTTTGCCCTTGAACAATTACAGGACCAAGTGTGGCCTTGCCTTCCCACTGAACACCTAGAGAGAAGAAAAAGAGCAAAGTTAGGAGCACTTAAAACATCAAAAGCAACCTTAAAGCAAGAGCTACCGACCTCCATAGGGAGAAGCAGCAATTCCACCATCAGGACCACATGTTGAGTCACAGCAACCACAAACTTGGTCATTTCCATCAGCAGCAAACCACCTGCAACAAGACAAAGCACTTTCAACATGAGCAAAGTCAGCTTTTTAAAAAAAAGAATAAGTGCAACGTACCCATTGGCAAAGGAACAGGATTTGCGCTGAGCGTCACTGGGTGCAGAAGCAATAGTTGCCTTCAGAACACATGTTATGTAGATCTACAAGGGATGACAGACAAGTCAGAAAACCAAAGCAGATGGGAAGAGAAGTCGAATTAACTCTTGTGGTACATACAGAAGGACTGGTGCTCTCCTGGAACATGAATGCCTCCAGCTGGAACTGGATCTTGTCAACCTGGGACCGAGGCATGAAGCGGGAGCTGGAAGCTGTAGCCTTGGCATCCACAAAGCACCTGACGACAAAGTCACCACAAAGAGCAACTCATGAAGGTTTAAAAAGAGCAAACAAAACAGTCCTATAGCATCAAGAGCCATGACCTTACCCATGATTCTCAATGAAGGAATATCTCGGAAGGGAGTTCACGTCAGGCACTTGAGTGGCCACACAGCTGTCCACAAACACACGCAGAGGCACATGATTGTACTGCTTCACAGATGCCTCGATGTTAATAACGCCACCCAGGAAATAGGAGTATGAAGGCCTCTGGTAGGACCAATCGTCTACAAAAGAGAAGGAACACCCTAGGAAGAGCCACATTTGCAAGGTCGAAGGTCCAAAGAAAGTGCACTTACCCAGCATGAGCTTCAGGGAGAACATCAAGACTTCTTCACCAACCTTGGTTGAGGCATAAGGGACCCATGTTGGCCTCAAGGCATCACTGCTTACATTGTGTAGCCTGTGGTTCATGAAAGTACCCATTAAATGGTCTCCCAGTTGCACAAGCAGTGAAAGTCACAGAGGCCACTTACCTTTGATAGTGGCATTGAACGCCAACAATTGCACCATCGGCCCGGGTAATCGGAGTACCTGCAAGAGCCTCAGGGGTGTAGGTAAGAGAGAAGGTGTAGACAAGCTCATCCTCATTCATCTGTAAGAGATTGTAGTTAAAACAAGACAGTTCCTCATGAAGGTGTAATCATTATTATGAATGAGAGAAAGTGCATTGTGCAATACAGTGGACAAACACTTCAAGCAGGAGAAAACAACTGCAGAGCTTAAAACAAACATTTCTTAAGGCCCGTTCATACCAATGCATATGCCAGCTGCCCTGGCATTGCAAATACAACATACAACAGCAGTGTGAACTGACGGTCCTTGAAGAGGACTTTGGATATCCTCAATTTGAACAAACAACCGATTAAGATTTAGGAGTTCTTACCATCTGCACGCTGTTGCAGTCCTGTAATTCATACTCAAAGAGGAGCACCCTAGACTCAGAGTCCTGACCAGCAACAGGACATCCACCTAAAGACAGACCAGTTGGCTGGATCAACTGACCATTGCTAAACAAGTCCTGCTGGACTTCTACAAGAACCCGGTTCTCTCCGCATTGAACCGCTACGCTGCTGGGAGTCACGGGTTGCCTCAACTGGAAGTCCACCGCCAACTCGCTCTGCACCTCGGGAACGACGGGATACCTCCAATCCAAAGGCTTCACTGGACCCTGCAACAGCTGCTTCTCCTGAAGGCCAAAAGGCTCCTGTGCAAGGCCTCTGGAGGCAGGACCCAAAGGACTCTGAAATGGAGAAGCCACTTGCAAAGGATTCCAGAGCTCTGGAGCAGAAAAGGCAGGACTTCTGAAATCTGGATCTGATTTTTGCCCCGTGCTTCTTGGACTTTGACTGTGCATCAAACTTCCCCATGCATCAGGCAGATCAAACACAACCATCACAACCACCACTAACACACCTCTCAGAAGCCCCATCCTAGCAAACTTGGACACAAATGCCACAACACACACCAGTGCTTGGCTTTGCCATTTTGTACAGCTTTGAATGAAGGTGGCTCATCCCCTTTTAGTTGAATTGATTGCCTTTGATTCTCCTCTGGACCTGTAGAGTTTATATGCATCTCTGGGACCCACAGGGATCTGCACAATTTGTATGTCTCTCTTATCTGACAAATCGAGGGGGACATTTACATGACACCATTTTCAAATGAAACTTTAAATGCATTGTGTTCATTTACACAACAACAGTGCTTTGTGGGCCTTAAAAATGCAAACTTTTAAAAACAGGGTTTCAAAGTTTTTGAAAATGAGACCATTATTGTCTCCATGTAAACTACAAAAACATGAATTTGTGAAAACTGTGACATCATGCGCATGCATATTGCGTGTTTAGTCTATAGGCACGTAGTGTTTCTTTGCAAAGTGTCATCGCCATCTACTGGATTCTCTGCAGAGATTCTCCTAGAGATTTAATCAGATCAACGTCATATTTGCACAGTCTAATCTAAAGGCCTTGGTGATGTTTTCCCTGAAGGTCGTGTCAGTGGCGGCCTCACAAAGTTCGATGGTTCGCCATGACACAGGAAGCTGTTGTAAGTCGGGCATACAATGTCCGATCTGCCCCAAACTTCAGATGTTTGATAAGAGTCCTGGCCTGAAGACATCTACATATGAGTTTCAGAATTAGGCATGGCAAAATGGCTCGATAGCGCCACCTACAACATTTCAACGAAGTGCCCCTCCCGCTACGTTTCACGTACAGGTATGAAATTCGGTACACAGCCCAATACCTACAAAAAATCTCCTGGTACAAAATCAACGACACAGAGGGAAGATAGTGAGGGAAGGGCATGAAAAAGTGAATTGAAACACAGTCATTCATTTTTGTCCACTTGCCCTCAGCTTCTTATTCTTTAACATCAGCAGTTTATGCAACTGGCCACAGACCTACGTTTTCTCAAATTTTCCGCCAAAATGTCTCTAGGAAAAATGTGTGACACAAAGAGCAAGAAGAGTTAACAGGACTAAGACTTAAGTTAATGATGGGACACTAAAATGGACAAATATAATAGTAGACCCCATTTTGAAATGTGTATTTCACAAACCTAATACACCAACAGTTAGCTCTTCAAACCAGTTAAATAGAATTCAAATGGGATGCATTTCCTTGACAGCATGGATACTAGTCAAATTGCCTTCCACGTTCTGTTTTTAATGGTGCAACAACAAGCACAGACAGTTAAACAAAGTAGCTTATTGTCCAAATCTACAGAAGCGACATGGTTTAGACCAGTTAATGTCACACTCTGGAAACGGTTTATAAAGACCCCTTTCATGAGTGAAGGTTAAAAGTCAAAAAAGTTTAAAACATTTTAGACCGCATTTACACCTGTATTTAGCATAGTCCACTTGTGATTGGACTGATAAACGCTTTAGTACCAGGTGTAAACAGGCCCTCAGACAGCAACTCAGGTGTGATACACCAGTTAAGGGACTAAACCAGCTTTTATTAAAGCACCAGTCTACTTTTCAATAAACATTGGGGCTAGCCTAAAGAAAAAAGGCTGGTCACAGTTTGGGATTAAAAAGGACAATGCAGGTTGATACTGATTTCATTGCAGATGCAATGCTGTACTTGCATGACTTCGGGGGGCTTTCAAATAGCATTAGCAAAAAACAGAGGGACTTGGCATGCTTGAATATCAGTACAAGCAGTTATGTTAGTCCAGCCATAAAGCCACAAGTAGAGACCAAAACAGATTCCATTAAGAACAGGGACCCAGGTTAGCAACTGGAACTTGGCTTGTTTAGTTCAAGTCAAGCATAACCTTGAAGCAAAAAAGGGAACTCTGGTTTAGTAGTGTAGCCCAATAAATCAAACTGAGAACAGTCATGAAAGATCAATACCAAAGAGACAGTTGAGTTGAGAAGTTTATTAAAACTACTAAAGTCACATGACCAGGTTAACTTCTCCACTAGACACCACAGTTTGCCCACTAGAGATGGTCTTGACGTTAGCATCTCTTCCTGGAAAAGAAATGGTAGAATCGTGAGGCATTTAAAAACCAAATTCTCATGGTTCCTGAAGTCAGTTTACAACAAGCACTCACTTTTCCTAGTGCAGCTTTGCTCACAGGAGCCAGAAGAGGGATGGCACACTGCTGTACTACAGTGGATGAAGATCTAACAGAGGGGGGAAAGGGATAAGCCACAGAAAGAAAAACACCTAATATTAAGGATTCAGGCAAGGCTGCAGAGCATACGGTTTCCTGTAGAGGAGCCAGTGATGCTGGATCCACAAATGTGAACATCTTCACAACAAAGCGCTTGTAGTGGGTTGGGAACTGAAGACCAGAAGATCCAGCCACCGGAACCAATGAGGTCAGGTAACGGTCATCCTGGTAAGGGCATCTGAAAGGTAAAGAGGCAGTCAGAAGTGCCTTACAGCACACTAGATGGATAAAGACTGGCCTTACTCACCCATCGACCAGAAGGTCCCACTGAGGTAGACTGAGTGGACTGGGGGTTGATGTCGCCCAGCAACGTCCCAGCATTAGGACAATGTTGGGGTCGGTCCTCTCCAAAATGCGCACCTCAACATACACAGGCTCCCGCAGGACTTTTGTGACGGGATAATCAGCATCACCGTAGTAGGACGTGTATGCCTCATCCCCTGAGGAAGAAAACCAGCGTTTAACCAGAAACTGCTGCAACCTGGAGTTTTAGAAAATACTTATGCATACTTGGACAGACACTTACCTTCTGCACAGCCTTTGGTGACACATTGACCATTTGCCAGTCTAAGCTCCACCCTGAGGGGTCCAGAAGCCGCTACTGGTGGAGGTGCAGGAACAGTGTTGACCTCCACAACCAGAGCTTCCACAGAAGTAGCAGAGTACCTACACTGGAAGAGAAGCCTAGACAACAAATAGTGAGCTTGTAGCCTTTGTCAAGGATTCATATTTTTTTTTCTAAATAAAATAAAATCCCTACTCAAAATGGCTGTCCCTTGTGATGGAACCAAGTGGTCCGACACCCACTTCATACGAGGAGGTCATTCGGTTTTCATACACCACATATCCACCGTCCTCCTGCAAATAGTAACTGTTGGCATCCAGGCCATTCTAAGCCATGCAGAACAGAACCACAAGCAGCTACTCACCATCATGCTTGTGCCACATGCAGTGACAGGGAACTGGTATATAGCAAAGGAAGGTGTGGATCCCACAGGACTGCAAGGTGGGTCGTTTCCACCCAGGAGACGGACTGAATCCAGGCTCAAGCGAGGTAGTGTAACATCTCTTGCCACCACTACCACAAACTGACCATCTCTTATACACTGGACAGTCACTGGAACAAGGTACAAGAGCAGGTTATTACTGAGGAGTGGTTTAACATGAACACCTTTGCATTGACTCACTCTTACCTGCCTTCCCATAGAAACACTGCTGTCCGTTAAAGCAGCAGTTGATAGCGTCACACTCAGCACCACTGATACCAGGTGGGCCACATTGGATCTGCTCATAATCAGCTACAGCACATTTGTCAAGGGGCTCTGCCTGCGCCACTGGCTGCTTAGACTGAACCTGCTGATGAAACTGTTGACTAGCTTGTTGTTGAACCTGCTGAGGAAACTGTTGACTAGCTTGTTGTCGAACCTGCTGAGGAAACTGTTGACTAGCTTGTTGTTGAACCTGCTGAGGAAACTGTTGACTAGCTTGTTGTTGAACCTGCTGAGGGAACTGTTGACTAGCTTGTTGTTGAACCTGCTGAGGGAACTGTTGACTAGCTTGTTGTTGAACCTGCTGAGGATACTGTTGACTAGCTTGTTGTTGAACCTGCTGAGGATACTGTTGACTAGCTTGTTGTTGAACCTTCAGAGGAAACTGTTGACTAGCTTGTTGTTGAACCTTCTGAGGAAACTGTTGACTAGCATGTTGTTGAACCTTCTGAGGAAACTGTTGACTAGCATGTTGTTGAACCTTCTGAGGAAACTGTTGACTAGCTTGTTGTTGAACCTTCAGAGGAAACTGTTGACTAGCTTGTTGTTGAACCTTCTGAGGAAACTGTTGACTAGCTTGTTGTTGAACCTTCAGAGGAAACTGTTGACTAGCTTGTTGTTGAACCTTCTGAGGAAACTGTTGACTAGCATGTTGTTGAACCTTCTGAGGAAACTGTTGACTAGCTTGTTGTTGAACCTTCAGAGGAAACTGTTGACTAGCTAGCTGTTGAACCTTCAGAGGAAACTGTTGACTAGCTTGTTGTTGAACCTTCTGAGGAAACTGTTGACTAGCATGTTGTTGAACCTTCTGAGGAAACTGTTGACTAGCTTGTTGTTGAACCTTCAGAGGAAACTGTTGACTAGCTAGCTGTTGAACCTTCAGAGGAAACTGGGGCAGATTACTCCACTGTGGAACAGCATGACAAAAAGCACAAAACCACACACAAAGTGCCAGCGATTGAACAGCACACCAGCTTCCTGCCATTGTTCAACAGCTAGTCACACTGTTGAGATGATGCCCTTTGGTCTTTTTGTATTCTACAGATTTTGGCTAATTAACGATAATCCCTCCCTCTTCATGAACAGTCATGATTCTCCAGACTTGCCCAAATGGGAGCTTATGCTACCAGAAAATTCTCATCAAAATGATACGCATGTGATGTAGGCCTATATTGACTCCAATTAGTCAGATTTGTCATATTGAAGACAAATAAAAAGGTTCATGCTCAGGTTTGCTACTGGAGCTTGCCCAAAGTACTTTGGGTAGATGTTTGGTGCATTCCGCTTTGCTTGTAGACATGCAGAAATGCTAACTAGCATTACTACTTTTACAATATCTTTATATGGCAGAAATAGTAAGAGTAGTCTGTAGTTCCAAATTTAGCAACACACTCACAAACCTCCCTAAGCACTTCCCCTCGGGGCAATCCCTGTCGCCAGTTTGAAGTGTTCCACAAGTGGACAAGAGAGGTTTATGTGGACAGACCTTCGACTCCTTAGACAGAGGGGACCAGTCTACTCATATATACTTTAATTACAAAATAAATGTAACCGTAATCAGTTACTTATGAAAATGTTCATTATTACAAAGGGGGTTACATCTGAATATTTTCTGTAAAAAGCTAGGATATGTTGAATAATATGAATTTGTTGCTTTGCCTGTGCAGGATGCCTCTTGCCATTTACAGTGTTTTTTTTATATCCAATTGCTAGGACCCATTTCTCAATACTTAGGTCACTTTTTCAAAACTCTTCACACAGTTCTCCTAACAAACTTTCAGCTCGGCACAGCAGATCATTTCACATTCAAAATGCACTAAAACTACCAAAACACAATTCTTTCCCCTAGCAAAGGTTTTCAACCAACACGCACACACACTTTGTCAATCCCCAAACGGACGAGGCGTTTATACTTGACGCACTCGCCGTTGTACTATTCTGTGAAACGACAGAGGGCGACTCGGAGAAATTGTTCTATAAACCATCAGGAAACAGCAGTGAGAGAAGAATGTAGCTACACAGGTGACCATATTTATTTGAATAAACTTCACCAAAAACCACACTACAAAAGAATCGTGTAAAACTCAGTAAACCTTGATTGCTAATCATGAATACGGTGTATGCTTTCGATTTACCCCGAAAGAAAGTGAAATATGACAACCTGCCCCATAGGTGGGGCACATTAACATGACAGCTTGATGTTATCAGATACAATCAAATAAAACAACAAGACAAAATACAAATTAACTTTCAAATAAAATATACTAATTTCTTCTGAACATTGACTGTCATTCTTTCCTCAATAGAATAGCATAGTTCTAATAGGGGCACATTGTAACAGTTACAACATGCCCCACCTGTGCAACTGGGATTTAAACCCGTCTAGTGTCTTCTGCTGGTTAGAGCAGCATTAAAAGAACTCTCAACTTGGTCTTATTTTCAATAAACTTAAGAAATGTACGTCTGTTATGTTAAATGTTCAGTGAGAGCGTCCAAAGAATTATTAATTGGTGCAGTTTCTCTAAATAATGTTGATATGGCAACTAGTAAATACATTAGGTTTCATCATCCCGGCATGTGTGGAAAGTTAACCTGTTACAACTAGCCCCGCGTTTAAATTCCAGACGGAGAAAAAGAATAACTTCTGTACCTCTGCAAGTCACATAGCATGCAGCCATAGGGTTTCAGACTAAATGGGACTTGCGAAGGTACAGTCAGTTCCACCACATTTGCAGAATAAGGCACTCTTTCCAGGTCAAAAGCAAAGTGACAAGTCAGATACAAGCAAGGATTGATGTCAGTTTTATTGAGAAACTTTCTTTTGCCCTTGAACAATTACAGGACCAAGTGTGGCCTTGCCTTCCCACTGAACACCTAGAGAGAAGAAAAAGAGCAAAGTTAGGAGCACTTAAAACATCAAAAGCAACCTTAAAGCAAGAGCTACCGACCTCCATAGGGAGAAGCAGCAATTCCACCATCAGGACCACATGTTGAGTCACAGCAACCACAAACTTGGTCATTTCCATCAGCAGCAAACCACCTGCAACAAGACAAAGCACTTTCAACATGAGCAAAGTCAGCTTTTTAAAAAAAAGAATAAGTGCAACGTACCCATTGGCAAAGGAACAGGATTTGCGCTGAGCGTCACTGGGTGCAGAAGCAATAGTTGCCTTCAGAACACATGTTATGTAGATCTACAAGGGATGACAGACAAGTCAGAAAACCAAAGCAGATGGGAAGAGAAGTCGAATTAACTCTTGTGGTACATACAGAAGGACTGGTGCTCTCCTGGAACATGAATGCCTCCAGCTGGAACTGGATCTTGTCAACCTGGGACCGAGGCATGAAGCGGGAGCTGGAAGCTGTAGCCTTGGCATCCACAAAGCACCTGACGACAAAGTCACCACAAAGAGCAACTCATGAAGGTTTAAAAAGAGCAAACAAAACAGTCCTATAGCATCAAGAGCCATGACCTTACCCATGATTCTCAATGAAGGAATATCTCGGAAGGGAGTTCACGTCAGGCACTTGAGTGGCCACACAGCTGTCCACAAACACACGCAGAGGCACATGATTGTACTGCTTCACAGATGCCTCGATGTTAATAACGCCACCCAGGAAATAGGAGTATGAAGGCCTCTGGTAGGACCAATCGTCTACAAAAGAGAAGGAACACCCTAGGAAGAGCCACATTTGCAAGGTCGAAGGTCCAAAGAAAGTGCACTTACCCAGCATGAGCTTCAGGGAGAACATCAAGACTTCTTCACCAACCTTGGTTGAGGCATAAGGGACCCATGTTGGCCTCAAGGCATCACTGCTTACATTGTGTAGCCTGTGGTTCATGAAAGTACCCATTAAATGGTCTCCCAGTTGCACAAGCAGTGAAAGTCACAGAGGCCACTTACCTTTGATAGTGGCATTGAACGCCAACAATTGCACCATCGGCCCGGGTAATCGGAGTACCTGCAAGAGCCTCAGGGGTGTAGGTAAGAGAGAAGGTGTAGACAAGCTCATCCTCATTCATCTGTAAGAGATTGTAGTTAAAACAAGACAGTTCCTCATGAAATGTGTAATCATTATTATGAATGAGAGAAAGTGCATTGTGCAATACAGTGGACAAACACTTCAAGCAGGAGAAAACAACTGCAGAGCTTAAAACAAACATTTCTTAAGGCCCGTTCATACCAATGCATATGCCAGCTGCCCTGGCATTGCAAATACAACATACAACAGCAGTGTGAACTGACGGTCCTTGAAGAGGACTTTGGATATCCTCAATTTGAACAAACAACCGATTAAGATTTAGGAGTTCTTACCATCTGCACGCTGTTGCAGTCCTGTAATTCATACTCAAAGAGGAGCACCCTAGACTCAGAGTCCTGACCAGCAACAGGACATCCACCTAAAGACAGACCAGTTGGCTGGATCAACTGACCATTGCTAAACAAGTCCTGCTGGACTTCTACAAGAACCCGGTTCTCTCCGCATTGAACCGCTACGCTGCTGGGAGTCACGGGTTGCCTCAACTGGAAGTCCACCGCCAACTCGCTCTGCACCTCGGGAACGACGGGATACCTCCAATCCAAAGGCTTCACTGGACCCTGCAACAGCTGCTTCTCCTGAAGGCCAAAAGGCTCCTGTGCAAGGCCTCTGGAGGCAGGACCCAAAGGACTCTGAAATGGAGAAGCCACTTGCAAAGGATTCCAGAGCTCTGGAGCAGAAAAGGCAGGACTTCTGAAATCTGGATCTGATTTTTGCCCCGTGCTTCTTGGACTTTGACTGTGCATCAAACTTCCCCATGCATCAGGCAGATCAAACACAACCATCACAACCACCACTAACACACCTCTCAGAAGCCCCATCCTAGCAAACTTGGACACAAATGCCACAACACACACCAGTGCTTGGCTTTGCCATTTTGTACAGCTTTGAATGAAGGTGGCTCATCCCCTTTTAGTTGAATTGATTGCCTTTGATTCTCCTCTGGACCTGTAGAGTTTATATGCATCTCTGGGACCCACAGGGATCTGCACAATTTGTATGTCTCTCTTATCTGACAAATCGAGGGGGACATTTACATGACACCATTTTCAAATGAAACTTTAAATGCATTGTGTTCATTTACACAACAACAGTGCTTTGTGGGCCTTAAAAATGCAAACTTTTAAAAACAGGGTTTCAAAGTTTTTGAAAATGAGACCATTATTGTCTCCATGTAAACTACAAAAACATGAATTTGTGAAAACTGTGACATCATGCGCATGCATATTGCGTGTTTAGTCTATAGGCACGTAGTGTTTCTTTGCAAAGTGTCATCGCCATCTACTGGATTCTCTGCAGAGATTCTCCTAGAGATTTAATCAGATCAACGTCATATTTGCACAGTCTAATCTAAAGGCCTTGGTGATGTTTTCCCTGAAGGTCGTGTCAGTGGCGGCCTCACAAAGTTCGATGGTTCGCCATGACACAGGAAGCTGTTGTAAGTCGGGCATACAATGTCCGATCTGCCCCAAACTTCAGATGTTTGATAAGAGTCCTGGCCTGAAGACATCTACATATGAGTTTCAGAATTAGGCATGGCAAAATGGCTCGATAGCGCCACCTACAACATTTCAACGAAGTGCCCCTCCCGCTACGTTTCACGTACAGGTATGAAATTCGGTACACAGCCCAATACCTACAAAAAATCTCCTGGTACAAAATCAACGACACAGAGGGAAGATAGTGAGGGAAGGGCATGAAAAAGTGAATTGAAACACAGTCATTCATTTTTGTCCACTTGCCCTCAGCTTCTTATTCTTTAACATCAGCAGTTTATGCAACTGGCCACAGACCTACGTTTTCTCAAATTTTCCGCCAAAATGTCTCTAGGAAAAATGTGTGACACAAAGAGCAAGAAGAGTTAACAGGACTAAGACTTAAGTTAATGATGGGACACTAAAATGGACAAATATAATAGTAGACCCCATTTTGAAATGTGTATTTCACAAACCTAATACACCAACAGTTAGCTCTTCAAACCAGTTAAATAGAATTCAAATGGGATGCATTTCCTTGACAGCATGGATACTAGTCAAATTGCCTTCCACGTTCTGTTTTTAATGGTGCAACAACAAGCACAGACAGTTAAACAAAGTAGCTTATTGTCCAAATCTACAGAAGCGACATGGTTTAGACCAGTTAATGTCACACTCTGGAAACGGTTTATAAAGACCCCTTTCATGAGTGAAGGTTAAAAGTCAAAAAAGTTTAAAACATTTTAGACCGCATTTACACCTGTATTTAGCATAGTCCACTTGTGATTGGACTGATAAACGCTTTAGTACCAGGTGTAAACAGGCCCTCAGACAGCAACTCAGGTGTGATACACCAGTTAAGGGACTAAACCAGCTTTTATTAAAGCACCAGTCTACTTTTCAATAAACATTGGGGCTAGCCTAAAGAAAAAAGGCTGGTCACAGTTTGGGATTAAAAAGGACAATGCAGGTTGATACTGATTTCATTGCAGATGCAATGCTGTACTTGCATGACTTCGGGGGGCTTTCAAATAGCATTAGCAAAAAACAGAGGGACTTGGCATGCTTGAATATCAGTACAAGCAGTTATGTTAGTCCAGCCATAAAGCCACAAGTAGAGACCAAAACAGATTCCATTAAGAACAGGGACCCAGGTTAGCAACTGGAACTTGGCTTGTTTAGTTCAAGTCAAGCATAACCTTGAAGCAAAAAAGGGAACTCTGGTTTAGTAGTGTAGCCCAATAAATCAAACTGAGAACAGTCATGAAAGATCAATACCAAAGAGACAGTTGAGTTGAGAAGTTTATTAAAACTACTAAAGTCACATGACCAGGTTAACTTCTCCACTAGACACCACAGTTTGCCCACTAGAGATGGTCTTGACGTTAGCATCTCTTCCTGGAAAAGAAATGGTAGAATCGTGAGGCATTTAAAAACCAAATTCTCATGGTTCCTGAAGTCAGTTTACAACAAGCACTCACTTTTCCTAGTGCAGCTTTGCTCACAGGAGCCAGAAGAGGGATGGCACACTGCTGTACTACAGTGGATGAAGATCTAACAGAGGGGGGAAAGGGATAAGCCACAGAAAGAAAAACACCTAATATTAAGGATTCAGGCAAGGCTGCAGAGCATACGGTTTCCTGTAGAGGAGCCAGTGATGCTGGATCCACAAATGTGAACATCTTCACAACAAAGCGCTTGTAGTGGGTTGGGAACTGAAGACCAGAAGATCCAGCCACCGGAACCAATGAGGTCAGGTAACGGTCATCCTGGTAAGGGCATCTGAAAGGTAAAGAGGCAGTCAGAAGTGCCTTACAGCACACTAGATGGATAAAGACTGGCCTTACTCACCCATCGACCAGAAGGTCCCACTGGGGTAGACTGAGTGGACTGGGGGTTGATGTCGCCCAGCAACGTCCCAGCATTAGGACAATGTTGGGGTCGGTCCTCTCCAAAATGCGCACCTCAACATACACAGGCTCCCGCAGGACTTTTGTGACGGGATAATCAGCATCACCGTAGTAGGACGTGTATGCCTCATCCCCTGAGGAAGAAAACCAGCGTTTAACCAGAAACTGCTGCAACCTGGAGTTTTAGAAAATACTTATGCATACTTGGACAGACACTTACCTTCTGCACAGCCTTTGGTGACACATTGACCATTTGCCAGTCTAAGCTCCACCCTGAGGGGTCCAGAAGCCGCTACTGGTGGAGGTGCAGGAACAGTGTTGACCTCCACAACCAGAGCTTCCACAGAAGTAGCAGAGTACCTACACTGGAAGAGAAGCCTAGACAACAAATAGTGAGCTTGTAGCCTTTGTCAAGGATTCATATTTTTTTTTCTAAATAAAATAAAATGCCTACTCAAAATGGCTGTCCCTTGTGATGGAACCAAGTGGTCCGACACCCACTTCATACGAGGAGGTCATTCGGTTTTCATACACCACATATCCACCGTCCTCCTGCAAATAGTAACTGTTGGCATCCAGGCCATTCTAAGCCATGCAGAACAGAACCACAAGCAGCTACTCACCATCATGCTTGTGCCACATGCAGTGACAGGGAACTGGTATATAGCAAAGGAAGGTGTGGATCCCACAGGACTGCAAGGTGGGTCGTTTCCACCCAGGAGACGGACTGAATCCAGGCTCAAGCGAGGTAGTGTAACATCTCTTGCCACCACTACCACAAACTGACCATCTCTTATACACTGGACAGTCACTGGAACAAGGTACAAGAGCAGGTTATTACTGAGGAGTGGTTTAACATGAACACCTTTGCATTGACTCACTCTTACCTGCCTTCCCATAGAAACACTGCTGTCCGTTAAAGCAGCAGTTGATAGCGTCACACTCAGCACCACTGATACCAGGTGGGCCACATTGGATCTGCTCATAATCAGCTACAGCACATTTGTCAAGGGGCTCTGCCTGCGCCACTGGCTGCTTAGACTGAACCTGCTGATGAAACTGTTGACTAGCTTGTTGTTGAACCTGCTGAGGAAACTGTTGACTAGCTTGTTGTCGAACCTGCTGAGGAAACTGTTGACTAGCTTGTTGTTGAACCTTCAGAGGAAACTGTTGACTAGCTTGTTGTTGAACCTTCTGAGGAAACTGTTGACTAGCATGTTGTTGAACCTTCTGAGGAAACTGTTGACTAGCATGTTGTTGAACCTTCTGAGGAAACTGTTGACTAGCTTGTTGTTGAACCTTCAGAGGAAACTGTTGACTAGCTTGTTGTTGAACCTTCTGAGGAAACTGTTGACTAGCTTGTTGTTGAACCTTCAGAGGAAACTGTTGACTAGCTTGTTGTTGAACCTTCTGAGGAAACTGTTGACTAGCATGTTGTTGAACCTTCTGAGGAAACTGTTGACTAGCTTGTTGTTGAACCTTCAGAGGAAACTGTTGACTAGCTAGCTGTTGAACCTTCAGAGGAAACTGTTGACTAGCTTGTTGTTGAACCTTCTGAGGAAACTGTTGACTAGCATGTCGTTGAACCTTCTGAGGAAACTGTTGACTAGCTTGTTGTTGAACCTTCAGAGGAAACTGTTGACTAGCTAGCTGTTGAACCTTCAGAGGAAACTGGGGCAGATTACTCCACTGTGGAACAGCATGACAAAAAGCACAAAACCACACACAAAGTGCCAGCGATTGAACAGCACACCAGCTTCCTGCCATTGTTCAACAGCTAGTCACACTGTTGAGATGATGCCCTTTGGTCTTTTTGTATTCTACAGATTTTGGCTAATTAACGATAATCCCTCCCTCTTCATGAACAGTCATGATTCTCCAGACTTGCCCAAATGGGAGCTTATGCTACCAGAAAATTCTCATCAAAATGATACGCATGTGATGTAGGCCTATATTGACTCCAATTAGTCAGATTTGTCATATTGAAGACAAATAAAAAGGTTCATGCTCAGGTTTGCTACTGGAGCTTGCCCAAAGTACTTTGGGTAGATGTTTGGTGCATTCCGCTTTGCTTGTAGACATGCAGAAATGCTAACTAGCATTACTACTTTTACAATATCTTTATATGGCAGAAATAGTAAGAGTAGTCTGTAGTTCCAAATTTAGCAACACACTCACAAACCTCCCTAAGCACTTCCCCTCGGGGCAATCCCTGTCGCCAGTTTGAAGTGTTCCACAAGTGGACAAGAGAGGTTTATGTGGACAGACCTTCGACTCCTTAGACAGAGGGGACCAGTCTACTCATATATACTTTAATTACAAAATAAATGTAACCGTAATCAGTTACTTATGAAAATGTTCATTATTACAAAGGGGGTTACATCTGAATATTTTCTGTAAAAAGCTAGGATATGTTGAATAATATGAATTTGTTGCTTTGCCTGTGCAGGATGCCTCTTGCCATTTACAGTGTTTTTTTTATATCCAATTGCTAGGACCCATTTCTCAATACTTAGGTCACTTTTTCAAAACTCTTCACACAGTTCTCCTAACAAACTTTCAGCTCGGCACAGCAGATCATTTCACATTCAAAATGCACTAAAACTACCAAAACACAATTCTTTCCCCTAGCAAAGGTTTTCAACCAACACGCACACACACTTTGTCAATCCCCAAACGGACGAGGCGTTTATACTTGACGCACTCGCCGTTGTACTATTCTGTGAAACGACAGAGGGCGACTCGGAGAAATTGTTCTATAAACCATCAGGAAACAGCAGTGAGAGAAGAATGTAGCTACACAGGTGACCATATTTATTTGAATAAACTTCACCAAAAACCACACTACAAAAGAATCGTGTAAAACTCAGTACCCCGAAAGAAAGTGAAATATGACAACCTGCCCCATAGGTGGGGCACATTAACATGACAGCTTGATGTTATCAGATACAATCAAATAAAACAACAAGACAAAATACAAATTAACTTTCAAATAAAATATACTAATTTCTTCTGAACATTGACTGTCATTCTTTCCTCAATAGAATAGCATAGTTCTAATAGGGGCACATTGTAACAGTTACAACATGCCCCACCTGTGCAACTGGGATTTAAACCCGTCTAGTGTCTTCTGCTGGTTAGAGCAGCATTAAAAGAACTCTCAACTTGGTCTTATTTTCAATAAACTTAAGAAATGTACGTCTGTTATGTTAAATGTTCAGTGAGAGCGTCCAAAGAATTATTAATTGGTGCAGTTTCTCTAAATAATGTTGATATGGCAACTAGTAAATACATTAGGTTTCATCATCCCGGCATGTGTGGAAAGTTAACCTGTTACAACTAGCCCCGCGTTTAAATTCCAGACGGAGAAAAAGAATAACTTCTGTACCTCTGCAAGTCACATAGCATGCAGCCATAGGGTTTCAGACTAAATGGGACTTGCGAAGGTACAGTCAGTTCCACCACATTTGCAGAATAAGGCACTCTTTCCAGGTCAAAAGCAAAGTGACAAGTCAGATACAAGCAAGGATTGATGTCAGTTTTATTGAGAAACTTTCTTTTGCCCTTGAACAATTACAGGACCAAGTGTGGCCTTGCCTTCCCACTGAACACCTAGAGAGAAGAAAAAGAGCAAAGTTAGGAGCACTTAAAACATCAAAAGCAACCTTAAAGCAAGAGCTACCGACCTCCATAGGGAGAAGCAGCAATTCCACCATCAGGACCACATGTTGAGTCACAGCAACCACAAACTTGGTCATTTCCATCAGCAGCAAACCACCTGCAACAAGACAAAGCACTTTCAACATGAGCAAAGTCAGCTTTTTAAAAAAAAGAATAAGTGCAACGTACCCATTGGCAAAGGAACAGGATTTGCGCTGAGCGTCACTGGGTGCAGAAGCAATAGTTGCCTTCAGAACACATGTTATGTAGATCTACAAGGGATGACAGACAAGTCAGAAAACCAAAGCAGATGGGAAGAGAAGTCGAATTAACTCTTGTGGTACATACAGAAGGACTGGTGCTCTCCTGGAACATGAATGCCTCCAGCTGGAACTGGATCTTGTCAACCTGGGACCGAGGCATGAAGCGGGAGCTGGAAGCTGTAGCCTTGGCATCCACAAAGCACCTGACGACAAAGTCACCACAAAGAGCAACTCATGAAGGTTTAAAAAGAGCAAACAAAACAGTCCTATAGCATCAAGAGCCATGACCTTACCCATGATTCTCAATGAAGGAATATCTCGGAAGGGAGTTCACGTCAGGCACTTGAGTGGCCACACAGCTGTCCACAAACACACGCAGAGGCACATGATTGTACTGCTTCACAGATGCCTCGATGTTAATAACGCCACCCAGGAAATAGGAGTATGAAGGCCTCTGGTAGGACCAATCGTCTACAAAAGAGAAGGAACACCCTAGGAAGAGCCACATTTGCAAGGTCGAAGGTCCAAAGAAAGTGCACTTACCCAGCATGAGCTTCAGGGAGAACATCAAGACTTCTTCACCAACCTTGGTTGAGGCATAAGGGACCCATGTTGGCCTCAAGGCATCACTGCTTACATTGTGTAGCCTGTGGTTCATGAAAGTACCCATTAAATGGTCTCCCAGTTGCACAAGCAGTGAAAGTCACAGAGGCCACTTACCTTTGATAGTGGCATTGAACGCCAACAATTGCACCATCGGCCCGGGTAATCGGAGTACCTGCAAGAGCCTCAGGGGTGTAGGTAAGAGAGAAGGTGTAGACAAGCTCATCCTCATTCATCTGTAAGAGATTGTAGTTAAAACAAGACAGTTCCTCATGAAGGTGTAATCATTATTATGAATGAGAGAAAGTGCATTGTGCAATACAGTGGACAAACACTTCAAGCAGGAGAAAACAACTGCAGAGCTTAAAACAAACATTTCTTAAGGCCCGTTCATACCAATGCATATGCCAGCTGCCCTGGCATTGCAAATACAACATACAACAGCAGTGTGAACTGACGGTCCTTGAAGAGGACTTTGGATATCCTCAATTTGAACAAACAACCGATTAAGATTTAGGAGTTCTTACCATCTGCACGCTGTTGCAGTCCTGTAATTCATACTCAAAGAGGAGCACCCTAGACTCAGAGTCCTGACCAGCAACAGGACATCCACCTAAAGACAGACCAGTTGGCTGGATCAACTGACCATTGCTAAACAAGTCCTGCTGGACTTCTACAAGAACCCGGTTCTCTCCGCATTGAACCGCTACGCTGCTGGGAGTCACGGGTTGCCTCAACTGGAAGTCCACCGCCAACTCGCTCTGCACCTCGGGAACGACGGGATACCTCCAATCCAAAGGCTTCACTGGACCCTGCAACAGCTGCTTCTCCTGAAGGCCAAAAGGCTCCTGTGCAAGGCCTCTGGAGGCAGGACCCAAAGGACTCTGAAATGGAGAAGCCACTTGCAAAGGATTCCAGAGCTCTGGAGCAGAAAAGGCAGGACTTCTGAAATCTGGATCTGATTTTTGCCCCGTGCTTCTTGGACTTTGACTGTGCATCAAACTTCCCCATGCATCAGGCAGATCAAACACAACCATCACAACCACCACTAACACACCTCTCAGAAGCCCCATCCTAGCAAACTTGGACACAAATGCCACAACACACACCAGTGCTTGGCTTTGCCATTTTGTACAGCTTTGAATGAAGGTGGCTCATCCCCTTTTAGTTGAATTGATTGCCTTTGATTCTCCTCTGGACCTGTAGAGTTTATATGCATCTCTGGGACCCACAGGGATCTGCACAATTTGTATGTCTCTCTTATCTGACAAATCGAGGGGGACATTTACATGACACCATTTTCAAATGAAACTTTAAATGCATTGTGTTCATTTACACAACAACAGTGCTTTGTGGGCCTTAAAAATGCAAACTTTTAAAAACAGGGTTTCAAAGTTTTTGAAAATGAGACCATTATTGTCTCCATGTAAACTACAAAAACATGAATTTGTGAAAACTGTGACATCATGCGCATGCATATTGCGTGTTTAGTCTATAGGCACGTAGTGTTTCTTTGCAAAGTGTCATCGCCATCTACTGGATTCTCTGCAGAGATTCTCCTAGAGATTTAATCAGATCAACGTCATATTTGCACAGTCTAATCTAAAGGCCTTGGTGATGTTTTCCCTGAAGGTCGTGTCAGTGGCGGCCTCACAAAGTTCGATGGTTCGCCATGACACAGGAAGCTGTTGTAAGTCGGGCATACAATGTCCGATCTGCCCCAAACTTCAGATGTTTGATAAGAGTCCTGGCCTGAAGACATCTACATATGAGTTTCAGAATTAGGCATGGCAAAATGGCTCGATAGCGCCACCTACAACATTTCAACGAAGTGCCCCTCCCGCTACGTTTCACGTACAGGTATGAAATTCGGTACACAGCCCAATACCTACAAAAAATCTCCTGGTACAAAATCAACGACACAGAGGGAAGATAGTGAGGGAAGGGCATGAAAAAGTGAATTGAAACAGTCATTCATTTTTGTCCACTTGCCCTCAGCTTCTTATTCTTTAACATCAGCAGTTTATGCAACTGGCCACAGACCTACGTTTTCTCAAATTTTCCGCCAAAATGTCTCTAGGAAAAATGTGTGACACAAAGAGCAAGAAGAGTTAACAGGACTAAGACTTAAGTTAATGATGGGACACTAAAATGGACAAATATAATAGTAGACCCCATTTTGAAATGTGTATTTCACAAACCTAATACACCAACAGTTAGCTCTTCAAACCAGTTAAATAGAATTCAAATGAGATGCATTTCCTTGACAGCATGGATACTAGTCAAATTGCCTTCCACGTTCTGTTTTTAATGGTGCAACAACAAGCACAGACAGTTAAACAAAGTAGCTTATTGTCCAAATCTACAGAAGCGACATGGTTTAGACCAGTTAATGTCACACTCTGGAAACGGTTTATAAAGACCCCTTTCATGAGTGAAGGTTAAAAGTCAAAAAAGTTTAAAACATTTTAGACCGCATTTACACCTGTATTTAGCATAGTCCACTTGTGATTGGACTGATAAACGCTTTAGTACCAGGTGTAAACAGGCCCTCAGACAGCAACTCAGGTGTGATACACCAGTTAAGGGACTAAACCAGCTTTTATTAAAGCACCAGTCTACTTTTCAATAAACATTGGGGCTAGCCTAAAGAAAAAAGGCTGGTCACAGTTTGGGATTAAAAAGGACAATGCAGGTTGATACTGATTTCATTGCAGATGCAATGCTGTACTTGCATGACTTCGGGGGGCTTTCAAATAGCATTAGCAAAAAACAGAGGGACTTGGCATGCTTGAATATCAGTACAAGCAGTTATGTTAGTCCAGCCATAAAGCCACAAGTAGAGACCAAAACAGATTCCATTAAGAACAGGGACCCAGGTTAGCAACTGGAACTTGGCTTGTTTAGTTCAAGTCAAGCATAACCTTGAAGCAAAAAAGGGAACTCTGGTTTAGTAGTGTAGCCCAATAAATCAAACTGAGAACAGTCATGAAAGATCAATACCAAAGAGACAGTTGAGTTGAGAAGTTTATTAAAACTACTAAAGTCACATGACCAGGTTAACTTCTCCACTAGACACCACAGTTTGCCCACTAGAGATGGTCTTGACGTTAGCATCTCTTCCTGGAAAAGAAATGGTAGAATCGTGAGGCATTTAAAAACCAAATTCTCATGGTTCCTGAAGTCAGTTTACAACAAGCACTCACTTTTCCTAGTGCAGCTTTGCTCACAGGAGCCAGAAGAGGGATGGCACACTGCTGTACTACAGTGGATGAAGATCTAACAGAGGGGGGAAAGGGATAAGCCACAGAAAGAAAAACACCTAATATTAAGGATTCAGGCAAGGCTGCAGAGCATACGGTTTCCTGTAGAGGAGCCAGTGATGCTGGATCCACAAATGTGAACATCTTCACAACAAAGCGCTTGTAGTGGGTTGGGAACTGAAGACCAGAAGATCCAGCCACCGGAACCAATGAGGTCAGGTAACGGTCATCCTGGTAAGGGCATCTGAAAGGTAAAGAGGCAGTCAGAAGTGCCTTACAGCACACTAGATGGATAAAGACTGGCCTTACTCACCCATCGACCAGAAGGTCCCACTGGGGTAGACTGAGTGGACTGGGGGTTGATGTCGCCCAGCAACGTCCCAGCATTAGGACAATGTTGGGGTCGGTCCTCTCCAAAATGCGCACCTCAACATACACAGGCTCCCGCAGGACTTTTGTGACGGGATAATCAGCATCACCGTAGTAGGACGTGTATGCCTCATCCCCTGAGGAAGAAAACCAGCGTTTAACCAGAAACTGCTGCAACCTGGAGTTTTAGAAAATACTTATGCATACTTGGACAGACACTTACCTTCTGCACAGCCTTTGGTGACACATTGACCATTTGCCAGTCTAAGCTCCACCCTGAGGGGTCCAGAAGCCGCTACTGGTGGAGGTGCAGGAACAGTGTTGACCTCCACAACCAGAGCTTCCACAGAAGTAGCAGAGTACCTACACTGGAAGAGAAGCCTAGACAACAAATAGTGAGCTTGTAGCCTTTGTCAAGGATTCATATTTTTTTTTCTAAATAAAATAAAATCCCTACTCAAAATGGCTGTCCCTTGTGATGGAACCAAGTGGTCCGACACCCACTTCATACGAGGAGGTCATTCGGTTTTCATACACCACATATCCACCGTCCTCCTGCAAATAGTAACTGTTGGCATCCAGGCCATTCTAAGCCATGCAGAACAGAACCACAAGCAGCTACTCACCATCATGCTTGTGCCACATGCAGTGACAGGGAACTGGTATATAGCAAAGGAAGGTGTGGATCCCACAGGACTGCAAGGTGGGTCGTTTCCACCCAGGAGACGGACTGAATCCAGGCTCAAGCGAGGTAGTGTAACATCTCTTGCCACCACTACCACAAACTGACCATCTCTTATACACTGGACAGTCACTGGAACAAGGTACAAGAGCAGGTTATTACTGAGGAGTGGTTTAACATGAACACCTTTGCATTGACTCACTCTTACCTGCCTTCCCATAGAAACACTGCTGTCCGTTAAAGCAGCAGTTGATAGCGTCACACTCAGCACCACTGATACCAGGTGGGCCACATTGGATCTGCTCATAATCAGCTACAGCACATTTGTCAAGGGGCTCTGCCTGCGCCACTGGCTGCTTAGACTGAACCTGCTGATGAAACTGTTGACTAGCTTGTTGTTGAACCTGCTGAGGAAACTGTTGACTAGCTTGTTGTCGAACCTGCTGAGGAAACTGTTGACTAGCTTGTTGTTGAACCTGCTGAGGAAACTGTTGACTAGCTTGTTGTTGAACCTGCTGAGGGAACTGTTGACTAGCTTGTTGTTGAACCTGCTGAGGGAACTGTTGACTAGCTTGTTGTTGAACCTGCTGAGGATACTGTTGACTAGCTTGTTGTTGAACCTGCTGAGGATACTGTTGACTAGCTTGTTGTTGAACCTTCAGAGGAAACTGTTGACTAGCTTGTTGTTGAACCTTCTGAGGAAACTGTTGACTAGCATGTTGTTGAACCTTCTGAGGAAACTGTTGACTAGCATGTTGTTGAACCTTCTGAGGAAACTGTTGACTAGCTTGTTGTTGAACCTTCAGAGGAAACTGTTGACTAGCTTGTTGTTGAACCTTCTGAGGAAACTGTTGACTAGCTTGTTGTTGAACCTTCAGAGGAAACTGTTGACTAGCTTGTTGTTGAACCTTCTGAGGAAACTGTTGACTAGCATGTTGTTGAACCTTCTGAGGAAACTGTTGACTAGCTTGTTGTTGAACCTTCAGAGGAAACTGTTGACTAGCTAGCTGTTGAACCTTCAGAGGAAACTGGGGCAGATTACTCCACTGTGGAACAGCATGACAAAAAGCACAAAACCACACACAAAGTGCCAGCGATTGAACAGCACACCAGCTTCCTGCCATTGTTCAACAGCTAGTCACACTGTTGAGATCTTCTTCTTCTTCTTCTTTAAAGTTATTGGCGGTTGGCATACCAATTTGGTGCATTACCGCCACCAACTGCTTGGGGTGTGGAGCTTCAATGCGGATTTATATGCTAATAAAAAAAAAAAAATAAAAAAAAAAAAATTGTAGTGTTGTTTTTAAATTCTATCAAATAAACCTGTTTCTTTTAAGTACCTAATGAGAACTGGCCATACTGATGGTTTTGATGTAGAAAAAGAAAGTAAACCCTCTACTGATAATTGTGTATAACCTAATTCTTTGACTTGTTCTAATAGTATAGTTCTTTCCATGTTGTATGCTTCACACTCTAGTAATACATGTTCTACAGTTTCTCTCTTGTCACAGTTAATGCATAGTCCCGTTGCGTGTTTCCCTAAACGACTGAGATTATGATTGAGACCTGTATGTCCAATTCTTAACCTTGTGATCACTGTTTCTCCCCTTCGATTCCAACCACCCTGTCTCCTTGTTGTCACTTGTTTCTGTACTTTATATAAAAAACGACCTTTGATCTCCTTATCCCATTGTTCTTGCCATAACCCATTGATTCCTGATTTAATGACACTTTTCACTTCCATTTTACTCAATGGAACTATCCATTGCAGATCTGACTCAAGAGTCTTTTTAGCCAAACAATCAACTGCTTCATTACCCTCTATTTCAACGTGAGATGGGACCCACATAAAACTCACTACAATATTAAGATTTTGTAATCTATATAGACTATGAAAGATTTCATAAATCAAGTCAGGCCTACAGACAGATTTGCAGTTTGCAATACTTATTAATGATGCCATTGAGTCTGAGCAGATAATATATTTATTAGGTCCAACCTCCTCTATCCACGTGAGTGCTAGTAAAATAGCTAAAAGTTCCACAGTGTAAACTGCTAAATGATCTGAAGTTCTTTTAAGTATGGATTTCTGAAAGTGTGGTATATATACTGCAGCTCCCGTCTTTCCTGTATTTGGGTCTTTTGAGCCATCTGTAAATATTTGAATACTATTATTATAATTGAGAGCTAGATATTGCTTTACCAGATCGTTCATCCCACCATATTCCTTGCATTGTTTTAATGTATTTGCGATTTCAAGGTCCACAACTGGTAATGGAAACATCCAAGGGGGAATAGTAGGTAACGCCACTGCACAGCTGTTAGTTAATTTAACTAGTCCCAGTTTCTCGGCTTGTCCGTTTCCCACCCATCCAAAACTATTAAATTGCTTTCTTCCATGCTCCCAACATGAATTTAACACTGGTTTAGTTGGATGACCCTGCTTATGCCCCTGTAAGTTTACCCAATATACCATGGCAAGCTGAAGACGTCTCAGAGATAAAGGCATCTCCCCAACCTCCACCTGTAGAGCTGGGATTGAAGAAGTCTTGATTGCACCACTACATAGGCGGAGGGCTTGTGTTTGGATTAAGTCAAGCCTTTGCAAATGAGATTTTGCAGCTGAACTAAATGCAATGCATGCATAATCCAATGTTGATCTAATTAACGCAATATAAATATGTTTAAGAGAGTTCATACTGGCACCCCAACCACTTCCTACCAGGCATCTCATAACATTGACTGCCTTCTTACACTTGGTAACATTTTTCTGTATATGATCTCCAAATGTCAACTTATGGTCCATCCACACACCTAAAAACCTTATACTTTGAACCTGCTTGATTGATTGCCCATAAAGAGTAATTTGTATTGCAGGATTATTACACTTCTTAGAAAAACAAATAACCTGTGTCTTGTCCACAGAAAACCGAAAACCCCACCTATTTCCCCAATTCTCAACAATGTTGACTGCTGTCTGTAGCTTTTTTCCAACAAATGCTGCATTACGACCCCTTACCCATATTGCCCCATCATCTGCATATAAAGACCTCCCAAGTCTAGTATCAACCTCTGAAAAAACCTCATTAATCATGATATTAAACAAAATAGGACTACATACACTTCCTTGTGGTACCCCATTTTCTATAGAGTAAACTTTAGAGTAAGATACTCCAACTCTTACCTCTATAGTCCTGTCCTTCAGAAAATTCATAATCCAGTTGAACATTCTTCCCCCAATTCCCATGGATTCTAATTTAATCAGAAGACCCTCTTTCCACAACATATCATAGGCCTTCTCCACATCAAAGAAGACAGCAGCTACCAGTTCCTTTTTAGTCTGAGCCTTCCTGATTTCATCCTCCAAGCATATCACCGGATCCATAGTTGACCTCCCTCTACGGAAACCACTTTGTTGTGGTATTAGCAAATTCCTACTTTCTAATATGTAAGTTAACCTGTCAGTGACCATACGTTCCATTATTTTACATAAATTAGATGTTAGTGCGATAGGTCTATAACTAGTTGTTTCACCTTTATCTTTACCTGGTTTCCCAATTGGGATAACAACAGAGTGTTTCCATGCTGACGGCAATACCCCTAACTCCCATACCTTATTATATAGCTGCAGGATCACCAACTGCGCTTGAGGATTTAAGTTTTCAACCATTTTATAACATATTTCATCCTTACCAGGAGATGTTTCTCTGGCTCCTACCAAAGCTCTTTTCAGCTCAAAAAAAGAATAAAAATCATTTACTGTTCCATTAAAATCTTCCTTTTCCATTATGATGTTAGAGTGCTCTCTCATTACTTCATCTCTACCTTTCATTGCATCAGGTGTCAGATTTGTAGAACTATGAACTTTTACAAATGTTTTTGCCAGAGCCTCCGCTTTATCTTTATTTGTTATCATAATTTTGTTATTATATTTAATAGCTGGCAATGTATACTCCCTCCTAATTCCTCCCATCCTTCTTATCATGTCCCATACTTGACTAATATGCGTTTCTCTCCCTATATTATTGCAAAATTGCTTCCAGTAATTTTGTTTAGCTTTTCTAATCGTCCGTCTAACTTCTGCTTGTGCCTTTTTGTATTCTATTAGGTCATTAAAAGAGAAGGATCCTTTAACTTTCCTAAAAGCTCTATTTCTTGTCTTAATTGCTTTATTGCATTCGTCTGACCACCAGGGAACTGTCTTGTGTTGTTTTAATCCATTTCCTTTACCAATAACTTCTTTTGCAGTGGAATGCATGATTTCTACTATGTTTGCATTAAAATCATCTATACTATCATATCTGATTTGACTAATTCCTTCTAACCTCATACTACATATCGTATTATAAAGTGCCCAATTAGCATTTTTTAATTTCCATCTAGGGAAACCCATTTCCTCCAACTGAATTGGTCCCACTCCTATTTCACAGACTATTGGATAATGGTCACTACCTACTGTGGAATCGTGTACAACATCCCACTTACTAATTCTTGCTATTTGTTTAGAGACCAATGTTATATCAATTGGAGATTCTAACCCTCTTGCTACATCTACTCTAGTTGCTCTTCCATCATTCAAACAAACTAGATCTTGCTCCTCTATAAATTCTTCCACCACACCTCCATTATAATCAGTGTGTGTACCACCCCAAAGTGTGCTATGAGCATTAAAATCCCCACACCAAACGGTCTTATGTGATTCTTCACCAATTATCTTTTCTAAAGTTTCTTTACTTAGTTTCCCACATGGATTATAATAGTTCACTATCCATATGTTCGTTTTTCCTATCCATACTTCAACTACAATCGCCTCAGAATCTTTACTTACATTTATAATCCTATATCCTATTCCCTGTTGAACAAACATAGCTACACCTCCTCCAGTACCACTTTCCCTGTCCCTACGTACAGCCACATATCCATGTAGTATAAAATCTAAGTGAGGCCTAAGCCATGTTTCTTGTACGCAAATAACGTTTGGTTTCTCACTCCTTTCTTCAATATACTTTTTAAATTCCTGCCCGTTAGAACAAAGACTCCGAGCATTCCATTGCAGAATTACAATAACCATTACGATTCTCCACATGATGACTGAATTTCCTGTGTCCCTGCTATGAGTGTTTCATTTATTGCATCTACTGTTATTTCCCCCAAATTAAGGTATTTTTGTGCTGCCTTTATGATAATTTTAATCCTCTCTGTTCTGCTTTGTGTTTGAGCTGAACAATTGACTACTTCTGCCAGAAATGCTACAAACACAACACTATCCACTCCAATACCTGGTTTGGTTGCTGTAGGGCTATCATCTCTTCTTGTCCTGTTAGGATTCTGATCCTGTCTCTGTTCAGCCACTCTCGTTATTGGTGATATTATCTCACTTCTTTTTGCATTAGTTACTTTAATGGCTTCAGCATACGTCAACTTTCCTTCAACTCTGATTCTCTGTACTTCCGCCGCTCGTTTATGCGCCTCACATCCTTTATACGCAGCACTATGTTCGCCCCCACAATTGCAGCATTTGTTTTTTGTACCTTTGTTACATTTGCCATATTCATGATCTTCTCCTCCACATTTACCACACCTCTGTTTGCCTCTACACACCGCTGCTACATGACCATATCGTTGGCATTTAAAACACCTTAGGGGAGGCGGAACATATGTTCGTACCTGAAAACTCATGAATCCTACTTTAACTCTTCTTGGGAGCACTTCCTCTTGAAATTGCAATAGTATAGATAAGCTCTCCTGTTTTGTTCCATTCTTGAAATACATCAATCTCCTAGCCTTCACTACTTTAGCTCCTGATACATTCTCCAAGATTTCTTCAGATGTTAAATCTGTTGAAATCCCTGTAATTACTCCTTGCACTGTTTTCTTTTGTCCCCAAACAAAACATTTAACTTCCTTTCCTGCCAAAGTTGTCATTTTAATCATATCATCTCTCTGTTTGGCGTCAGAACAGGTAATCATCAAGCTACCATCTCTAAGTGGTTTAACATTCACAGTACCTACTTTGTCATGTAAGGCTTTCGTCAGTTTCAATGGGTTAACAGAACCAGGAGAATCAAACTGAAGTTTTACCTTAAACTCTTCCCCTCTATTTTGAGATGAAACTTTACTGACTATACTCTCCACATCCGAATCCCAACGATTATCATCATTAAGGTTTTTATTTTTCTTTTTCCTTTTGAAATTTCGTACTATTGTATACCATTCTCCACTGTTAGTTTCTCCAGCATTTTCTTCTCCCATCTCCACCTCACCTCCCACTCCTACGTTACTTCCTGCCATCTCTGCTCCACACCCCTTCTCCACTCCACTTCCTGCCATTGTTCAACAGCTAGTCACACTGTTGAGATGATGCCCTTTGGTCTTTTTGTATTCTACAGATTTTGGCTAATTAACGATAATCCCTCCCTCTTCATGAACAGTCATGATTCTCCAGACTTGCCCAAATGGGAGCTTATGCTACCAGAAAATTCTCATCAAAATGATACGCATGTGATGTAGGCCTATATTGACTCCAATTAGTCAGATTTGTCATATTGAAGACAAATAAAAAGGTTCATGCTCAGGTTTGCTACTGGAGCTTGCCCAAAGTACTTTGGGTAGATGTTTGGTGCATTCCGCTTTGCTTGTAGACATGCAGAAATGCTAACTAGCATTACTACTTTTACAATATCTTTATATGGCAGAAATAGTAAGAGTAGTCTGTAGTTCCAAATTTAGCAACACACTCACAAACCTCCCTAAGCACTTCCCCTCGGGGCAATCCCTGTCGCCAGTTTGAAGTGTTCCACAAGTGGACAAGAGAGGTTTATGTGGACAGACCTTCGACTCCTTAGACAGAGGGGACCAGTCTACTCATATATACTTTAATTACAAAATAAATGTAACCGTAATCAGTTACTTATGAAAATGTTCATTATTACAAAGGGGGTTACATCTGAATATTTTCTGTAAAAAGCTAGGATATGTTGAATAATATGAATTTGTTGCTTTGCCTGTGCAGGATGCCTCTTGCCATTTACAGTGTTTTTTTTATATCCAATTGCTAGGACCCATTTCTCAATACTTAGGTCACTTTTTCAAAACTCTTCACACAGTTCTCCTAACAAACTTTCAGCTCGGCACAGCAGATCATTTCACATTCAAAATGCACTAAAACTACCAAAACACAATTCTTTCCCCTAGCAAAGGTTTTCAACCAACACGCACACACACTTTGTCAATCCCCAAACGGACGAGGCGTTTATACTTGACGCACTCGCCGTTGTACTATTCTGTGAAACGACAGAGGGCGACTCGGAGAAATTGTTCTATAAACCATCAGGAAACAGCAGTGAGAGAAGAATGTAGCTACACAGGTGACCATATTTATTTGAATAAACTTCACCAAAAACCACACTACAAAAGAATCGTGTAAAACTCAGTAAACCTTGATTGCTAATCATGAATACGGTGTATGCTTTCGATTTACCCCGAAAGAAAGTGAAATATGACAACCTGCCCCATAGGTGGGGCACATTAACATGACAGCTTGATGTTATCAGATACAATCAAATAAAACAACAAGACAAAATACAAATTAACTTTCAAATAAAATATACTAATTTCTTCTGAACATTGACTGTCATTCTTTCCTCAATAGAATAGCATAGTTCTAATAGGGGCACATTGTAACAGTTACAACATGCCCCACCTGTGCAACTGGGATTTAAACCCGTCTAGTGTCTTCTGCTGGTTAGAGCAGCATTAAAAGAACTCTCAACTTGGTCTTATTTTCAATAAACTTAAGAAATGTACGTCTGTTATGTTAAATGTTCAGTGAGAGCGTCCAAAGAATTATTAATTGGTGCAGTTTCTCTAAATAATGTTGATATGGCAACTAGTAAATACATTAGGTTTCATCATCCCGGCATGTGTGGAAAGTTAACCTGTTACAACTAGCCCCGCGTTTAAATTCCAGACGGAGAAAAAGAATAACTTCTGTACCTCTGCAAGTCACATAGCATGCAGCCATAGGGTTTCAGACTAAATGGGACTTGCGAAGGTACAGTCAGTTCCACCACATTTGCAGAATAAGGCACTCTTTCCAGGTCAAAAGCAAAGTGACAAGTCAGATACAAGCAAGGATTGATGTCAGTTTTATTGAGAAACTTTCTTTTGCCCTTGAACAATTACAGGACCAAGTGTGGCCTTGCCTTCCCACTGAACACCTAGAGAGAAGAAAAAGAGCAAAGTTAGGAGCACTTAAAACATCAAAAGCAACCTTAAAGCAAGAGCTACCGACCTCCATAGGGAGAAGCAGCAATTCCACCATCAGGACCACATGTTGAGTCACAGCAACCACAAACTTGGTCATTTCCATCAGCAGCAAACCACCTGCAACAAGACAAAGCACTTTCAACATGAGCAAAGTCAGCTTTTTAAAAAAAAGAATAAGTGCAACGTACCCATTGGCAAAGGAACAGGATTTGCGCTGAGCGTCACTGGGTGCAGAAGCAATAGTTGCCTTCAGAACACATGTTATGTAGATCTACAAGGGATGACAGACAAGTCAGAAAACCAAAGCAGATGGGAAGAGAAGTCGAATTAACTCTTGTGGTACATACAGAAGGACTGGTGCTCTCCTGGAACATGAATGCCTCCAGCTGGAACTGGATCTTGTCAACCTGGGACCGAGGCATGAAGCGGGAGCTGGAAGCTGTAGCCTTGGCATCCACAAAGCACCTGACGACAAAGTCACCACAAAGAGCAACTCATGAAGGTTTAAAAAGAGCAAACAAAACAGTCCTATAGCATCAAGAGCCATGACCTTACCCATGATTCTCAATGAAGGAATATCTCGGAAGGGAGTTCACGTCAGGCACTTGAGTGGCCACACAGCTGTCCACAAACACACGCAGAGGCACATGATTGTACTGCTTCACAGATGCCTCGATGTTAATAACGCCACCCAGGAAATAGGAGTATGAAGGCCTCTGGTAGGACCAATCGTCTACAAAAGAGAAGGAACACCCTAGGAAGAGCCACATTTGCAAGGTCGAAGGTCCAAAGAAAGTGCACTTACCCAGCATGAGCTTCAGGGAGAACATCAAGACTTCTTCACCAACCTTGGTTGAGGCATAAGGGACCCATGTTGGCCTCAAGGCATCACTGCTTACATTGTGTAGCCTGTGGTTCATGAAAGTACCCATTAAATGGTCTCCCAGTTGCACAAGCAGTGAAAGTCACAGAGGCCACTTACCTTTGATAGTGGCATTGAACGCCAACAATTGCACCATCGGCCCGGGTAATCGGAGTACCTGCAAGAGCCTCAGGGGTGTAGGTAAGAGAGAAGGTGTAGACAAGCTCATCCTCATTCATCTGTAAGAGATTGTAGTTAAAACAAGACAGTTCCTCATGAAGGTGTAATCATTATTATGAATGAGAGAAAGTGCATTGTGCAATACAGTGGACAAACACTTCAAGCAGGAGAAAACAACTGCAGAGCTTAAAACAAACATTTCTTAAGGCCCGTTCATACCAATGCATATGCCAGCTGCCCTGGCATTGCAAATACAACATACAACAGCAGTGTGAACTGACGGTCCTTGAAGAGGACTTTGGATATCCTCAATTTGAACAAACAACCGATTAAGATTTAGGAGTTCTTACCATCTGCACGCTGTTGCAGTCCTGTAATTCATACTCAAAGAGGAGCACCCTAGACTCAGAGTCCTGACCAGCAACAGGACATCCACCTAAAGACAGACCAGTTGGCTGGATCAACTGACCATTGCTAAACAAGTCCTGCTGGACTTCTACAAGAACCCGGTTCTCTCCGCATTGAACCGCTACGCTGCTGGGAGTCACGGGTTGCCTCAACTGGAAGTCCACCGCCAACTCGCTCTGCACCTCGGGAACGACGGGATACCTCCAATCCAAAGGCTTCACTGGACCCTGCAACAGCTGCTTCTCCTGAAGGCCAAAAGGCTCCTGTGCAAGGCCTCTGGAGGCAGGACCCAAAGGACTCTGAAATGGAGAAGCCACTTGCAAAGGATTCCAGAGCTCTGGAGCAGAAAAGGCAGGACTTCTGAAATCTGGATCTGATTTTTGCCCCGTGCTTCTTGGACTTTGACTGTGCATCAAACTTCCCCATGCATCAGGCAGATCAAACACAACCATCACAACCACCACTAACACACCTCTCAGAAGCCCCATCCTAGCAAACTTGGACACAAATGCCACAACACACACCAGTGCTTGGCTTTGCCATTTTGTACAGCTTTGAATGAAGGTGGCTCATCCCCTTTTAGTTGAATTGATTGCCTTTGATTCTCCTCTGGACCTGTAGAGTTTATATGCATCTCTGGGACCCACAGGGATCTGCACAATTTGTATGTCTCTCTTATCTGACAAATCGAGGGGGACATTTACATGACACCATTTTCAAATGAAACTTTAAATGCATTGTGTTCATTTACACAACAACAGTGCTTTGTGGGCCTTAAAAATGCAAACTTTTAAAAACAGGGTTTCAAAGTTTTTGAAAATGAGACCATTATTGTCTCCATGTAAACTACAAAAACATGAATTTGTGAAAACTGTGACATCATGCGCATGCATATTGCGTGTTTAGTCTATAGGCACGTAGTGTTTCTTTGCAAAGTGTCATCGCCATCTACTGGATTCTCTGCAGAGATTCTCCTAGAGATTTAATCAGATCAACGTCATATTTGCACAGTCTAATCTAAAGGCCTTGGTGATGTTTTCCCTGAAGGTCGTGTCAGTGGCGGCCTCACAAAGTTCGATGGTTCGCCATGACACAGGAAGCTGTTGTAAGTCGGGCATACAATGTCCGATCTGCCCCAAACTTCAGATGTTTGATAAGAGTCCTGGCCTGAAGACATCTACATATGAGTTTCAGAATTAGGCATGGCAAAATGGCTCGATAGCGCCACCTACAACATTTCAACGAAGTGCCCCTCCCGCTACGTTTCACGTACAGGTATGAAATTCGGTACACAGCCCAATACCTACAAAAAATCTCCTGGTACAAAATCAACGACACAGAGGGAAGATAGTGAGGGAAGGGCATGAAAAAGTGAATTGAAACACAGTCATTCATTTTTGTCCACTTGCCCTCAGCTTCTTATTCTTTAACATCAGCAGTTTATGCAACTGGCCACAGACCTACGTTTTCTCAAATTTTCCGCCAAAATGTCTCTAGGAAAAATGTGTGACACAAAGAGCAAGAAGAGTTAACAGGACTAAGACTTAAGTTAATGATGGGACACTAAAATGGACAAATATAATAGTAGACCCCATTTTGAAATGTGTATTTCACAAACCTAATACACCAACAGTTAGCTCTTCAAACCAGTTAAATAGAATTCAAATGAGATGCATTTCCTTGACAGCATGGATACTAGTCAAATTGCCTTCCACGTTCTGTTTTTAATGGTGCAACAACAAGCACAGACAGTTAAACAAAGTAGCTTATTGTCCAAATCTACAGAAGCGACATGGTTTAGACCAGTTAATGTCACACTCTGGAAACGGTTTATAAAGACCCCTTTCATGAGTGAAGGTTAAAAGTCAAAAAAGTTTAAAACATTTTAGACCGCATTTACACCTGTATTTAGCATAGTCCACTTGTGATTGGACTGATAAACGCTTTAGTACCAGGTGTAAACAGGCCCTCAGACAGCAACTCAGGTGTGATACACCAGTTAAGGGACTAAACCAGCTTTTATTAAAGCACCAGTCTACTTTTCAATAAACATTGGGGCTAGCCTAAAGAAAAAAGGCTGGTCACAGTTTGGGATTAAAAAGGACAATGCAGGTTGATACTGATTTCATTGCAGATGCAATGCTGTACTTGCATGACTTCGGGGGGCTTTCAAATAGCATTAGCAAAAAACAGAGGGACTTGGCATGCTTGAATATCAGTACAAGCAGTTATGTTAGTCCAGCCATAAAGCCACAAGTAGAGACCAAAACAGATTCCATTAAGAACAGGGACCCAGGTTAGCAACTGGAACTTGGCTTGTTTAGTTCAAGTCAAGCATAACCTTGAAGCAAAAAAGGGAACTCTGGTTTAGTAGTGTAGCCCAATAAATCAAACTGAGAACAGTCATGAAAGATCAATACCAAAGAGACAGTTGAGTTGAGAAGTTTATTAAAACTACTAAAGTCACATGACCAGGTTAACTTCTCCACTAGACACCACAGTTTGCCCACTAGAGATGGTCTTGACGTTAGCATCTCTTCCTGGAAAAGAAATGGTAGAATCGTGAGGCATTTAAAAACCAAATTCTCATGGTTCCTGAAGTCAGTTTACAACAAGCACTCACTTTTCCTAGTGCAGCTTTGCTCACAGGAGCCAGAAGAGGGATGGCACACTGCTGTACTACAGTGGATGAAGATCTAACAGAGGGGGGAAAGGGATAAGCCACAGAAAGAAAAACACCTAATATTAAGGATTCAGGCAAGGCTGCAGAGCATACGGTTTCCTGTAGAGGAGCCAGTGATGCTGGATCCACAAATGTGAACATCTTCACAACAAAGCGCTTGTAGTGGGTTGGGAACTGAAGACCAGAAGATCCAGCCACCGGAACCAATGAGGTCAGGTAACGGTCATCCTGGTAAGGGCATCTGAAAGGTAAAGAGGCAGTCAGAAGTGCCTTACAGCACACTAGATGGATAAAGACTGGCCTTACTCACCCATCGACCAGAAGGTCCCACTGGGGTAGACTGAGTGGACTGGGGGTTGATGTCGCCCAGCAACGTCCCAGCATTAGGACAATGTTGGGGTCGGTCCTCTCCAAAATGCGCACCTCAACATACACAGGCTCCCGCAGGACTTTTGTGACGGGATAATCAGCATCACCGTAGTAGGACGTGTATGCCTCATCCCCTGAGGAAGAAAACCAGCGTTTAACCAGAAACTGCTGCAACCTGGAGTTTTAGAAAATACTTATGCATACTTGGACAGACACTTACCTTCTGCACAGCCTTTGGTGACACATTGACCATTTGCCAGTCTAAGCTCCACCCTGAGGGGTCCAGAAGCCGCTACTGGTGGAGGTGCAGGAACAGTGTTGACCTCCACAACCAGAGCTTCCACAGAAGTAGCAGAGTACCTACACTGGAAGAGAAGCCTAGACAACAAATAGTGAGCTTGTAGCCTTTGTCAAGGATTCATATTTTTTTTTCTAAATAAAATAAAATCCCTACTCAAAATGGCTGTCCCTTGTGATGGAACCAAGTGGTCCGACACCCACTTCATACGAGGAGGTCATTCGGTTTTCATACACCACATATCCACCGTCCTCCTGCAAATAGTAACTGTTGGCATCCAGGCCATTCTAAGCCATGCAGAACAGAACCACAAGCAGCTACTCACCATCATGCTTGTGCCACATGCAGTGACAGGGAACTGGTATATAGCAAAGGAAGGTGTGGATCCCACAGGACTGCAAGGTGGGTCGTTTCCACCCAGGAGACGGACTGAATCCAGGCTCAAGCGAGGTAGTGTAACATCTCTTGCCACCACTACCACAAACTGACCATCTCTTATACACTGGACAGTCACTGGAACAAGGTACAAGAGCAGGTTATTACTGAGGAGTGGTTTAACATGAACACCTTTGCATTGACTCACTCTTACCTGCCTTCCCATAGAAACACTGCTGTCCGTTAAAGCAGCAGTTGATAGCGTCACACTCAGCACCACTGATACCAGGTGGGCCACATTGGATCTGCTCATAATCAGCTACAGCACATTTGTCAAGGGGCTCTGCCTGCGCCACTGGCTGCTTAGACTGAACCTGCTGATGAAACTGTTGACTAGCTTGTTGTTGAACCTGCTGAGGAAACTGTTGACTAGCTTGTTGTCGAACCTGCTGAGGAAACTGTTGACTAGCTTGTTGTTGAACCTGCTGAGGAAACTGTTGACTAGCTTGTTGTTGAACCTGCTGAGGGAACTGTTGACTAGCTTGTTGTTGAACCTGCTGAGGGAACTGTTGACTAGCTTGTTGTTGAACCTGCTGAGGATACTGTTGACTAGCTTGTTGTTGAACCTGCTGAGGATACTGTTGACTAGCTTGTTGTTGAACCTTCAGAGGAAACTGTTGACTAGCTTGTTGTTGAACCTTCTGAGGAAACTGTTGACTAGCATGTTGTTGAACCTTCTGAGGAAACTGTTGACTAGCATGTTGTTGAACCTTCTGAGGAAACTGTTGACTAGCTTGTTGTTGAACCTTCAGAGGAAACTGTTGACTAGCTTGTTGTTGAACCTTCTGAGGAAACTGTTGACTAGCTTGTTGTTGAACCTTCAGAGGAAACTGTTGACTAGCTTGTTGTTGAACCTTCTGAGGAAACTGTTGACTAGCATGTTGTTGAACCTTCTGAGGAAACTGTTGACTAGCTTGTTGTTGAACCTTCAGAGGAAACTGTTGACTAGCTAGCTGTTGAACCTTCAGAGGAAACTGGGGCAGATTACTCCACTGTGGAACAGCATGACAAAAAGCACAAAACCACACACAAAGTGCCAGCGATTGAACAGCACACCAGCTTCCTGCCATTGTTCAACAGCTAGTCACACTGTTGAGATGATGCCCTTTGGTCTTTTTGTATTCTACAGATTTTGGCTAATTAACGATAATCCCTCCCTCTTCATGAACAGTCATGATTCTCCAGACTTGCCCAAATGGGAGCTTATGCTACCAGAAAATTCTCATCAAAATGATACGCATGTGATGTAGGCCTATATTGACTCCAATTAGTCAGATTTGTCATATTGAAGACAAATAAAAAGGTTCATGCTCAGGTTTGCTACTGGAGCTTGCCCAAAGTACTTTGGGTAGATGTTTGGTGCATTCCGCTTTGCTTGTAGACATGCAGAAATGCTAACTAGCATTACTACTTTTACAATATCTTTATATGGCAGAAATAGTAAGAGTAGTCTGTAGTTCCAAATTTAGCAACACACTCACAAACCTCCCTAAGCACTTCCCCTCGGGGCAATCCCTGTCGCCAGTTTGAAGTGTTCCACAAGTGGACAAGAGAGGTTTATGTGGACAGACCTTCGACTCCTTAGACAGAGGGGACCAGTCTACTCATATATACTTTAATTACAAAATAAATGTAACCGTAATCAGTTACTTATGAAAATGTTCATTATTACAAAGGGGGTTACATCTGAATATTTTCTGTAAAAAGCTAGGATATGTTGAATAATATGAATTTGTTGCTTTGCCTGTGCAGGATGCCTCTTGCCATTTACAGTGTTTTTTTTATATCCAATTGCTAGGACCCATTTCTCAATACTTAGGTCACTTTTTCAAAACTCTTCACACAGTTCTCCTAACAAACTTTCAGCTCGGCACAGCAGATCATTTCACATTCAAAATGCACTAAAACTACCAAAACACAATTCTTTCCCCTAGCAAAGGTTTTCAACCAACACGCACACACACTTTGTCAATCCCCAAACGGACGAGGCGTTTATACTTGACGCACTCGCCGTTGTACTATTCTGTGAAACGACAGAGGGCGACTCGGAGAAATTGTTCTATAAACCATCAGGAAACAGCAGTGAGAGAAGAATGTAGCTACACAGGTGACCATATTTATTTGAATAAACTTCACCAAAAACCACACTACAAAAGAATCGTGTAAAACTCAGTACCCCGAAAGAAAGTGAAATATGACAACCTGCCCCATAGGTGGGGCACATTAACATGACAGCTTGATGTTATCAGATACAATCAAATAAAACAACAAGACAAAATACAAATTAACTTTCAAATAAAATATACTAATTTCTTCTGAACATTGACTGTCATTCTTTCCTCAATAGAATAGCATAGTTCTAATAGGGGCACATTGTAACAGTTACAACATGCCCCACCTGTGCAACTGGGATTTAAACCCGTCTAGTGTCTTCTGCTGGTTAGAGCAGCATTAAAAGAACTCTCAACTTGGTCTTATTTTCAATAAACTTAAGAAATGTACGTCTGTTATGTTAAATGTTCAGTGAGAGCGTCCAAAGAATTATTAATTGGTGCAGTTTCTCTAAATAATGTTGATATGGCAACTAGTAAATACATTAGGTTTCATCATCCCGGCATGTGTGGAAAGTTAACCTGTTACAACTAGCCCCGCGTTTAAATTCCAGACGGAGAAAAAGAATAACTTCTGTACCTCTGCAAGTCACATAGCATGCAGCCATAGGGTTTCAGACTAAATGGGACTTGCGAAGGTACAGTCAGTTCCACCACATTTGCAGAATAAGGCACTCTTTCCAGGTCAAAAGCAAAGTGACAAGTCAGATACAAGCAAGGATTGATGTCAGTTTTATTGAGAAACTTTCTTTTGCCCTTGAACAATTACAGGACCAAGTGTGGCCTTGCCTTCCCACTGAACACCTAGAGAGAAGAAAAAGAGCAAAGTTAGGAGCACTTAAAACATCAAAAGCAACCTTAAAGCAAGAGCTACCGACCTCCATAGGGAGAAGCAGCAATTCCACCATCAGGACCACATGTTGAGTCACAGCAACCACAAACTTGGTCATTTCCATCAGCAGCAAACCACCTGCAACAAGACAAAGCACTTTCAACATGAGCAAAGTCAGCTTTTTAAAAAAAAGAATAAGTGCAACGTACCCATTGGCAAAGGAACAGGATTTGCGCTGAGCGTCACTGGGTGCAGAAGCAATAGTTGCCTTCAGAACACATGTTATGTAGATCTACAAGGGATGACAGACAAGTCAGAAAACCAAAGCAGATGGGAAGAGAAGTCGAATTAACTCTTGTGGTACATACAGAAGGACTGGTGCTCTCCTGGAACATGAATGCCTCCAGCTGGAACTGGATCTTGTCAACCTGGGACCGAGGCATGAAGCGGGAGCTGGAAGCTGTAGCCTTGGCATCCACAAAGCACCTGACGACAAAGTCACCACAAAGAGCAACTCATGAAGGTTTAAAAAGAGCAAACAAAACAGTCCTATAGCATCAAGAGCCATGACCTTACCCATGATTCTCAATGAAGGAATATCTCGGAAGGGAGTTCACGTCAGGCACTTGAGTGGCCACACAGCTGTCCACAAACACACGCAGAGGCACATGATTGTACTGCTTCACAGATGCCTCGATGTTAATAACGCCACCCAGGAAATAGGAGTATGAAGGCCTCTGGTAGGACCAATCGTCTACAAAAGAGAAGGAACACCCTAGGAAGAGCCACATTTGCAAGGTCGAAGGTCCAAAGAAAGTGCACTTACCCAGCATGAGCTTCAGGGAGAACATCAAGACTTCTTCACCAACCTTGGTTGAGGCATAAGGGACCCATGTTGGCCTCAAGGCATCACTGCTTACATTGTGTAGCCTGTGGTTCATGAAAGTACCCATTAAATGGTCTCCCAGTTGCACAAGCAGTGAAAGTCACAGAGGCCACTTACCTTTGATAGTGGCATTGAACGCCAACAATTGCACCATCGGCCCGGGTAATCGGAGTACCTGCAAGAGCCTCAGGGGTGTAGGTAAGAGAGAAGGTGTAGACAAGCTCATCCTCATTCATCTGTAAGAGATTGTAGTTAAAACAAGACAGTTCCTCATGAAGGTGTAATCATTATTATGAATGAGAGAAAGTGCATTGTGCAATACAGTGGACAAACACTTCAAGCAGGAGAAAACAACTGCAGAGCTTAAAACAAACATTTCTTAAGGCCCGTTCATACCAATGCATATGCCAGCTGCCCTGGCATTGCAAATACAACATACAACAGCAGTGTGAACTGACGGTCCTTGAAGAGGACTTTGGATATCCTCAATTTGAACAAACAACCGATTAAGATTTAGGAGTTCTTACCATCTGCACGCTGTTGCAGTCCTGTAATTCATACTCAAAGAGGAGCACCCTAGACTCAGAGTCCTGACCAGCAACAGGACATCCACCTAAAGACAGACCAGTTGGCTGGATCAACTGACCATTGCTAAACAAGTCCTGCTGGACTTCTACAAGAACCCGGTTCTCTCCGCATTGAACCGCTACGCTGCTGGGAGTCACGGGTTGCCTCAACTGGAAGTCCACCGCCAACTCGCTCTGCACCTCGGGAACGACGGGATACCTCCAATCCAAAGGCTTCACTGGACCCTGCAACAGCTGCTTCTCCTGAAGGCCAAAAGGCTCCTGTGCAAGGCCTCTGGAGGCAGGACCCAAAGGACTCTGAAATGGAGAAGCCACTTGCAAAGGATTCCAGAGCTCTGGAGCAGAAAAGGCAGGACTTCTGAAATCTGGATCTGATTTTTGCCCCGTGCTTCTTGGACTTTGACTGTGCATCAAACTTCCCCATGCATCAGGCAGATCAAACACAACCATCACAACCACCACTAACACACCTCTCAGAAGCCCCATCCTAGCAAACTTGGACACAAATGCCACAACACACACCAGTGCTTGGCTTTGCCATTTTGTACAGCTTTGAATGAAGGTGGCTCATCCCCTTTTAGTTGAATTGATTGCCTTTGATTCTCCTCTGGACCTGTAGAGTTTATATGCATCTCTGGGACCCACAGGGATCTGCACAATTTGTATGTCTCTCTTATCTGACAAATCGAGGGGGACATTTACATGACACCATTTTCAAATGAAACTTTAAATGCATTGTGTTCATTTACACAACAACAGTGCTTTGTGGGCCTTAAAAATGCAAACTTTTAAAAACAGGGTTTCAAAGTTTTTGAAAATGAGACCATTATTGTCTCCATGTAAACTACAAAAACATGAATTTGTGAAAACTGTGACATCATGCGCATGCATATTGCGTGTTTAGTCTATAGGCACGTAGTGTTTCTTTGCAAAGTGTCATCGCCATCTACTGGATTCTCTGCAGAGATTCTCCTAGAGATTTAATCAGATCAACGTCATATTTGCACAGTCTAATCTAAAGGCCTTGGTGATGTTTTCCCTGAAGGTCGTGTCAGTGGCGGCCTCACAAAGTTCGATGGTTCGCCATGACACAGGAAGCTGTTGTAAGTCGGGCATACAATGTCCGATCTGCCCCAAACTTCAGATGTTTGATAAGAGTCCTGGCCTGAAGACATCTACATATGAGTTTCAGAATTAGGCATGGCAAAATGGCTCGATAGCGCCACCTACAACATTTCAACGAAGTGCCCCTCCCGCTACGTTTCACGTACAGGTATGAAATTCGGTACACAGCCCAATACCTACAAAAAATCTCCTGGTACAAAATCAACGACACAGAGGGAAGATAGTGAGGGAAGGGCATGAAAAAGTGAATTGAAACACAGTCATTCATTTTTGTCCACTTGCCCTCAGCTTCTTATTCTTTAACATCAGCAGTTTATGCAACTGGCCACAGACCTACGTTTTCTCAAATTTTCCGCCAAAATGTCTCTAGGAAAAATGTGTGACACAAAGAGCAAGAAGAGTTAACAGGACTAAGACTTAAGTTAATGATGGGACACTAAAATGGACAAATATAATAGTAGACCCCATTTTGAAATGTGTATTTCACAAACCTAATACACCAACAGTTAGCTCTTCAAACCAGTTAAATAGAATTCAAATGGGATGCATTTCCTTGACAGCATGGATACTAGTCAAATTGCCTTCCACGTTCTGTTTTTAATGGTGCAACAACAAGCACAGACAGTTAAACAAAGTAGCTTATTGTCCAAATCTACAGAAGCGACATGGTTTAGACCAGTTAATGTCACACTCTGGAAACGGTTTATAAAGACCCCTTTCATGAGTGAAGGTTAAAAGTCAAAAAAGTTTAAAACATTTTAGACCGCATTTACACCTGTATTTAGCATAGTCCACTTGTGATTGGACTGATAAACGCTTTAGTACCAGGTGTAAACAGGCCCTCAGACAGCAACTCAGGTGTGATACACCAGTTAAGGGACTAAACCAGCTTTTATTAAAGCACCAGTCTACTTTTCAATAAACATTGGGGCTAGCCTAAAGAAAAAAGGCTGGTCACAGTTTGGGATTAAAAAGGACAATGCAGGTTGATACTGATTTCATTGCAGATGCAATGCTGTACTTGCATGACTTCGGGGGGCTTTCAAATAGCATTAGCAAAAAACAGAGGGACTTGGCATGCTTGAATATCAGTACAAGCAGTTATGTTAGTCCAGCCATAAAGCCACAAGTAGAGACCAAAACAGATTCCATTAAGAACAGGGACCCAGGTTAGCAACTGGAACTTGGCTTGTTTAGTTCAAGTCAAGCATAACCTTGAAGCAAAAAAGGGAACTCTGGTTTAGTAGTGTAGCCCAATAAATCAAACTGAGAACAGTCATGAAAGATCAATACCAAAGAGACAGTTGAGTTGAGAAGTTTATTAAAACTACTAAAGTCACATGACCAGGTTAACTTCTCCACTAGACACCACAGTTTGCCCACTAGAGATGGTCTTGACGTTAGCATCTCTTCCTGGAAAAGAAATGGTAGAATCGTGAGGCATTTAAAAACCAAATTCTCATGGTTCCTGAAGTCAGTTTACAACAAGCACTCACTTTTCCTAGTGCAGCTTTGCTCACAGGAGCCAGAAGAGGGATGGCACACTGCTGTACTACAGTGGATGAAGATCTAACAGAGGGGGGAAAGGGATAAGCCACAGAAAGAAAAACACCTAATATTAAGGATTCAGGCAAGGCTGCAGAGCATACGGTTTCCTGTAGAGGAGCCAGTGATGCTGGATCCACAAATGTGAACATCTTCACAACAAAGCGCTTGTAGTGGGTTGGGAACTGAAGACCAGAAGATCCAGCCACCGGAACCAATGAGGTCAGGTAACGGTCATCCTGGTAAGGGCATCTGAAAGGTAAAGAGGCAGTCAGAAGTGCCTTACAGCACACTAGATGGATAAAGACTGGCCTTACTCACCCATCGACCAGAAGGTCCCACTGGGGTAGACTGAGTGGACTGGGGGTTGATGTCGCCCAGCAACGTCCCAGCATTAGGACAATGTTGGGGTCGGTCCTCTCCAAAATGCGCACCTCAACATACACAGGCTCCCGCAGGACTTTTGTGACGGGATAATCAGCATCACCGTAGTAGGACGTGTATGCCTCATCCCCTGAGGAAGAAAACCAGCGTTTAACCAGAAACTGCTGCAACCTGGAGTTTTAGAAAATACTTATGCATACTTGGACAGACACTTACCTTCTGCACAGCCTTTGGTGACACATTGACCATTTGCCAGTCTAAGCTCCACCCTGAGGGGTCCAGAAGCCGCTACTGGTGGAGGTGCAGGAACAGTGTTGACCTCCACAACCAGAGCTTCCACAGAAGTAGCAGAGTACCTACACTGGAAGAGAAGCCTAGACAACAAATAGTGAGCTTGTAGCCTTTGTCAAGGATTCATATTTTTTTTTCTAAATAAAATAAAATCCCTACTCAAAATGGCTGTCCCTTGTGATGGAACCAAGTGGTCCGACACCCACTTCATACGAGGAGGTCATTCGGTTTTCATACACCACATATCCACCGTCCTCCTGCAAATAGTAACTGTTGGCATCCAGGCCATTCTAAGCCATGCAGAACAGAACCACAAGCAGCTACTCACCATCATGCTTGTGCCACATGCAGTGACAGGGAACTGGTATATAGCAAAGGAAGGTGTGGATCCCACAGGACTGCAAGGTGGGTCGTTTCCGCCCAGGAGACGGACTGAATCCAGGCTCAAGCGAGGTAGTGTAACATCTCTTGCCACCACTACCACAAACTGACCATCTCTTATACACTGGACAGTCACTGGAACAAGGTACAAGAGCAGGTTATTACTGAGGAGTGGTTTAACATGAACACCTTTGCATTGACTCACTCTTACCTGCCTTCCCATAGAAACACTGCTGTCCGTTAAAGCAGCAGTTGATAGCGTCACACTCAGCACCACTGATACCAGGTGGGCCACATTGGATCTGCTCATAATCAGCTACAGCACATTTGTCAAGGGGCTCTGCCTGCGCCACTGGCTGCTTAGACTGAACCTGCTGATGAAACTGTTGACTAGCTTGTTGTTGAACCTGCTGAGGAAACTGTTGACTAGCTTGTTGTCGAACCTGCTGAGGAAACTGTTGACTAGCTTGTTGTTGAACCTGCTGAGGAAACTGTTGACTAGCTTGTTGTTGAACCTGCTGAGGGAACTGTTGACTAGCTTGTTGTTGAACCTGCTGAGGGAACTGTTGACTAGCTTGTTGTTGAACCTGCTGAGGATACTGTTGACTAGCTTGTTGTTGAACCTTCAGAGGAAACTGTTGACTAGCTTGTTGTTGAACCTTCTGAGGAAACTGTTGACTAGCATGTTGTTGAACCTTCTGAGGAAACTGTTGACTAGCATGTTGTTGAACCTTCTGAGGAAACTGTTGACTAGCTTGTTGTTGAACCTTCAGAGGAAACTGTTGACTAGCTTGTTGTTGAACCTTCTGAGGAAACTGTTGACTAGCTTGTTGTTGAACCTTCAGAGGAAACTGTTGACTAGCTTGTTGTTGAACCTTCTGAGGAAACTGTTGACTAGCATGTTGTTGAACCTTCTGAGGAAACTGTTGACTAGCTTGTTGTTGAACCTTCAGAGGAAACTGTTGACTAGCTAGCTGTTGAACCTTCAGAGGAAACTGGGGCAGATTACTCCACTGTGGAACAGCATGACAAAAAGCACAAAACCACACACAAAGTGCCAGCGATTGAACAGCACACCAGCTTCCAGCCATTGTTCAACAGCTAGTCACACTGTTGAGATGATGCCCTTTGGTCTTTTTGTATTCTACAGATTTTGGCTAATTAACGATAATCCCTCCCTCTTCATGAACAGTCATGATTCTCCAGACTTGCCCAAATGGGAGCTTATGCTACCAGAAAATTCTCATCAAAATGATACGCATGTGATGTAGGCCTATATTGACTCCAATTAGTCAGATTTGTCATATTGAAGACAAATAAAAAGGTTCATGCTCAGGTTTGCTACTGGAGCTTGCCCAAAGTACTTTGGGTAGATGTTTGGTGCATTCCGCTTTGCTTGTAGACATGCAGAAATGCTAACTAGCATTACTACTTTTACAATATCTTTATATGGCAGAAATAGTAAGAGTAGTCTGTAGTTCCAAATTTAGCAACACACTCACAAACCTCCCTAAGCACTTCCCCTCGGGGCAATCCCTGTCGCCAGTTTGAAGTGTTCCACAAGTGGACAAGAGAGGTTTATGTGGACAGACCTTCGACTCCTTAGACAGAGGGGACCAGTCTACTCATATATACTTTAATTACAAAATAAATGTAACCGTAATCAGTTACTTATGAAAATGTTCATTATTACAAAGGGGGTTACATCTGAATATTTTCTGTAAAAAGCTAGGATATGTTGAATAATATGAATTTGTTGCTTTGCCTGTGCAGGATGCCTCTTGCCATTTACAGTGTTTTTTTTATATCCAATTGCTAGGACCCATTTCTCAATACTTAGGTCACTTTTTCAAAACTCTTCACACAGTTCTCCTAACAAACTTTCAGCTCGGCACAGCAGATCATTTCACATTCAAAATGCACTAAAACTACCAAAACACAATTCTTTCCCCTAGCAAAGGTTTTCAACCAACACGCACACACACTTTGTCAATCCCCAAACGGACGAGGCGTTTATACTTGACGCACTCGCCGTTGTACTATTCTGTGAAACGACAGAGGGCGACTCGGAGAAATTGTTCTATAAACCATCAGGAAACAGCAGTGAGAGAAGAATGTAGCTACACAGGTGACCATATTTATTTGAATAAACTTCACCAAAAACCACACTACAAAAGAATCGTGTAAAACTCAGTACCCCGAAAGAAAGTGAAATATGACAACCTGCCCCATAGGTGGGGCACATTAACATGACAGCTTGATGTTATCAGATACAATCAAATAAAACAACAAGACAAAATACAAATTAACTTTCAAATAAAATATACTAATTTCTTCTGAACATTGACTGTCATTCTTTCCTCAATAGAATAGCATAGTTCTAATAGGGGCACATTGTAACAGTTACAACATGCCCCACCTGTGCAACTGGGATTTAAACCCGTCTAGTGTCTTCTGCTGGTTAGAGCAGCATTAAAAGAACTCTCAACTTGGTCTTATTTTCAATAAACTTAAGAAATGTACGTCTGTTATGTTAAATGTTCAGTGAGAGCGTCCAAAGAATTATTAATTGGTGCAGTTTCTCTAAATAATGTTGATATGGCAACTAGTAAATACATTAGGTTTCATCATCCCGGCATGTGTGGAAAGTTAACCTGTTACAACTAGCCCCGCGTTTAAATTCCAGACGGAGAAAAAGAATAACTTCTGTACCTCTGCAAGTCACATAGCATGCAGCCATAGGGTTTCAGACTAAATGGGACTTGCGAAGGTACAGTCAGTTCCACCACATTTGCAGAATAAGGCACTCTTTCCAGGTCAAAAGCAAAGTGACAAGTCAGATACAAGCAAGGATTGATGTCAGTTTTATTGAGAAACTTTCTTTTGCCCTTGAACAATTACAGGACCAAGTGTGGCCTTGCCTTCCCACTGAACACCTAGAGAGAAGAAAAAGAGCAAAGTTAGGAGCACTTAAAACATCAAAAGCAACCTTAAAGCAAGAGCTACCGACCTCCATAGGGAGAAGCAGCAATTCCACCATCAGGACCACATGTTGAGTCACAGCAACCACAAACTTGGTCATTTCCATCAGCAGCAAACCACCTGCAACAAGACAAAGCACTTTCAACATGAGCAAAGTCAGCTTTTTAAAAAAAAGAATAAGTGCAACGTACCCATTGGCAAAGGAACAGGATTTGCGCTGAGCGTCACTGGGTGCAGAAGCAATAGTTGCCTTCAGAACACATGTTATGTAGATCTACAAGGGATGACAGACAAGTCAGAAAACCAAAGCAGATGGGAAGAGAAGTCGAATTAACTCTTGTGGTACATACAGAAGGACTGGTGCTCTCCTGGAACATGAATGCCTCCAGCTGGAACTGGATCTTGTCAACCTGGGACCGAGGCATGAAGCGGGAGCTGGAAGCTGTAGCCTTGGCATCCACAAAGCACCTGACGACAAAGTCACCACAAAGAGCAACTCATGAAGGTTTAAAAAGAGCAAACAAAACAGTCCTATAGCATCAAGAGCCATGACCTTACCCATGATTCTCAATGAAGGAATATCTCGGAAGGGAGTTCACGTCAGGCACTTGAGTGGCCACACAGCTGTCCACAAACACACGCAGAGGCACATGATTGTACTGCTTCACAGATGCCTCGATGTTAATAACGCCACCCAGGAAATAGGAGTATGAAGGCCTCTGGTAGGACCAATCGTCTACAAAAGAGAAGGAACACCCTAGGAAGAGCCACATTTGCAAGGTCGAAGGTCCAAAGAAAGTGCACTTACCCAGCATGAGCTTCAGGGAGAACATCAAGACTTCTTCACCAACCTTGGTTGAGGCATAAGGGACCCATGTTGGCCTCAAGGCATCACTGCTTACATTGTGTAGCCTGTGGTTCATGAAAGTACCCATTAAATGGTCTCCCAGTTGCACAAGCAGTGAAAGTCACAGAGGCCACTTACCTTTGATAGTGGCATTGAACGCCAACAATTGCACCATCGGCCCGGGTAATCGGAGTACCTGCAAGAGCCTCAGGGGTGTAGGTAAGAGAGAAGGTGTAGACAAGCTCATCCTCATTCATCTGTAAGAGATTGTAGTTAAAACAAGACAGTTCCTCATGAAGGTGTAATCATTATTATGAATGAGAGAAAGTGCATTGTGCAATACAGTGGACAAACACTTCAAGCAGGAGAAAACAACTGCAGAGCTTAAAACAAACATTTCTTAAGGCCCGTTCATACCAATGCATATGCCAGCTGCCCTGGCATTGCAAATACAACATACAACAGCAGTGTGAACTGACGGTCCTTGAAGAGGACTTTGGATATCCTCAATTTGAACAAACAACCGATTAAGATTTAGGAGTTCTTACCATCTGCACGCTGTTGCAGTCCTGTAATTCATACTCAAAGAGGAGCACCCTAGACTCAGAGTCCTGACCAGCAACAGGACATCCACCTAAAGACAGACCAGTTGGCTGGATCAACTGACCATTGCTAAACAAGTCCTGCTGGACTTCTACAAGAACCCGGTTCTCTCCGCATTGAACCGCTACGCTGCTGGGAGTCACGGGTTGCCTCAACTGGAAGTCCACCGCCAACTCGCTCTGCACCTCGGGAACGACGGGATACCTCCAATCCAAAGGCTTCACTGGACCCTGCAACAGCTGCTTCTCCTGAAGGCCAAAAGGCTCCTGTGCAAGGCCTCTGGAGGCAGGACCCAAAGGACTCTGAAATGGAGAAGCCACTTGCAAAGGATTCCAGAGCTCTGGAGCAGAAAAGGCAGGACTTCTGAAATCTGGATCTGATTTTTGCCCCGTGCTTCTTGGACTTTGACTGTGCATCAAACTTCCCCATGCATCAGGCAGATCAAACACAACCATCACAACCACCACTAACACACCTCTCAGAAGCCCCATCCTAGCAAACTTGGACACAAATGCCACAACACACACCAGTGCTTGGCTTTGCCATTTTGTACAGCTTTGAATGAAGGTGGCTCATCCCCTTTTAGTTGAATTGATTGCCTTTGATTCTCCTCTGGACCTGTAGAGTTTATATGCATCTCTGGGACCCACAGGGATCTGCACAATTTGTATGTCTCTCTTATCTGACAAATCGAGGGGGACATTTACATGACACCATTTTCAAATGAAACTTTAAATGCATTGTGTTCATTTACACAACAACAGTGCTTTGTGGGCCTTAAAAATGCAAACTTTTAAAAACAGGGTTTCAAAGTTTTTGAAAATGAGACCATTATTGTCTCCATGTAAACTACAAAAACATGAATTTGTGAAAACTGTGACATCATGCGCATGCATATTGCGTGTTTAGTCTATAGGCACGTAGTGTTTCTTTGCAAAGTGTCATCGCCATCTACTGGATTCTCTGCAGAGATTCTCCTAGAGATTTAATCAGATCAACGTCATATTTGCACAGTCTAATCTAAAGGCCTTGGTGATGTTTTCCCTGAAGGTCGTGTCAGTGGCGGCCTCACAAAGTTCGATGGTTCGCCATGACACAGGAAGCTGTTGTAAGTCGGGCATACAATGTCCGATCTGCCCCAAACTTCAGATGTTTGATAAGAGTCCTGGCCTGAAGACATCTACATATGAGTTTCAGAATTAGGCATGGCAAAATGGCTCGATAGCGCCACCTACAACATTTCAACAAAGTGCCCCTCCCGCTACGTTTCACGTACAGGTATGAAATTCGGTACACAGCCCAATACCTACAAAAAATCTCCTGGTACAAAATCAACGACACAGAGGGAAGATAGTGAGGGAAGGGCATGAAAAAGTGAATTGAAACACAGTCATTCATTTTTGTCCACTTGCCCTCAGCTTCTTATTCTTTAACATCAGCAGTTTATGCAACTGGCCACAGACCTACGTTTTCTCAAATTTTCCGCCAAAATGTCTCTAGGAAAAATGTGTGACACAAAGAGCAAGAAGAGTTAACAGGACTAAGACTTAAGTTAATGATGGGACACTAAAATGGACAAATATAATAGTAGACCCCATTTTGAAATGTGTATTTCACAAACCTAATACACCAACAGTTAGCTCTTCAAACCAGTTAAATAGAATTCAAATGGGATGCATTTCCTTGACAGCATGGATACTAGTCAAATTGCCTTCCACGTTCTGTTTTTAATGGTGCAACAACAAGCACAGACAGTTAAACAAAGTAGCTTATTGTCCAAATCTACAGAAGCGACATGGTTTAGACCAGTTAATGTCACACTCTGGAAACGGTTTATAAAGACCCCTTTCATGAGTGAAGGTTAAAAGTCAAAAAAGTTTTAAACATTTTAGACCGCATTTACACCTGTATTTAGCATAGTCCACTTGTGATTGGACTGATAAACGCTTTAGTACCAGGTGTAAACAGGCCCTCAGACAGCAACTCAGGTGTGATACACCAGTTAAGGGACTAAACCAGCTTTTATTAAAGCACCAGTCTACTTTTCAATAAACATTGGGGCTAGCCTAAAGAAAAAAGGCTGGTCACAGTTTGGGATTAAAAAGGACAATGCAGGTTGATACTGATTTCATTGCAGATGCAATGCTGTACTTGCATGACTTCGGGGGGCTTTCAAATAGCATTAGCAAAAAACAGAGGGACTTGGCATGCTTGAATATCAGTACAAGCAGTTATGTTAGTCCAGCCATAAAGCCACAAGTAGAGACCAAAACAGATTCCATTAAGAACAGGGACCCAGGTTAGCAACTGGAACTTGGCTTGTTTAGTTCAAGTCAAGCATAACCTTGAAGCAAAAAAGGGAACTCTGGTTTAGTAGTGTAGCCCAATAAATCAAACTGAGAACAGTCATGAAAGATCAATACCAAAGAGACAGTTGAGTTGAGAAGTTTATTAAAACTACTAAAGTCACATGACCAGGTTAACTTCTCCACTAGACACCACAGTTTGCCCACTAGAGATGGTCTTGACGTTAGCATCTCTTCCTGGAAAAGAAATGGTAGAATCGTGAGGCATTTAAAAACCAAATTCTCATGGTTCCTGAAGTCAGTTTACAACAAGCACTCACTTTTCCTAGTGCAGCTTTGCTCACAGGAGCCAGAAGAGGGATGGCACACTGCTGTACTACAGTGGATGAAGATCTAACAGAGGGGGGAAAGGGATAAGCCACAGAAAGAAAAACACCTAATATTAAGGATTCAGGCAAGGCTGCAGAGCATACGGTTTCCTGTAGAGGAGCCAGTGATGCTGGATCCACAAATGTGAACATCTTCACAACAAAGCGCTTGTAGTGGGTTGGGAACTGAAGACCAGAAGATCCAGCCACCGGAACCAATGAGGTCAGGTAACGGTCATCCTGGTAAGGGCATCTGAAAGGTAAAGAGGCAGTCAGAAGTGCCTTACAGCACACTAGATGGATAAAGACTGGCCTTACTCACCCATCGACCAGAAGGTCCCACTGGGGTAGACTGAGTGGACTGGGGGTTGATGTCGCCCAGCAACGTCCCAGCATTAGGACAATGTTGGGGTCGGTCCTCTCCAAAATGCGCACCTCAACATACACAGGCTCCCGCAGGACTTTTGTGACGGGATAATCAGCATCACCGTAGTAGGACGTGTATGCCTCATCCCCTGAGGAAGAAAACCAGCGTTTAACCAGAAACTGCTGCAACCTGGAGTTTTAGAAAATACTTATGCATACTTGGACAGACACTTACCTTCTGCACAGCCTTTGGTGACACATTGACCATTTGCCAGTCTAAGCTCCACCCTGAGGGGTCCAGAAGCCGCTACTGGTGGAGGTGCAGGAACAGTGTTGACCTCCACAACCAGAGCTTCCACAGAAGTAGCAGAGTACCTACACTGGAAGAGAAGCCTAGACAACAAATAGTGAGCTTGTAGCCTTTGTCAAGGATTCATATTTTTTTTTCTAAATAAAATAAAATCCCTACTCAAAATGGCTGTCCCTTGTGATGGAACCAAGTGGTCCGACACCCACTTCATACGAGGAGGTCATTCGGTTTTCATACACCACATATCCACCGTCCTCCTGCAAATAGTAACTGTTGGCATCCAGGCCATTCTAAGCCATGCAGAACAGAACCACAAGCAGCTACTCACCATCATGCTTGTGCCACATGCAGTGACAGGGAACTGGTATATAGCAAAGGAAGGTGTGGATCCCACAGGACTGCAAGGTGGGTCGTTTCCACCCAGGAGACGGACTGAATCCAGGCTCAAGCGAGGTAGTGTAACATCTCTTGCCACCACTACCACAAACTGACCATCTCTTATACACTGGACAGTCACTGGAACAAGGTACAAGAGCAGGTTATTACTGAGGAGTGGTTTAACATGAACACCTTTGCATTGACTCACTCTTACCTGCCTTCCCATAGAAACACTGCTGTCCGTTAAAGCAGCAGTTGATAGCGTCACACTCAGCACCACTGATACCAGGTGGGCCACATTGGATCTGCTCATAATCAGCTACAGCACATTTGTCAAGGGGCTCTGCCTGCGCCACTGGCTGCTTAGACTGAACCTGCTGATGAAACTGTTGACTAGCTTGTTGTTGAACCTGCTGAGGAAACTGTTGACTAGCTTGTTGTCGAACCTGCTGAGGAAACTGTTGACTAGCTTGTTGTCGAACCTGCTGAGGGAACTGTTGACTAGCTTGTTGTTGAACCTGCTGAGGGAACTGTTGACTAGCTTGTTGTTGAACCTGCTGAGGATACTGTTGACTAGCTTGTTGTTGAACCTGCTGAGGATACTGTTGACTAGCTTGTTGTTGAACCTTCAGAGGAAACTGTTGACTAGCTTGTTGTTGAACCTTCTGAGGAAACTGTTGACTAGCATGTTGTTGAACCTTCTGAGGAAACTGTTGACTAGCATGTTGTTGAACCTTCTGAGGAAACTGTTGACTAGCTTGTTGTTGAACCTTCAGAGGAAACTGTTGACTAGCTTGTTGTTGAACCTTCTGAGGAAACTGTTGACTAGCTTGTTGTTGAACCTTCAGAGGAAACTGTTGACTAGCTTGTTGTTGAACCTTCTGAGGAAACTGTTGACTAGCATGTTGTTGAACCTTCTGAGGAAACTGTTGACTAGCTTGTTGTTGAACCTTCAGAGGAAACTGTTGACTAGCTAGCTGTTGAACCTTCAGAGGAAACTGGGGCAGATTACTCCACTGTGGAACAGCATGACAAAAAGCACAAAACCACACACAAAGTGCCAGCGATTGAACAGCACACCAGCTTCCTGCCATTGTTCAACAGCTAGTCACACTGTTGAGATGATGCCCTTTGGTCTTTTTGTATTCTACAGATTTTGGCTAATTAACGATAATCCCTCCCTCTTCATGAACAGTCATGATTCTCCAGACTTGCCCAAATGGGAGCTTATGCTACCAGAAAATTCTCATCAAAATGATACGCATGTGATGTAGGCCTATATTGACTCCAATTAGTCAGATTTGTCATATTGAAGACAAATAAAAAGGTTCATGCTCAGGTTTGCTACTGGAGCTTGCCCAAAGTACTTTGGGTAGATGTTTGGTGCATTCCGCTTTGCTTGTAGACATGCAGAAATGCTAACTAGCATTACTACTTTTACAATATCTTTATATGGCAGAAATAGTAAGAGTAGTCTGTAGTTCCAAATTTAGCAACACACTCACAAACCTCCCTAAGCACTTCCCCTCGGGGCAATCCCTGTCGCCAGTTTGAAGTGTTCCACAAGTGGACAAGAGAGGTTTATGTGGACAGACCTTCGACTCCTTAGACAGAGGGGACCAGTCTACTCATATATACTTTAATTACAAAATAAATGTAACCGTAATCAGTTACTTATGAAAATGTTCATTATTACAAAGGGGGTTACATCTGAATATTTTCTGTAAAAAGCTAGGATATGTTGAATAATATGAATTTGTTGCTTTGCCTGTGCAGGATGCCTCTTGCCATTTACAGTGTTTTTTTTATATCCAATTGCTAGGACCCATTTCTCAATACTTAGGTCACTTTTTCAAAACTCTTCACACAGTTCTCCTAACAAACTTTCAGCTCGGCACAGCAGATCATTTCACATTCAAAATGCACTAAAACTACCAAAACACAATTCTTTCCCCTAGCAAAGGTTTTCAACCAACACGCACACACACTTTGTCAATCCCCAAACGGACGAGGCGTTTATACTTGACGCACTCGCCGTTGTACTATTCTGTGAAACGACAGAGGGCGACTCGGAGAAATTGTTCTATAAACCATCAGGAAACAGCAGTGAGAGAAGAATGTAGCTACACAGGTGACCATATTTATTTGAATAAACTTCACCAAAAACCACACTACAAAAGAATCGTGTAAAACTCAGTAAACCTTGATTGCTAATCATGAATACGGTGTATGCTTTCGATTTACCCCGAAAGAAAGTGAAATATGACAACCTGCCCCATAGGTGGGGCACATTAACATGACAGCTTGATGTTATCAGATACAATCAAATAAAACAACAAGACAAAATACAAATTAACTTTCAAATAAAATATACTAATTTCTTCTGAACATTGACTGTCATTCTTTCCTCAATAGAATAGCATAGTTCTAATAGGGGCACATTGTAACAGTTACAACATGCCCCACCTGTGCAACTGGGATTTAAACCCGTCTAGTGTCTTCTGCTGGTTAGAGCAGCATTAAAAGAACTCTCAACTTGGTCTTATTTTCAATAAACTTAAGAAATGTACGTCTGTTATGTTAAATGTTCAGTGAGAGCGTCCAAAGAATTATTAATTGGTGCAGTTTCTCTAAATAATGTTGATATGGCAACTAGTAAATACATTAGGTTTCATCATCCCGGCATGTGTGGAAAGTTAACCTGTTACAACTAGCCCCGCGTTTAAATTCCAGACGGAGAAAAAGAATAACTTCTGTACCTCTGCAAGTCACATAGCATGCAGCCATAGGGTTTCAGACTAAATGGGACTTGCGAAGGTACAGTCAGTTCCACCACATTTGCAGAATAAGGCACTCTTTCCAGGTCAAAAGCAAAGTGACAAGTCAGATACAAGCAAGGATTGATGTCAGTTTTATTGAGAAACTTTCTTTTGCCCTTGAACAATTACAGGACCAAGTGTGGCCTTGCCTTCCCACTGAACACCTAGAGAGAAGAAAAAGAGCAAAGTTAGGAGCACTTAAAACATCAAAAGCAACCTTAAAGCAAGAGCTACCGACCTCCATAGGGAGAAGCAGCAATTCCACCATCAGGACCACATGTTGAGTCACAGCAACCACAAACTTGGTCATTTCCATCAGCAGCAAACCACCTGCAACAAGACAAAGCACTTTCAACATGAGCAAAGTCAGCTTTTTAAAAAAAAGAATAAGTGCAACGTACCCATTGGCAAAGGAACAGGATTTGCGCTGAGCGTCACTGGGTGCAGAAGCAATAGTTGCCTTCAGAACACATGTTATGTAGATCTACAAGGGATGACAGACAAGTCAGAAAACCAAAGCAGATGGGAAGAGAAGTCGAATTAACTCTTGTGGTACATACAGAAGGACTGGTGCTCTCCTGGAACATGAATGCCTCCAGCTGGAACTGGATCTTGTCAACCTGGGACCGAGGCATGAAGCGGGAGCTGGAAGCTGTAGCCTTGGCATCCACAAAGCACCTGACGACAAAGTCACCACAAAGAGCAACTCATGAAGGTTTAAAAAGAGCAAACAAAACAGTCCTATAGCATCAAGAGCCATGACCTTACCCATGATTCTCAATGAAGGAATATCTCGGAAGGGAGTTCACGTCAGGCACTTGAGTGGCCACACAGCTGTCCACAAACACACGCAGAGGCACATGATTGTACTGCTTCACAGATGCCTCGATGTTAATAACGCCACCCAGGAAATAGGAGTATGAAGGCCTCTGGTAGGACCAATCGTCTACAAAAGAGAAGGAACACCCTAGGAAGAGCCACATTTGCAAGGTCGAAGGTCCAAAGAAAGTGCACTTACCCAGCATGAGCTTCAGGGAGAACATCAAGACTTCTTCACCAACCTTGGTTGAGGCATAAGGGACCCATGTTGGCCTCAAGGCATCACTGCTTACATTGTGTAGCCTGTGGTTCATGAAAGTACCCATTAAATGGTCTCCCAGTTGCACAAGCAGTGAAAGTCACAGAGGCCACTTACCTTTGATAGTGGCATTGAACGCCAACAATTGCACCATCGGCCCGGGTAATCGGAGTACCTGCAAGAGCCTCAGGGGTGTAGGTAAGAGAGAAGGTGTAGACAAGCTCATCCTCATTCATCTGTAAGAGATTGTAGTTAAAACAAGACAGTTCCTCATGAAGGTGTAATCATTATTATGAATGAGAGAAAGTGCATTGTGCAATACAGTGGACAAACACTTCAAGCAGGAGAAAACAACTGCAGAGCTTAAAACAAACATTTCTTAAGGCCCGTTCATACCAATGCATATGCCAGCTGCCCTGGCATTGCAAATACAACATACAACAGCAGTGTGAACTGACGGTCCTTGAAGAGGACTTTGGATATCCTCAATTTGAACAAACAACCGATTAAGATTTAGGAGTTCTTACCATCTGCACGCTGTTGCAGTCCTGTAATTCATACTCAAAGAGGAGCACCCTAGACTCAGAGTCCTGACCAGCAACAGGACATCCACCTAAAGACAGACCAGTTGGCTGGATCAACTGACCATTGCTAAACAAGTCCTGCTGGACTTCTACAAGAACCCGGTTCTCTCCGCATTGAACCGCTACGCTGCTGGGAGTCACGGGTTGCCTCAACTGGAAGTCCACCGCCAACTCGCTCTGCACCTCGGGAACGACGGGATACCTCCAATCCAAAGGCTTCACTGGACCCTGCAACAGCTGCTTCTCCTGAAGGCCAAAAGGCTCCTGTGCAAGGCCTCTGGAGGCAGGACCCAAAGGACTCTGAAATGGAGAAGCCACTTGCAAAGGATTCCAGAGCTCTGGAGCAGAAAAGGCAGGACTTCTGAAATCTGGATCTGATTTTTGCCCCGTGCTTCTTGGACTTTGACTGTGCATCAAACTTCCCCATGCATCAGGCAGATCAAACACAACCATCACAACCACCACTAACACACCTCTCAGAAGCCCCATCCTAGCAAACTTGGACACAAATGCCACAACACACACCAGTGCTTGGCTTTGCCATTTTGTACAGCTTTGAATGAAGGTGGCTCATCCCCTTTTAGTTGAATTGATTGCCTTTGATTCTCCTCTGGACCTGTAGAGTTTATATGCATCTCTGGGACCCACAGGGATCTGCACAATTTGTATGTCTCTCTTATCTGACAAATCGAGGGGGACATTTACATGACACCATTTTCAAATGAAACTTTAAATGCATTGTGTTCATTTACACAACAACAGTGCTTTGTGGGCCTTAAAAATGCAAACTTTTAAAAACAGGGTTTCAAAGTTTTTGAAAATGAGACCATTATTGTCTCCATGTAAACTACAAAAACATGAATTTGTGAAAACTGTGACATCATGCGCATGCATATTGCGTGTTTAGTCTATAGGCACGTAGTGTTTCTTTGCAAAGTGTCATCGCCATCTACTGGATTCTCTGCAGAGATTCTCCTAGAGATTTAATCAGATCAACGTCATATTTGCACAGTCTAATCTAAAGGCCTTGGTGATGTTTTCCCTGAAGGTCGTGTCAGTGGCGGCCTCACAAAGTTCGATGGTTCGCCATGACACAGGAAGCTGTTGTAAGTCGGGCATACAATGTCCGATCTGCCCCAAACTTCAGATGTTTGATAAGAGTCCTGGCCTGAAGACATCTACATATGAGTTTCAGAATTAGGCATGGCAAAATGGCTCGATAGCGCCACCTACAACATTTCAACGAAGTGCCCCTCCCGCTACGTTTCACGTACAGGTATGAAATTCGGTACACAGCCCAATACCTACAAAAAATCTCCTGGTACAAAATCAACGACACAGAGGGAAGATAGTGAGGGAAGGGCATGAAAAAGTGAATTGAAACACAGTCATTCATTTTTGTCCACTTGCCCTCAGCTTCTTATTCTTTAACATCAGCAGTTTATGCAACTGGCCACAGACCTACGTTTTCTCAAATTTTCCGCCAAAATGTCTCTAGGAAAAATGTGTGACACAAAGAGCAAGAAGAGTTAACAGGACTAAGACTTAAGTTAATGATGGGACACTAAAATGGACAAATATAATAGTAGACCCCATTTTGAAATGTGTATTTCACAAACCTAATACACCAACAGTTAGCTCTTCAAACCAGTTAAATAGAATTCAAATGGGATGCATTTCCTTGACAGCATGGATACTAGTCAAATTGCCTTCCACGTTCTGTTTTTAATGGTGCAACAACAAGCACAGACAGTTAAACAAAGTAGCTTATTGTCCAAATCTACAGAAGCGACATGGTTTAGACCAGTTAATGTCACACTCTGGAAACGGTTTATAAAGACCCCTTTCATGAGTGAAGGTTAAAAGTCAAAAAAGTTTAAAACATTTTAGACCGCATTTACACCTGTATTTAGCATAGTCCACTTGTGATTGGACTGATAAACGCTTTAGTACCAGGTGTAAACAGGCCCTCAGACAGCAACTCAGGTGTGATACACCAGTTAAGGGACTAAACCAGCTTTTATTAAAGCACCAGTCTACTTTTCAATAAACATTGGGGCTAGCCTAAAGAAAAAAGGCTGGTCACAGTTTGGGATTAAAAAGGACAATGCAGGTTGATACTGATTTCATTGCAGATGCAATGCTGTACTTGCATGACTTCGGGGGGCTTTCAAATAGCATTAGCAAAAAACAGAGGGACTTGGCATGCTTGAATATCAGTACAAGCAGTTATGTTAGTCCAGCCATAAAGCCACAAGTAGAGACCAAAACAGATTCCATTAAGAACAGGGACCCAGGTTAGCAACTGGAACTTGGCTTGTTTAGTTCAAGTCAAGCATAACCTTGAAGCAAAAAAGGGAACTCTGGTTTAGTAGTGTAGCCCAATAAATCAAACTGAGAACAGTCATGAAAGATCAATACCAAAGAGACAGTTGAGTTGAGAAGTTTATTAAAACTACTAAAGTCACATGACCAGGTTAACTTCTCCACTAGACACCACAGTTTGCCCACTAGAGATGGTCTTGACGTTAGCATCTCTTCCTGGAAAAGAAATGGTAGAATCGTGAGGCATTTAAAAACCAAATTCTCATGGTTCCTGAAGTCAGTTTACAACAAGCACTCACTTTTCCTAGTGCAGCTTTGCTCACAGGAGCCAGAAGAGGGATGGCACACTGCTGTACTACAGTGGATGAAGATCTAACAGAGGGGGGAAAGGGATAAGCCACAGAAAGAAAAACACCTAATATTAAGGATTCAGGCAAGGCTGCAGAGCATACGGTTTCCTGTAGAGGAGCCAGTGATGCTGGATCCACAAATGTGAACATCTTCACAACAAAGCGCTTGTAGTGGGTTGGGAACTGAAGACCAGAAGATCCAGCCACCGGAACCAATGAGGTCAGGTAACGGTCATCCTGGTAAGGGCATCTGAAAGGTAAAGAGGCAGTCAGAAGTGCCTTACAGCACACTAGATGGATAAAGACTGGCCTTACTCACCCATCGACCAGAAGGTCCCACTGGGGTAGACTGAGTGGACTGGGGGTTGATGTCGCCCAGCAACGTCCCAGCATTAGGACAATGTTGGGGTCGGTCCTCTCCAAAATGCGCACCTCAACATACACAGGCTCCCGCAGGACTTTTGTGACGGGATAATCAGCATCACCGTAGTAGGACGTGTATGCCTCATCCCCTGAGGAAGAAAACCAGCGTTTAACCAGAAACTGCTGCAACCTGGAGTTTTAGAAAATACTTATGCATACTTGGACAGACACTTACCTTCTGCACAGCCTTTGGTGACACATTGACCATTTGCCAGTCTAAGCTCCACCCTGAGGGGTCCAGAAGCCGCTACTGGTGGAGGTGCAGGAACAGTGTTGACCTCCACAACCAGAGCTTCCACAGAAGTAGCAGAGTACCTACACTGGAAGAGAAGCCTAGACAACAAATAGTGAGCTTGTAGCCTTTGTCAAGGATTCATATTTTTTTTTCTAAATAAAATAAAATCCCTACTCAAAATGGCTGTCCCTTGTGATGGAACCAAGTGGTCCGACACCCACTTCATACGAGGAGGTCATTCGGTTTTCATACACCACATATCCACCGTCCTCCTGCAAATAGTAACTGTTGGCATCCAGGCCATTCTAAGCCATGCAGAACAGAACCACAAGCAGCTACTCACCATCATGCTTGTGCCACATGCAGTGACAGGGAACTGGTATATAGCAAAGGAAGGTGTGGATCCCACAGGACTGCAAGGTGGGTCGTTTCCGCCCAGGAGACGGACTGAATCCAGGCTCAAGCGAGGTAGTGTAACATCTCTTGCCACCACTACCACAAACTGACCATCTCTTATACACTGGACAGTCACTGGAACAAGGTACAAGAGCAGGTTATTACTGAGGAGTGGTTTAACATGAACACCTTTGCATTGACTCACTCTTACCTGCCTTCCCATAGAAACACTGCTGTCCGTTAAAGCAGCAGTTGATAGCGTCACACTCAGCACCACTGATACCAGGTGGGCCACATTGGATCTGCTCATAATCAGCTACAGCACATTTGTCAAGGGGCTCTGCCTGCGCCACTGGCTGCTTAGACTGAACCTGCTGATGAAACTGTTGACTAGCTTGTTGTTGAACCTGCTGAGGAAACTGTTGACTAGCTTGTTGTCGAACCTGCTGAGGAAACTGTTGACTAGCTTGTTGTTGAACCTGCTGAGGAAACTGTTGACTAGCTTGTTGTTGAACCTGCTGAGGGAACTGTTGACTAGCTTGTTGTTGAACCTGCTGAGGGAACTGTTGACTAGCTTGTTGTTGAACCTGCTGAGGATACTGTTGACTAGCTTGTTGTTGAACCTTCAGAGGAAACTGTTGACTAGCTTGTTGTTGAACCTTCTGAGGAAACTGTTGACTAGCATGTTGTTGAACCTTCTGAGGAAACTGTTGACTAGCATGTTGTTGAACCTTCTGAGGAAACTGTTGACTAGCTTGTTGTTGAACCTTCAGAGGAAACTGTTGACTAGCTTGTTGTTGAACCTTCTGAGGAAACTGTTGACTAGCTTGTTGTTGAACCTTCAGAGGAAACTGTTGACTAGCTTGTTGTTGAACCTTCTGAGGAAACTGTTGACTAGCATGTTGTTGAACCTTCTGAGGAAACTGTTGACTAGCTTGTTGTTGAACCTTCAGAGGAAACTGTTGACTAGCTAGCTGTTGAACCTTCAGAGGAAACTGGGGCAGATTACTCCACTGTGGAACAGCATGACAAAAAGCACAAAACCACACACAAAGTGCCAGCGATTGAACAGCACACCAGCTTCCAGCCATTGTTCAACAGCTAGTCACACTGTTGAGATGATGCCCTTTGGTCTTTTTGTATTCTACAGATTTTGGCTAATTAACGATAATCCCTCCCTCTTCATGAACAGTCATGATTCTCCAGACTTGCCCAAATGGGAGCTTATGCTACCAGAAAATTCTCATCAAAATGATACGCATGTGATGTAGGCCTATATTGACTCCAATTAGTCAGATTTGTCATATTGAAGACAAATAAAAAGGTTCATGCTCAGGTTTGCTACTGGAGCTTGCCCAAAGTACTTTGGGTAGATGTTTGGTGCATTCCGCTTTGCTTGTAGACATGCAGAAATGCTAACTAGCATTACTACTTTTACAATATCTTTATATGGCAGAAATAGTAAGAGTAGTCTGTAGTTCCAAATTTAGCAACACACTCACAAACCTCCCTAAGCACTTCCCCTCGGGGCAATCCCTGTCGCCAGTTTGAAGTGTTCCACAAGTGGACAAGAGAGGTTTATGTGGACAGACCTTCGACTCCTTAGACAGAGGGGACCAGTCTACTCATATATACTTTAATTACAAAATAAATGTAACCGTAATCAGTTACTTATGAAAATGTTCATTATTACAAAGGGGGTTACATCTGAATATTTTCTGTAAAAAGCTAGGATATGTTGAATAATATGAATTTGTTGCTTTGCCTGTGCAGGATGCCTCTTGCCATTTACAGTGTTTTTTTTATATCCAATTGCTAGGACCCATTTCTCAATACTTAGGTCACTTTTTCAAAACTCTTCACACAGTTCTCCTAACAAACTTTCAGCTCGGCACAGCAGATCATTTCACATTCAAAATGCACTAAAACTACCAAAACACAATTCTTTCCCCTAGCAAAGGTTTTCAACCAACACGCACACACACTTTGTCAATCCCCAAACGGACGAGGCGTTTATACTTGACGCACTCGCCGTTGTACTATTCTGTGAAACGACAGAGGGCGACTCGGAGAAATTGTTCTATAAACCATCAGGAAACAGCAGTGAGAGAAGAATGTAGCTACACAGGTGACCATATTTATTTGAATAAACTTCACCAAAAACCACACTACAAAAGAATCGTGTAAAACTCAGTACCCCGAAAGAAAGTGAAATATGACAACCTGCCCCATAGGTGGGGCACATTAACATGACAGCTTGATGTTATCAGATACAATCAAATAAAACAACAAGACAAAATACAAATTAACTTTCAAATAAAATATACTAATTTCTTCTGAACATTGACTGTCATTCTTTCCTCAATAGAATAGCATAGTTCTAATAGGGGCACATTGTAACAGTTACAACATGCCCCACCTGTGCAACTGGGATTTAAACCCGTCTAGTGTCTTCTGCTGGTTAGAGCAGCATTAAAAGAACTCTCAACTTGGTCTTATTTTCAATAAACTTAAGAAATGTACGTCTGTTATGTTAAATGTTCAGTGAGAGCGTCCAAAGAATTATTAATTGGTGCAGTTTCTCTAAATAATGTTGATATGGCAACTAGTAAATACATTAGGTTTCATCATCCCGGCATGTGTGGAAAGTTAACCTGTTACAACTAGCCCCGCGTTTAAATTCCAGACGGAGAAAAAGAATAACTTCTGTACCTCTGCAAGTCACATAGCATGCAGCCATAGGGTTTCAGACTAAATGGGACTTGCGAAGGTACAGTCAGTTCCACCACATTTGCAGAATAAGGCACTCTTTCCAGGTCAAAAGCAAAGTGACAAGTCAGATACAAGCAAGGATTGATGTCAGTTTTATTGAGAAACTTTCTTTTGCCCTTGAACAATTACAGGACCAAGTGTGGCCTTGCCTTCCCACTGAACACCTAGAGAGAAGAAAAAGAGCAAAGTTAGGAGCACTTAAAACATCAAAAGCAACCTTAAAGCAAGAGCTACCGACCTCCATAGGGAGAAGCAGCAATTCCACCATCAGGACCACATGTTGAGTCACAGCAACCACAAACTTGGTCATTTCCATCAGCAGCAAACCACCTGCAACAAGACAAAGCACTTTCAACATGAGCAAAGTCAGCTTTTTAAAAAAAAGAATAAGTGCAACGTACCCATTGGCAAAGGAACAGGATTTGCGCTGAGCGTCACTGGGTGCAGAAGCAATAGTTGCCTTCAGAACACATGTTATGTAGATCTACAAGGGATGACAGACAAGTCAGAAAACCAAAGCAGATGGGAAGAGAAGTCGAATTAACTCTTGTGGTACATACAGAAGGACTGGTGCTCTCCTGGAACATGAATGCCTCCAGCTGGAACTGGATCTTGTCAACCTGGGACCGAGGCATGAAGCGGGAGCTGGAAGCTGTAGCCTTGGCATCCACAAAGCACCTGACGACAAAGTCACCACAAAGAGCAACTCATGAAGGTTTAAAAAGAGCAAACAAAACAGTCCTATAGCATCAAGAGCCATGACCTTACCCATGATTCTCAATGAAGGAATATCTCGGAAGGGAGTTCACGTCAGGCACTTGAGTGGCCACACAGCTGTCCACAAACACACGCAGAGGCACATGATTGTACTGCTTCACAGATGCCTCGATGTTAATAACGCCACCCAGGAAATAGGAGTATGAAGGCCTCTGGTAGGACCAATCGTCTACAAAAGAGAAGGAACACCCTAGGAAGAGCCACATTTGCAAGGTCGAAGGTCCAAAGAAAGTGCACTTACCCAGCATGAGCTTCAGGGAGAACATCAAGACTTCTTCACCAACCTTGGTTGAGGCATAAGGGACCCATGTTGGCCTCAAGGCATCACTGCTTACATTGTGTAGCCTGTGGTTCATGAAAGTACCCATTAAATGGTCTCCCAGTTGCACAAGCAGTGAAACACACACAGGCCACTTACCTTTGATAGTGGCATTGAACGCCAACAATTGCACCATCGGCCCGGGTAATCGGAGTACCTGCAAGAGCCTCAGGGGTGTAGGTAAGAGAGAAGGTGTAGACAAGCTCATCCTCATTCATCTGTAAGAGATTGTAGTTAAAACAAGACAGTTCCTCATGAAGGTGTAATCATTATTATGAATGAGAGAAAGTGCATTGTGCAATACAGTGGACAAACACTTCAAGCAGGAGAAAACAACTGCAGAGCTTAAAACAAACATTTCTTAAGGCCCGTTCATACCAATGCATATGCCAGCTGCCCTGGCATTGCAAATACAACACACAACAGCAGTGTGAACTGACGGTCCTTGAAGAGGACTTTGGATATCCTCAATTTGAACAAACAACCGATTAAGATTTAGGAGTTCTTACCATCTGCACGCTGTTGCAGTCCTGTAATTCATACTCAAAGAGGAGCACCCTAGACTCAGAGTCCTGACCAGCAACAGGACATCCACCTAAAGACAGACCAGTTGGCTGGATCAACTGACCATTGCTAAACAAGTCCTGCTGGACTTCTACAAGAACCCGGTTCTCTCCGCATTGAACCGCTACGCTGCTGGGAGTCACGGGTTGCCTCAACTGGAAGTCCACCGCCAACTCGCTCTGCACCTCGGGAACGACGGGATACCTCCAATCCAAAGGCTTCACTGGACCCTGCAACAGCTGCTTCTCCTGAAGGCCAAAAGGCTCCTGTGCAAGGCCTCTGGAGGCAGGACCCAAAGGACTCTGAAATGGAGAAGCCACTTGCAAAGGATTCCAGAGCTCTGGAGCAGAAAAGGCAGGACTTCTGAAATCTGGATCTGATTTTTGCCCCGTGCTTCTTGGACTTTGACTGTGCATCAAACTTCCCCATGCATCAGGCAGATCAAACACAACCATCACAACCACCACTAACACACCTCTCAGAAGCCCCATCCTAGCAAACTTGGACACAAATGCCACAACACACACCAGTGCTTGGCTTTGCCATTTTGTACAGCTTTGAATGAAGGTGGCTCATCCCCTTTTAGTTGAATTGATTGCCTTTGATTCTCCTCTGGAACTGTAGAGTTTATACATCAGCCAATGAGAACTTGCTATAATGTCACTAGCCAAAAGAAGGCTTGAGGTTTTAATCGAAACTCTTGCAATTAGGAAAGTGATAGTTTGTCCATGATTGGAACTCAGGCCTCGTCCACACCTACATGGGTATTTTTATAAACTTTTATAAACAAGTTTTTCCTCCTCCGCTTCCACATGAAAATGCAAAAACATGCTTTGAAGCACTGTCTAGAGCAGGGGTGTCCAACCCTGCTCCTGGGGAGCTACCGTCCTGCAGATTTCAGTTCCAACCCTGCTCCAACACACCTGCCTGTAATTATCTAGCACCCTGAACTAGGGATGGGGAAATTAAGCCTCATGAAGCAGTGAGGCTTTCCCCTGACTTTTCCGGGAAAAGATTTGAAGCTTCAAGAGTGTCGAGAACAGCGCCATCTGGTGCTAGTGACGTCTGTCTTAAACGTTTAAAAATATGCAGGTTGTGCCAGAGTTTATGCTGGATTCAGTGCGTACATCTTTTATCTTTTATACATTATGTTAAATATTGCAGTTTTGATGCTTTCATTGTGATTTTACTGGCAGGGTTTACAAAAGTTGATCAAAATGACGAGATATATTTACGTGGGGCATTTGGCAACAAAGCTTGCCTATTTCCAAATGTAATCGCGTGCATCTATGATGATTATATCGTCCGTGTGTTGAAAAAAACAACAGATTTTTCCACTGGCGCGGAATGAGCATTTTGTTCAATCCTATGGAAGTTGAGCTCACGCATGATCGTGAATTAATTGAAAACTAGTGCGTACGCGCCATTACTTACTATAGCCCTGTCCCAAATGGCACCCTAAACCTCACGGTCTTCCTACGAGTCTGCACTTCCATGACCCGCCAGACCCGGAGATCGGCTAAATGGATTAGAAAACGGTAAAACTCAACTGTTTAACTCTAGGGGAGATGGAAAATGAGCCTATTTTCCAAAAAAAGTGGAGTGTTCCTTTAAGACAACAATGTGAACGGGTATACAAAAACCCCCAGATATGAGCAGTAAATCGGAACTGATCACAAATAAAGCTTGCAGTGTGAACGTAATGTCATCTGTAAAGCACCTGCGCTCACACAAAAAAATAGAAATCCATAAATATAATTAAAATACAAATCAGTAGTTTAGATGTGAACATCATAAATGTATATAGTCTGATGCAACACCTCTAATTGGTCAGGTAAAATAATATGTGCTTTTAATTATTTGGATATGTAATACTTTATTACTTGATTTAATTCCACAGTGAGAGAGATTAATACATATATTGCCTAAACATTTTATTAGCATCAAGTGGAAAGGATCAAGTTTGTTGCATTGATTGATCACAGGTCTACAGACTGACAGACCAAAACCATTCTAGAAATACTGAGACTGCATTGCAAATCACTTCATATCCTTTAGGAGGTTTTTTCCAACAAGGTTATTTTAATGCATCCACAAAACCATCACATTTAAAATGGAGCCATCTTGTGGCTGATGGTATACATTGTACATACATGTGTAAATTATAGGTTTCATATTCATATTCCCAGAATAGGACCCTCAGGACTTTATAGCAACATTTACCAGCATTTGTAGTAACATTTGTTACTAATACAAGAATTGTCGACAAATACCAACTTAACTTGACACATTGACAAACCTCCCTTATAAAAAAGTACAGTAGTACCATGGTAAAGTGATGGAGTTAGATGTAGTGTTATACAATAATGAATAACAATAATAAAACGTGAACAATTCAGTTTGTTGCCAATGCAACATTTCTACTAAAATTACTTTAAATAAAAATAGATGAAGAGGAGCACATAAAATAGCTTTTTATATCATTTAAAATATCAAAAGCATATAAATATGTAAATAACATTGTGTAAACCCAATGTAAAATGAGACAGACAAAGCATTAATGTAACAACTTAAAATATTTATTTTCTGAATGAAAAATATAGTTGTTTACAATGGGATATAATTTAGCTCTTCTGACAGCTGTACATCATCAGAACACGCACTCGTGATGACGACGGCACATTTAATGTGGTTAAAAGTTAATAACACTTAAAATCAGCCATATAAACAGTATCTGCTATTAATATACATGTATTCAAAAAAAAAAAAAAAGCAGCTCTGGGAAGGGCTTGAACAGTCCAGTTTTCAGCTTTATTCAGAAGTTGTCTTGAATCTCCGGTTTCCAGTTCAGATGAACACTGATCACGGTCTCCGCTCACAGAAATCTACATCTAGAACATGAATTATGAAAAGGACATTGTGCTTTTACAAGCGTTCCCTCCAGAACACTTCCACCTCATGTAGCAGTGACGGATAAACGCTGATTCAAGGAGAAGCTCGGCCTGGAGATGCGTTCAGATCATTGAGTTGAAGTGATATTCAGAATCCAGATGCACAATATAATGTCAAACAAAGTGATTGTCCTTCACAAAAAAAAAAAGAAAAAAAAAAAGGAAAGATTTCTATTGTTTTACACACCATTTTCAGATTGAATTTCTGGTCATATTCCAGCCCAAAAATCTATTATTTTATATTTTGCATGAAAAATAAAGTCTATTTTTGGGACAAATAAAACATCATGAAATATTTTCATAACAATTATGCATATTTTACTGAAATAAATCTCACCCCATCAGAAGTCAATAAATTAAATTCAGTGCAAAAAATACTTTCAATTGCACTTATTTAACCTCTTAAACTCTGGGACCATTTTTGGGGATTTCCACCTGGATTTGTCCGACCCAAATTGAAAAGCTTCCCACATACAGTGTCTCTAAATACACAATTTTGGTGCAATTTTACAGGAAACCCTTTGAATTTTCATAAACCACTGCTAAAAGTGATAAACATGTGAGTATATGTTGTCTGAGCTGTGTTTGTTTTGAAAGTGTGTAACTCAGGCCCTGTGTGTTCTAGCACCCTGCACACAGTTTGGGCTGTTTCCACTAGATTCCAGAAAATATTTGTGTCTGTCATATTGTATGCAAGAGTTATTCAAATGGATCTGAAGGGTGGAATATTACCTTTTTTAATGTAATTTCTGCCTACACTCTAAAAAAAAAAAGGTTCTATATTGCACCAAAAATGGTTCTTGGCTCGTAATCATACGGGAACCTTTTTTAGTGCTATATAGCACCAATTTTGGTGCTTCAGTGGTTCTTCAGCGGTTCTTCAGAGGTTCTTCAGAGGTTCTTCAGAGGTTCTTTGACTAAGGTGCTATATAGCACCTCTGAAGAACCACTGAAGCACCAAAATTGGTGCTATATAGCACTAAAAAAGGTTCCCCTATGATTACGAGCCTTTTTTTTTAGAGTGTACCCAGATCTCTCAAATATACAAGTCTCCCCAAATACAGTGGTATAAATGCAATATCCCAGTGTCATTAAATAATTATTCCCAGTGTTTGCTGAGATATGCTGGAAACAGCCCAAACTGTCTGCAGGGTGCTAGAACACACTGGGCCTGAGATATACACTTTTAAAAAATGAATTTAAAACCAAAAAAATCAAAAAGCGCCTCTTTTGTTTGTCTGTTTTTTTAAATATTTGATATGTTTATTATATCACACACAACATATACTATAATATTTATCACTTTCAGAAGTGTTTTATGTAATTTCAGGGCTTTCTATAAAATGACACGGGATATTGCATTGATACCACTGTATATGGGTATGGGGGATTACATAAAAAAAGCTAATATTCCTCCATTCAGATCCATGTGAATAAATCTTGCATATATGATCCAGACATAAATCTTTTTTCCAGTATTTTCTGCAATCTAGTGGAAACAGCCCAAACTGTCTGCAGGTTGCTAGAGTTACACACTTTCAAAACCGAATTTACAACTAGAAAATTAAAAAGCGCCTCTTTTTTACAGCTCAGACAACATATACTCACATGTTTATCACTTTTAGCAGTGGTTTATGAAACTTCAAAGAGTTTCCTGTAAAATTACAACAAAAATTTGTATTTAGAGACCAGTGTATGTGGGTATGGGAAGCTTTTAAAATTTTATCAGCCAAATCAGGCAGAAATGGTCCCAGACTAATTTAGTGTAAATAAGTTACTTTGTGTAAAACAAATGCCAAAGTGATGCATATCTCCAGAAAGTAGAGACTCTAAGGGCGTGTTCACACTTGACGTCTTTTTTGAAGCTGCCAGCATCTGGTTTACATTATAATCCTATGGAGTAAACCGTGTTTTCAAAAAAGTTGTGACCGCTTTTTTAAACGCCGACATCTTTTACTGCAGATCAGCGCTGATAAAAACACCCTTCATCAAAATGGAGAAGGTGCCGGTAGATCAACTAAACAGCAGTAGCAGTTTTTTTTATTTTAGTTTAAGGGCGTTTTCACACCTGAAAGTCCACACCAAGGTCCAAACCAAAGTTCATGTTTTGATAGATTTTATACATTGGGTTACATTTGGGTTAGTTTTGGTTTGGTTTCACATTGCAGTTATGCGAGCGCAATATCAATATCGTCAATAAGCACCATACAGTTCTATTCTTCGCCGTATAATGCCGTGCATCCACAAATGTCGTTGTGTACCGACATTCTCCTCCCAGTTAACTTCAAAAGCCTTTCTCTTTCTCTACATCTTGTATCTCTGCACCGCACAACGTTCTTGTTGCTGCTGAGGATGCCGTCGGCTGCTATTTGAAACCAAACGCTTCCAACTTTTTTTTACTTAAAGAGCGCTCGTCAACTTTTTCTAGTCAAAGACGACGTCAAGTGTGAACCTAAGCTTTCAAATGGTACCACATAAGAGGTCAGAGCTCCTCCACAGACGTTTAAAATTTAAAGTATATACTTGATGACTTAGCTGGGCTAAATTGCATTTCGTGTGTTTTTTGAAGTAAAATATGACCTGGACATTGTGTGAAATTCAACCATGGCAACATTTGACGACTAAAAATTTCAATAATGAATCTTTGGCCCCATTTACACTGCACGGTTCAAGTGACACAATTCCGATTTTTCCCTCATGTGGCACAGATCGGATATGACATGTGAACGTGTAAGCAGGATAAAAACACACGATCTCCTCCAATCAGAATCAGGCCTCACTCATATGTGGTAATAAATCCGATATGATTCGGATATGTGCATTTGCGTCTGCCATGTAAGTGGTCAAATCGGATATTCCCCAGTAAATGCGAGTCGTCCGTCATTGAAAAAGGGACGGAGGCGAATGACGTCAACTCAGGTGGACACGAATTGTGATCAAGGGCTCTCCTCTTTTTTCTCCGCCTTATGAGAACAATGTTTTGCTGACCTTTAAAAATAGTGCGGAAAGCAAAACATTGAATAATCATTTCGTCTGCATCCATTGTATATCGAGCCGTTTTACTTCCTTTTCCGGGTCAGAACGTCTTGGGCTGTTTCGCCAGTGTATAGTGTAAATGCAAATATCGGATACGGGTCGCTTTTAAAGGATGAAGCCGACAAAATCGGAATTGTGCATCAAGACCTGCAGTGTAAATGCGGCCATGAATGGGACATCGCATTGGGGTATGTTTGGGTTATTTAAGAACATGCAAATCAAGCATCAATCCTAATTAAAGAAGACCTGATTGTGAAGAATGTGTGAATGAAAGCTCAAAGGGCCTACATGAGTTGATATGGCACATTGTGCTTGCACTTTCACAGTGTTTTAAGACTTTAAGAGAAGAAGTAAATGAACTGGATATGCTGAAAACTCTTTGGTAAACCATCATAGCTGGTGTGTGTGTGTGTGTGTGTGAGGTCACAAGTCTGTGGTGCTCGTCGGGTTACTGAGCGCTGAAGCTGAAAGAGCTGAAAAAATACAAAAATATCCCTAAGGAGAAAGCCGTTCTGATATGATGCGTAGAATACATTTGAGAGTTTTCATATACAATCGTAATACATATTGTAAGTTATTTTTGCGGTCAGAAAACAAACCCTCCCGTCTTTGGCTGCATTCAAACTTGAGATCGGCGAAACCCATTCGTAGAGTTAGGAAATCTCAAGAAACAGCTTTGCTTGAACACGCTTGGACACATCTTCAAACTCCCAGAGTCCTGTAACATCCATCCCACGATGCACAAAGGTGAATCTCATGAAAAGAAACGACTCGTCATATTAAGCATATAGAAAAGCGGCATTTTTTTTTTTTTACATTTTGGCATTACTTTCATTAAAACCGAACACTTTGTCCATCGTATTTGTGTTTTTTGTGAGATTCACCTGATCATTTCTACTGAAGTTTCATTTCAAACACCATGTCTGCTGTTTTCGTTTTTGGCGTGCTAAACCTTCATGCGTAAACTAGTAAAATCCACAAGGAACCCGGTATAAAAGAACCACTGCAGTATTAAATAACAGAGCTGCGTCATTGGCGTCTATGTACAGCAAGATAAAAGTGCTGGGACTGACATCCGTGATCACGTGTAAAAGCCCACAGTGAAATCTGTGAATAATACTGGTAAGAGAGAGCGCGGCGCAGCGTCCTTCATACTTGCCCCGGCTCGTGTCTCGCCCCGTCACTAATACTGTGAGGAAGCGCTCAGGAAGCGAAGCCGCGCCGGCGCCGGTCCGATGCGTTCACGGCTCCGGCGGACTGAGAGGTTGTGAGAGGGCTCATGGGACATGAGCCAGCGCTGGTCTCAGATCAGCCTGGAGTTTCTCAGGAACTGAATGAGCACTTTGTAAATGAAGGTGTACTGTGAAAGCGTCTGCACCATCATCATGCGTTGCTGCCGCAGCAAGTTCAGAACAGTCGGGACGTCCAGCATCTGTCAGGAAACATCCACACATCAGTGAACATCTGCCTTCTGAATATGAACACTTTATAATATTAGCTAAACAGGCAAAGCAATGCATGCTTATTTATTAAGCAAATTTCATATGCAATGGAAATTCAAAGTGCTGCACATAAAAAATTACTTACATGATATACATATATAAATAAAGGTACATAAGATATATAAATAATCATAATTTATATGTTTATTTATAAGTATATTTAATAACATAACATTTAATATTAAAATAGAATAATAAAAAAAGGAATATTATTAATTATCCATTATTAAAATATTGTATATAAAATCAAAACATTAATAAAAACAATTAAATAATAACATTTCATTAAATTACATTTGATAATAAAGTAGAAATTAAAATATAATTAATTATTATTAACTTATCAGTCTTTTTCTATTTGAAACAAATCATTTTAAGGAAAAATTATTAAAATATATTGTATATAAAATATAAATAAAAATACATAAATATAAATAATTAAACTATTAATAATTTGATAATAACATTTCATTAAATAACATTTAATATTAAAGGAGAACAATTACAAAAATAATTAAATATTATTAACTTTAGGTTTGAACTCGTGCCTTGAATCTGATTTTGAATGATCAGACGGATTTATTTATTTGAAACTAATCATTTACACAAAAAGTATTAAAATATATTGTTTATAAAAAATATAATATATATATATAATAAAAATAAACGATATAAAATAATTTAATAATTACATTTAATGAAATAACCTTTCATATTAAATTAGAATAATTTAAAGAAGTATTAAATATTAATAACTAGGTTGCAAGTCGTGACTTATAACATGAATCTGATTTTGCACTGATATCAGGCGGATTTATTTATTTGAAATAAATAATTTACACAAAAAGTATTAAAATAGATTGTATATAAAAAGTAAATAAAAAATAAAAATGACAGATATAAATAAAATGTATAAATAATTAAACTACATTAATAATAACATTTAATATTAAAGTAGAATAATTAAAATATAATTAAATAATATTACGCCTTATGAACCTTTTGTGCACTGATATCAGACTTATTTAATAATTTGCTACAAATAATTTACATAAAAATATGAAAATATTGTATATTAAAGTTACAGAACAAAAATTATTTTAATAATTACATTTAATTAAACAACATTTCATATTAAAGTATAATTAAAATATAATAATATAAAAATAATCAAGTGTTTCATATTATGAAGTCTATTTAAACAATTTAATCATTTAAATAATTTAATAATAAATAATTATTTAATTTAAAAATTCATAAGTTTTATTTGATTTGTAAATGTATCATTTATTTATAAAAAAAAATGGGCATTTTCATTTGAATAAATACAAAATTTCCAGCAAAATAAATCAATTTGTGATGTACACTATTAATATTATATTACATTTCTCATACTGTGAGATGATCCCTAGGTCAAATTTTCAGTGTTTTACAATGTTAACCGCAGATTGTGAGAAGCATTTTAAATGTTTCGATTAGGGCTGTCAAAAGATTAATCGCGATTAATCGCATCCAAAATAAAAGTCATCATATATGTGTGTGTACTTTGTTAATTATTATTTATATATAAATACACACACAAGCATGTATATATTTAAGAAAAAAATATTTTTTATATATAAAACATTTATATTTATATATATTATAGATTATATAAATGTATATACATGCAAATATTTCTTAAATGTGTGTGTATTTATATATAAATAATAATTAACAGAGTACACACACATATATTATGTAAACACTAACTTTTATTTTGGATGCGATTAATCGCGATTAATCTTTTGACAGCCCTAATTTCGATGGCTGAACGATTGTCCCCAAGTTCCCTAACAGAACCACAGCCCTTCCTTCCCTCACAGCCTGGCTTTCGTCATGTGAATGTTAAATGTGCCGTATACTGTGACTCAGGTCTGAGTGTAGTACAAACCTGTCCGGCCACATGCTGACATCTGCATGCCGTCATCTCTATTCTGAGCAGCCATGTGTTTTGTAAGCTGAAGCAGACGTGTGACATTTCTTTCGGCCCTGATGTCAAGTGCATGTAGTTTACCCTGGTAACCGTGAGCATTTTACCCTTGTGTCATGCACTCATGCCACTGTAAGCACAGGACATATGTACCTCATTATGTTCCAGACAAGCGATCATGATCTCAGACAGAATGACCACACCAGTGCGTCCCACCCCTGCGCTGCAGTGCACCAGAACCGGCAGGTTTGTGTTCTTTGGGTCGCTGGAGCTGTTTGTGTGTCGCCTCACGGACTGGATCTCCTCCAAGTACGCTGAGACACAGAAATAGAGCGGTTTAAAGAGCCACGCCAGGCGAAAACACTCCAGGCACACCGCAAGAACAGTCATGAATGATAAACATCACCAAAACACTGTTTCTTCAATCAGTATGATGCAGACACCTCTCAACATGACCAGGTCATATTTCACACAGAAATTACAAATTATATTGTGCACCAAGAAAATAAAGCCTATTTTAGACGCAACAAGATGTCATGTGACATTACTGTTATGCATTGGGCCAAGAAAATTCAACATTTCATCTGCAAATATATTTATGACCCTAAAACTATGAAGACTCACTGTATATTTAAGTACATGCATAGTATTTGCATTATGCATTTACTTGTGTGTTTGTGTGTGTGTGTTTAATATTTAAAGATTACATATATATATATATATATATATATATATATATATATATATATATATATATATATATATATATATATATATATATATATGCAAGTAAAAAAGATGTAATAAAATATAAAAATGATTAAATTATGTACATAAAATTATAATATACTATATATATATATATATATATATATATATATATATATATATATATATATATATATATACACATATATATATATATACACACACACACACACATACATATATATATATATATATATATATATATATATATATATATATATATATATATATATATATATACACACACACATATACACACACACACACATATACACACACACACACATATATACACACACACACATATATACACACACACACACACACACACACACACACACACACACACACACACACACACACACACACACACACACACACACACACACACACACACACACACACACTAGGGATGGGCATTTCAAGCAAAAATTATATTCGACGATCGCTGGGAATTATTCGATTTTTATTCGAAAATCGCAACTCCTCCCCCGCATGCACGCATGTAAAGGCTACACGCATATAAACAGAGAGAGAGGGGGAGAGACCATTCACACTCTCAATCTGTAGGATAACAAACTGTTTAATTCATTAGGGAATAGGCTATATCAACTCAAGCCATATATATTTATTGTAACATGCTGAAACATATGACTGTAATGTGACATCGCCACAAGTTACCTGATAAATACCACAAGTCTACAGCGTGCGCGTGAGACGATGTGTTATTCTTCTGTCTTCTCAGGGCGTTTTAACTCTTGACATTTTAGTTCGGAATGGGGCACGGTTAGCATGAAAATTTGCTAATGTGAAAGCTTACCTACAGAGCTTGGTGTGCACTGAGGTACCGAACCCGAGAACACAACCGGAGTTCGGTTGCTCTCGGAGCTGTGCCACGATTCACGTGAATGTGCAAACAACAGGTGCGCACTTGTTCTTGAAGAAAACAGAAACCAGCGCATGCGTTTTAGCCGATTACAATGTCATTAGTTCAATAACATACACGTAAGAGATGATAGTGTTGATGATTTAGCTGAGATACGATCGCGAGAGCGAGCCTGCAGTGTATTCACCATAGAGTGCAATCAGGGCAGCAAATGAATGGCAATTCACCGTCTCCTCAAAAGAGTCTGTTTGCAAGCAGCAAAGCCGCATTCAAGCGACACATACGATAAACCCAAGTGTCGTTTACTCAGCTGCACATAATAGCACCAAATTAATTGAAAAAATCCCAATATATTGACCCGCGCTCTGTTTTCTATCACGCCCGTGCACGTCTGTGATGACGTAAGATGAACGCAAACGCACCAGGGTTCAAGTTGAGTGTGAAACCAGACCAACACTGCGGAGGCGGAGGGAAGAATCAGACTCGGACCGCAGCAAACGTGTCCAGTATAAAACACCCTGAGAGCGGACTGGCAGCTTTAGGAGCGTTACTGGCAGCGCCTCTGGTTACATGAACGCGTCAGCACCACATCAGCACCGACAACATGGGGATTTTTTTTGGACGATAATCGCACATACTATTCGATATTCTATAATTAAATAACTAATCGAATATTCGAAAATCGCGACCCATCCCTAACACACACACACACACACACACACACACACACACACACACACACACACACACACACACACACACACACACACACACACACACACACACACACACACACACACACACACACACACACACACACACACACACACACACACACACACACACACACACACACACACACACACACACACACACACACGTGTGTAAAATGTAAGTAAACTATATATTTTTATTAAATAATCGTAAGTATGTGTACATATATATATATTAAATTCAAAGTTTTTATATTTTTTAAGGCCTAATAAATGTTCAAATGTATAGATTTCAATTATGCTGTAATGTTGAATGGCCATAAATAATGGCTAAAAAAATAAAAAATAAAAAAAATGCATAGAGACATCAGTAGCAGTAGTATCATAAAAAGATGCCATCACGACAAATGTTTAAAGTATACTGTCTATAAGTGGTTTCTACATAAATTTGAAGAGTGACTGTGAAATTATTACAATATAGATATATATACCTTTATTGTTAGTTGCGATAAATAGTAAAACATTTTTAATGGATTCACAGCACTAATATATATTTATTAGGGATGTCACGATACCAAAATTCCAGTAGTCGGTGTCAATACCATAAAAATGTTACGGTTCTCGGTACCAAAGCAATTTTTTTATTACAATTTTATTTAACTATTTAAAGAAATATTCAATTTATATTTAATGAGTTTATAATTTATGATGATAATCATTAAAAGTAAACAATACATATAAACATTTTAAGGTGACATGCTGTTTAAAATTAAACATTGTTTATAAAAAAGATCAAGTGAGAAATAAGCAACCGAATAATAATAATAATAATTATTATTATTAGCAGTAGTATCATTAGTATTATTATTACATTGAGACGTAGCTAAATCTACTGTACAACAGTAGCCTAATATATATTTATAATATAACTTTTATTTTGACGGGTTGCCGTGAAGACCTTTGAGTGTCCGTGTTCATGATATGAGCTACTGTTCTCTTGATGAAAAATTACAGTAAGTTGTTTGGGTATTTATGACTCAGAAATATGACCTGGAGATGTTTGAGACATTCAGCATTCCTTACAGCAACATGTTAAACAATTTAAGAGAATACTTTCACTTTTCTTTCTGGCTTACTCACAGAGAAACAAACAATTTGTCCAGACACAATGACAGAGAGCTACAAACAAAATCATCTGCACATTTGCAGATACTAACACCACCAGTGAAGTCTTGAGTGTCTAAATCAGTGGCGTTTGACCTAAAGAAAGCTGTACTTACACAGAAAGCCTTTAAAGTCCTCGGGGCAGCTGTGATCGGGCCAGTCCGTGTACTGCAGGTGCCAGACGGTTCGCTCCTGTCCCGTGAGGAGGTGTTTGATCTTCAGGCCCGTTGTGGCGTAGCACCCCGAGTCCGTGCGGAAGCGTGTGGTGATCTTAAATCGTCCATAAGTAACAGTGTTGTGGCGGGAGCCCAGACGAGGCCAATAGCGGAAACTCTTCTCACGACCTCCTTCCTGCAGGTCGAGAAACAAAACAAGCCAGTTCGTGACCATGAACTCGATAGTCAACTAGAAAAATAGCACTAGAGAGGAGCATTTTGATAAATATCTACACTATATTACATATTCATTCATTATATTTTAACTTGAACTGTTCTTTAAAAGGGGGGTCTAATGCCATTTCATGCATTATTGATTCTTGTTGATTATTATGAGAAACATGGACAACATTTCAAAACACGAGTTGGACGTATGAAAGAGTATTTCTGTGGCAAATACACTCCTTCAGGATTCAGACAAGTTTCGGAAAGTTTTTTTCGAGTATGGCCCTGTATAAATGTCATTAAGGGCAGGATTCCTTGTATGGGTCCCATCAACGAGCTTTGTCCGGCCGCCATTTTGTTTTTTGACCACTAAATCAACAATGTCACTAAAGAAGTGTGTTTCTGTTTGAGAGGGAAAGATAATCTTGTTCAGCTTCCCAAATAACCCAGTGTTAAGGAAACAGTGGATGCATTTTGTGTTTCCGGAGTTCTGCAAGTGTGTGTGTTTGTTCCCGGTCACGAGTCGAAACCGAAGGTGGTGAGTGAAACTGATCAAATGTGTGTTTTGATGGCAATCGGCGCGCAAGTGCATATAATGTGAACAACACCAACGTATAGAGAATCAAGAGTTATTCAAGGATAATGCCATGATGTATTGTGTGTGTGTGTGTGTGTTCTCGTGACTCTTTAGCTCCGCCCACTGCACGCCTCCACGGACTCTGCTGTTTTCTGAAAGAATCGGTTCAGTGTGTCTGTCTTTTATAAAATGATAAACTAAAGACTCTTGGGAGATATGAAGGATCAACACTGCTCTACAGATACTCAAGATTAACATGAGACTGGCAGAAACTGTGTGTTATGACCCCTTTAACATTTAAATGTATCCGTTGTGAAAACAAGCTATAGTTTACAGCATTAGTTGTAGAGATTAGAGATTTTTTCCTTGAGAAAAATTGGCATACTGTATCCGATTTACACCACACACACACACAAACACAAACACACGCACACGCACACGCACACACACACACACACGCACACGCACACACACGCACACACAAATCAATATGTAATCAAATCAGGACTGGAATTGAAACAAATCGCAAACTTGTGCATTGCAATTAAATAAAATCCGGAAATGTGTGTCAGACCTAATAGCAACCAATTTAATTTTCACCTCCTCTGCTGTGACCATGGCGATGATGGCGACTCCTTGTTCCCAAACCATTTGCCAGAAGTCCTGGCAGGTGCTGGAAAGCGGACCCTGAGATGCGATATAACTCCACTCTTTACCTCGGACCGTAACCTGGTAAACACAGCGGCACAACATCACAATATGAAGGCTGTTTAATCTGATATAAATCAACATATATATATAAATTAAATATAGCTGCAAGCATGAGTTATTGGGTCCAAGCACTTTAAGTCACTTTAAAGGGGTCATAGAATGACATTTTTGTACAAGTTAATATGATTCTTTAGTGTCTAAATGAAAAGTTTGTAATATACTTTAATTAAAAATTCTCATTAGTATTGTAAGAAAACACTCATTTTACCTGGTCAAAACCAACTCAGTTTTCAGCAAGTCATTTCAGTGTATGTGACTTTAAATGATAATGAGCTTTGCTCACCCCGCCCCCTCTGCTCTGTGGGGCGTTCGGTTCGGTTCGACCCGACACAACACCACAACACACGTGGAGTGTTGCCTTGACAACATTTGAGGGTATATTTTCGAGAAATAATGGCAACGGGAGTCTCTGAGGACACATCTAAGCAACCTTATCATTTTGAACCGGAGTCGGACCAGGAACAGATGACGAACCCATCGAAGTTCGAACAGGACGTTTCTGAATGGTTGGTTAACGTCATGTCACTTTGATCTATCTTTGTACTGGCACAGTAGCGTAGTTGCTATGTGTTTACTGATGTGTATGTTAGTTCATTGACAGATTGATGTTATGTTATAAGATTTTTTTTTACATTACTTCTTAATCAGTAACAGACACCGTTATAAACCATGTACAAAAGTAAGCTTAGTGTAGTGTTACCACGTTAACTTTATCACCCGAGTACACAGTTTGTAATAACAAACATAACGCGTTGTTCATTATAAACGTGGGATTATGAATTATATTGAGAACGTCATACACAGAAAGCATGCCGTAATGTAACTTACCCTGTAAACTTTAGCCTCATTCAATGTGAAGCGTGCAAGCGATTTGCAAAGATTAATATAAAGGTTAATAAAACACAACACCACAATCGCTTAGACGCCATTCTGCTCCAGAGTATCAACAATGGCGGACTGATGACAGCTCGCTCAGGGCGGGTCTGTGTTGAAACGCTGCTGTCAATCAACAATCGTAGGGGGGGCGTACACCGTGTAACATCACACGATCAGACGGCTCGATTTGAGACAGGGGAAAATATATAAGGAGATTAAAAAAAAACACTGGATGTATTTTTATCATTATAGGATGGTTGTGTACAGGCACTGCCAACACACATTTCCGTATAATCAACTTGTAAAAGTGCATGTACCATTCTATGACCCCTTTAAGCACCTTCAAGTGCTCTCCAAAAAATTTGCATAATTTAGCAAGCCTGAACGAACCTAAACCTAAGCTATTTTAGGTCATTTACAATAGAAATGTAGCAGTTTAACATTTATAACTGTTATATGCCCAGTGATTGCCATGAAGTTTTGCATGCTTCTTAGAATCAAACGTTTCGTCCATTTTTGTTTTGATCACTGTGGCGCCACCATGAGGCCGATCAGGGAAGACGATTGCTTCACCAACCCTTAAACTAGATCCCTAGAATTATAGTTTGATCGGCACAATCAATTTTTTTGTGGTTAATTAAATACTACCAAGCATTAAACCGCCACAGATCCACCGCTCACCCTGATGTGTGAGGCGTTGATGTAGCCCGTGTTGTTCTCTTTAGTGGGCACCAGCTCCACACGCGTGTCGTCGTAAGGCAGGACATCCTGGAAGCGGTTCCTGTCGCTGTTCTCGGGCATCTGAGCGATGGTGCACTCACAGTTGGGCCGTTTCTTGTGCACCTGCTCGTACTCGGTGAACACCATCCCCTGCTCCACTCGCTGCTCCAGTATCTTACACTGCAGGAAACACACAGGACGTATTTAATAATATGCGTCAAATAATGTTCTTAGTCTTTCCTTCCTGTGACGGGGCATCCCAGACCGAAGCTACAATAGTTTACTTTCAATTAAATCAAATGTAATGCAGTTTGTGTAGCCAAATAATAACCGGGGTGGATTTAATAAACAATACCGAAATACACCGGGACTCTTATTTTGAAATGTCTATGCTTTATTACTGCAGGAGCTTGTTTAAATTCAGACGAGGAGATGAAATATGCGTTCTTACAACTTTATACAACATATTACAATATAAACACCGTACAGTAAACATTCATAATTGATCAGCATTAGCTCTTAAGCATAAATGTGCGAGAGCTTGAACTTTAGAGCTCAGGCTTTGAAACGTAAAGCGCTCACATTTATTAAATGAAATCATAGCCTTTTGAAGTTTAACAATCACAAAGTATCGCGATTTATGTTTTTCCATCCCCGTAATATAAGATGTTAATAAACGATGATAATAAGACGCTTGTCATTTAAGGTATTGAAGATTTCTTATGATCTTACTTTAAAGAAAACTGATGTTTTTTTTAAAGAAAACAAAATGCTGCATCTGTAACAGCATGAGTTACAGGTTTCCCGCTGAAATCTTCAGTTTTTAATGCTTTATTTAACATCACAGCAGACATAATAAACGGAATTAGGCTATGTTTTTTCCTCACTACCAGGAAAAAACCTGATTTATTAATAAACACTCCAGCTTTGCTCGGAAAACACAAAAAGATTATCTTTTTCTTAACATGAAGTTGATCACTAACCATTGATTTAACCGCCAGCAGTCAAAACTGACAGCAGCACTTACCCTCTCATCATTAGACGCGTTCTCCGGGTCGTCCTTCCCTTCATCGGGAAGCGGCATTCTGGACAGGGTCAGGCCATTAAGAGCCGCCAGCTTCAGGGGTCCCACCTTCTTGATCTCCGAGCGTCCTTTCTTCATGCCCTTCATAGCGATGGAGAGAGAGAGAGAGAGAGAGTCTGAGACTCAGGATCTGAGACGCACAGGAAGAGTTGTGATCTTTGGCAGAATGCAGCTGTTCGGGTCTAACGGCCTGTTGGGCGGCATTCTTCAAGTCACATGTATAAAGTCAAGTTTCCGGCCTCACCCCAGTACACAAACACCTATTCTACATGCAGACGAAATGAAAATAAAAGCCTCACCAGTTGGGTCATGTGCAAATACAAAATCAGTTTGGATTTCCTTTATCAAATTACTGGTAGGGATGCACAATATTGGAGTTTTGCCGAAATCTGATATGCTTATAACTCATTTTGGCCGATGCTGATATCGATATATGTTCGTTTTTTCCCTTTGTTTGGAAACCACCATTTTGAGCAAAAATATACATTTTTTCATTCTGGTTTCATATTTCTGAGGTCTCCTTACTAAAAGGATACTTGTTAAAGATAAATAAATGTTAATAAAGTTCTTTTTATAATAAGAGTATATTATAAGCGCTGAAAATAACAATAATAAAGTCAGTGATTTTTCATCCCAGACAGGTGTAATTGTAACCTAAATATTTTATTTTTGGATTTAATGCTTGTGCACATGAAGTGGGTGCTTCAGTTGATGCTGTATTTAGCTTCAAATAAATACAAAAATACAACTATTTTAGTGCTCCTTGGATTATTTTTCATCATCCATTTCATAAAATTTTATTTTAAGTTTTATTTAAAATTTTAAGTGTCATGCTTGTGCTTAGACATCATTACTGCTTTATTTATTCAGAAAAAGAAGTAACTTATACTTATTTGTGAATTCTACTTTTCATTTTATTACTATAACAACAGCAACCCCACTAAATGGGCTAATATTCTACAGGTCGGGCACTAGGACCTGGAGGAGCTTTAGCTGCTGTGGAGGCCGCGCTAGAGAGTGGGAGGCGCGATTGTGGTTGTTTTGGGCTAGTTTTGTTGTGAAAACCTGGCAATCCTGCGTTGATTCACAAATTCAAGGCAGCATTTAAAAACTGTCAATATAAATCACCATACATGCAATGTATTTGCTTGTTTTCACTTCAAGAATGGCCATACGGCTGGCATGATCTTATCGCTACAGCAGTTATTGCAGGCTCATTTCAACACGTTATCATATCGGCATAATTTTTCATATTTTAAGCGTTTATCGGACGATTCTGATGTTGTGCCGATAATATTGTGCATCCCTAATTACTGGAATTGATTATTTTTATGGGGCAGTTGTGGCCTAATGGTTTGAGAGTCGAACTTGTAACCCGAAGGTTGCAGGTTCGAGTCTCAGTATCTCAATCTCAGGTGTGTGTGTGCATGTGTGTGTGTACTTGGATGGGTGAAAAGCAAAGCACAAATTCCAAACTTGGCTACACGTCAAGTCACTTATCTTTATATCTGCAAATAAGATCTGCACATTTGACATATTTGGGAACGCATAACGTCTGACGCATTTTGTGTATGAAAGTGTGGCACTGTTATCATTTACATGTGTGGAGCATGTCAAACTCCATCTCTGCATATGCTGGGAGTTTGTGTTGCTTATAACATCCATCTGGGAACGCAACATTCACCAGATTCATAGCGCAAATCATTTATAAACGTCTCGATTTCTCAAAATAAAAGTTATTTAAAAGAGTTTGCATGTTTTGATGTCCACTGAAATGACAGTGTCTGTAGCATTTCTATCATAAATAAGTAGCTAAATATTAACGATAAATGGATATTGGATTAAATGTTTGGCCAATATTAAACAAGGATTTGATCTAAATTAAAGTAGGGGTGGGCGATCTGACGATTTTATATTGTGATCTACTTCTCAAGCAAATTGTAGAGATTGTGATCTTTTGTGTCCTCGTAATAATAATATTAAAATACAGCAATGACTGCCAAATTATATGAATATCATGTGACCAGTGCTGGGTGTAACAAGTTACTAAGTAATTAGTTACCGTAATTTAATGACTTTTCTCTTGAAAAAGTAAAGTAAGGGATTACTCATATTTTTACTGTAATTTAATTACAGTTACTTCTGATGTAATTCAACTACATACAAAATACAATTATATGTAATACAATAGTGGAATTAACATCCACATTTAAAGTGCATGTTTTTATGTATCCTTCTCATTTAATAAGAATAATTTATGTCATTTTATATTATTTATATGTCTATCCTTGGATCGCTCGACTAGTCGAGGTTACTATATAGGATTTTGAAAGTAATTAGAAAGTAATTAAATACTTTTTGGAGAGGGTAATTTGTACAGTAATCGAATTACACTATTGAAGATGTAATTAGTAACTAGTAATGAATTACTTTTTTAGAGTAACTTACCCAACACTGCATGTGACTATCATGTGTCTCTTATCATGTGACGACAGCAGTAGGGCTGTGTGCTGAATCAAATTTTAATTTCGTTAGTTTTGGCTTCCAACGATTATGAAAACGTGATTATGAAGATAAAATGATCATTGTGCCGCATGCCATTCCTTTCCTTTAAAGCGGTGTGCTTTCGACCCCTCCTTAAATACCTAAACTTAACATCCAAATCAGTCAAATCATGTATAACGTGACTGGTAAAAGGCAGTCTACTGCGGGACATGCTTTATTTTAAATAGAGTTATTAAAGGGATAGTTCAACTAAAAATGCAAATCCTTGATTCCTCACCCTCATGTCGCTCCAAACCTGTAAGACCTACGTTCATCTTCAGACCACAAAGAGAGCTCTCGGACCCCTCCATAGACAGAAACACAGCGACCAATTTCAAGGTCCAAAAAGCAAGTGAAGACTATAGCCCCATTTCCACCGAAATTACCCCAAACAATTTGTCCCAGGAACTCTTTTTCCCCCCAGACCTGCTGCTGTCTGCATTTCCATCACGATCTAAAGTACCGTGAAGATTAGTCCGGTGACGTAGGACTGTTCCCACTGGATTTCGTCCTCCGCCTCTAAGCTTAATAAAGCCTGAAACTAGTCGTCAGATAATCAGTTGTATTTTTTAAACTCCATTGTGGATTCGAATTAGGGCTGCATGATTTGGGGAAAATATCTAATTTCGATTATTCTGGTTAAAATTGCGATTTGCGATTTGAATGCGTTTTTATTTTATTTTTTTTACAAATGAAAAGTGTGAGTGATATAACAAATATAACATTTTGTGTTTATATATTAATATGACTAATAATAATTATGATTATTATTATTGCTAAATAAAAATATTTAACAAAATAAGAAATATTACTATTACAATAACATTCTCATTATTAAAAACAGAGTATTTAAGAATAAATATAACTATACTACTACTACTACTACTAATAAGAAATATTTTTCTCATTTGTTACCAAAATAATTGTAATTCATACTGGAGGCCAGAGGGCGTCCTTGAGCAGAAACTCCACATTTGCGTTAGAGAAGTTATCGTTTGTTTTCAGGAAATCCCTAATGTGAAGCTAAGCTTGCGCTGCAGGCTGAATAAAAGGAAGATAGAAACGCTTTGACTGATTAAACATGAGGACAATAAACACTACTGCATCAAGATATGGTGTATTTGAGTACTTCAAGCCTTCTCAGGTATTTTCATAATAATAAAGCAGTGCTGATTGACATAGACTTTATCACTGCCTATAAAATAAAGCGTTGTTTGCCTCATTCTGTGATAAGAAGCCCCGTCAGCTCACAAACACTCGACTGACTATATGAAGTGAGTTAAAACGTGTTATTAAACGTATTTTGTTGGACAACAGGTTTATGAACACTCCACATTACTAGTTTGTGAAGTTGTTTGACACGTGTTGTTTTTTCAAACGCACGTTATAAGAGCCGCTCTTCACTGACACGCTGGGCATTTATTTATTTAATTAAATCGCAGTCTTTGCACTTTCATAATCGCACATAAGCCAAATCGCGATTGCGGTTCGATTTCGATTAATCGTGCAGCCCTAATTCGAATAGTAAACAACTCTTACTGCACGCAACGCAACAGACCTTTTGGTTGAAATAAAATGCAGCGTGAGCTCAACCAATCAGCATGTTCAGTGCCCAAGTCCCACCCCCCCAAAGTTCCTGTACTTTGAAAAAGTACTACCTCGCAAGCAGGGCCATTTTGAAGGGGAAATCTTTACCCGGAACTTTATTTAGACCCCGGTTCCTGCAGTCGAAACTCACCGAGTACCTCCCCAAAGTCCCTAATTCCTGGGGAAAGTTCCCGCGGTGGTAACGCGGCTATTGTTCAAATAGTCCATGTGACTCCAGTGGCTCAACCTTAATGTTTATGAAGCCATGAGAATACTTTTTGTGTGTAAAAAGCTAACAAAAACAACGACTTCATTCAACAATGTCTTCTCTTTCGTGTCACTCTCCTACACGATTCACATACGTAAGCACCACAATGTGATCATGTGATAATGCTCGGCCAATAGTGAGCTGGCGTTCTGCCTTAGAACTCGGAAGGGCTGCACTGTGTGAATAGCCCAACAACATGAATGAGTACCGAGAGTGAAAGGTAAGAGTAAATCATTATTTTTGTTTGTCATCACTTCATAACATTAAAATTTGAACCACAGAAGTCACATGCACTATTTTAACCATGTCTTTACTTCCTTTCTGGACCTTGAAAGTGTCCGTTGTGTAGCAGTCTATGAAGGGGTCAGAGAGCTCTCAGATTTCATCAAAAATATCTTAATTTGTGTTCTGAAGATGAACGAAGGTCTTACAGGTTTGGAACGACATGATAGTGAGTAATTAATGACAAAATGTACAATTTCGGGAGAACTATCCCTTTAAGGCGAGACACGGCAGGTGAAAACATCGTTTTTTCATGCAGTGGTCAATTTTGAGATTTTGGGCCAGTTTGCTCCCTTAACATGTAAGCTTTCATGTCAAAAAAAAAAAAAGTCAACATTACACATTAAGGTGGTTATTTCATTATATTTTGTCACCGTGCGCCTTTAGATTTCTACCCGAAATTTATATATAGTATAGAATATATAGGTGATGAAGATTTCAAAACACGGCCTCATGAAGCTTCGAAGCGTTATGAATCAGTGAGTCGAATCATGATTCGGATCGCGTGTCAAACCGCCAAACTGCTGAAATTTGGCGATTCAAACCGCTGAATCGACTCACTGATTCATAACGCTTCATGATGCCTTGTTTTGAAATCGTCATCACTATGTAAGTCGTTATTTAGTGTTTTTTTGCGCACAAAAACTATTCTCGCCGATTCATAAAGTTATTGTAGAACCACTGTAGTGAGATGGACTTTGTAACGACGTCTTTAGTGCCTTTTAAGGGTCTTGAGAGTGTAAAGTGCCATTGTGCCAATGGAGGCCTTTCAGAGCCATCAGATTTACACTAAAATATCTTCATTTCTGTTCTGAAGATGAACGGAGGTCTGACGGGTGTCGAATGACATGAGGGTAAGTAATTAATGACAGAATTTTCATTTTTGGGTGAACTAACCCTTTAAGTACGACATCACTTGACTAAAAATGCGTCATCATTTTCAAAAGCCTCCACAGTTTTATTCCAACCTGCTTTAAATCTGATCATTAGTGCACTTACTGCTGGCGGAAGGCCGTCGATGTTCCTTCTGGCAGGTGGCACGTCAGAGACTGGCCTCTTAAAGACGTCTCTCTTCTGTCTCAAGCGCCCCTGTCCGCTCAGATCTCCCTCTGATACCGAGGGCATCATGTGTCCGGGCTCTCGGAGAGGGGACAGCTGCCCCACATCCTCCGGTTTGCGGATGATCGGATGGGCCTGGTACGCCAGAGGGCCCGTGGGGACCGCGTCCATACTGTGGCTGAATGGATAAGCGGGCGGATCTCCGAGTGACCGTTCCAGCGGTGTCATGTGATGCTCAGGACCGCCCACAGCATCCTGAGACTGGGGTGTGTGACGGCCGCTGTCGTCCTCAAACTCCTCTTCTTCACCACTGCTGTGCACCAACATCGTGGCGTCGGACAGGGATTTTTTATGGCCGTAGAACACGTCCTCCTTGATGACCCCGTCCTCAGGCTTCGGAGCCTCCAGGACGACATTGATGTCGGAGCCAGATGCTGTAGGGGTCATCGCCTGGGCAACCGGGGGCGGAGTCTCAGCCGCAGATGCGGATACCTGGGCAGATGACGCAAAAAATGTCAATGAAATAATACATTTATTCAAATATAGATCAATTTAGAATCTTAGATTATTACTAGTAATTAAATATAATTATTAGCATTTGTAATTATATAAATATTATTACTTATTGAGAAACTAGCAAAATGCTGTTGAAAACTGTTTATCCATTAATTTTCTCAATCTTGAATCTTAGATAATTATATAATAATTAATTACATGATTTATGATTTTTATTTAAATATATAAATAATGTATAAATTATTACGAATTGGTAAAATACTGTTTATATGTGAATAACAACATACAACAGATCGAGATGGGTAATTGACAGATGTCAGTGAATAAAAATAAAAAAATCTCATGTATAGTTCAATCCAGAACATGAAGATTGCTAGTAACTACATTAGAATTAATTATATAATTATTAAGATATTTAATTAGAGATAATAATGATTAAGAATTAGCTAAATGCAGTCGAAAATAGGTTGTTAAATGTTTATTACGCAACATTAAATAAAAATTTAATGAATTTAAAACGATCAATTCCCTCAAATAGTTAAATCCAGAATCATAGATTGATGGTAATATAAAATATTTATATTATTATTAGAATTTTTACATAATTATAAATATTATAACTTACAAAATAATTAGCAAAACACTTACAAATTATTAAAAATTTGTATTTTAAAACATTAATTCTCTCAAATATTTAAATCTAGAATAAGATTGCTTAATTTTATAATTAAATATTTTTTATTATTATATAAAACGCAATCATAATAATTTATGTCACACAAATAAAACATTATATTAAAACAATTATATGAGCATATACAATATTTTTTAATGTGTGTAATGTCACATTAATTTAATTAAATTAAAAACTATTCTTTTAAATATAGTTCAAATCTAGAATCAAGCATTATAATATAATAATATAAATATTAAATAATATAATTATTTGGATTCTTACATATATAAAATACATAATCAAAATGTATAATGTGTGCAATGTCACATTAATTAAATTAAATCAATTAAAATGAATAGTTCAATCAAGAATCAAGGATTAATATATAATACATTAATATAAATAAGCATTAGGATATATAATTAAAATAATAATAATGTTATTGAATATATTGTTAAATGTGTGATGTCGCGTGAATCAAATGAAATAATAATAATAAAAAATCTATTCTCATAAATGTAGTTCAATCTAGAATCATGTATTATAATAGCCTGGATGCCAGCCGAATTTAGCCCCGCCCACAAAATGTTTTGCTCGGGCAATTCGGTCTGGACTCGCTCCATAGAGGAGTAATTATGCCCGAACAGAAACTATTCGGACCAATGAAATTGTCAGGGCGGGCTTTAGACGATGATGGACAGATGATAAACAGTAACGTAATCATCCACGTCATCAAAGGCGCTTGGGTTGAATTTGTTCTAATCCTAAACGGAGAACTTGTTGGTATATGCATTCACCTTTACTATTTCTCTCAGAAACGATGATCGTGTTGGTAAGTACTCTGTGTATCCTTAAATTATTTTATTACTGGCAAAGATCGTTTACACTCGTTACACTTTTTCTTGTAACGTTACTTAATCCAGCGTGCGTGCAGACAGGGTTTCCAAGTGTTTTTGCAATGTCGCGCACAATTGCTTCTCAAAACTATAGCCCAAAACTATAAATTCCGGGGGGTTCTCCGGAAAAAAAAAAGGCGTTTGGTTGGCAAAATATGTTATTTTGGCAAGGTTGCCTGCTAAAATTCGCATTCCTGGGTTTATATAAATCACATAATTGGGGTCGCTTCAACCCGCGGACATGGAGAAAAACACGGACTTGGCAACACAGTGCAGTTGAGTTCTGTTGACATTTGACAACTAACGTTACGCGTCGCTCCGTTGCTCTGATTGGTTGTGGGTCTATCCAATTGAGGTCTTTCCTGGCTCGGTTGAAACACACCCCATAATCAAAGCTCAATGGAGCGGTACCAGACTCAAATTCTGACTAGAATTGAGTATGGCCACGCCAGGCTAGTATTATAATATAATAATATAAAATAATTGCATAATTATTTGGATTCTTACTAGTGCTGTCAGTTAAACGCGTTATTAACGACGTTAACGCAAACCTATTTTAACGGCGTCAATTTTTTTATCGCGAGATTAACGTTCTTTTTGGTCTAACAAACTTTGTAGTTTTTTCACATGCTGTTGCAGCAACTAGTAACGTTAGAAAAACTACAACACCACTCCGGATGTAGCTAGACCGGAAACAAAACATCAGGCACGCTGCGGCTGCCCACACTCGTTTGGGCCATTAAAAGATTAGACGTGGATGGCAAGCGTGAGACGCCGAAATGAGAAACGTATTAAGCCATGGTTTAACTCAGGGGTCTTCAACTAAAAGTGCTTGTCTTGAGCGCTGCTTTCTGCTCTGATGGTGCATTCACACCAGACGCGAATGAAGCGTTTTGCGCGAGTGATTTAAGTCAATCAATGCAAAGACGCAAATAGACATTCTGCGGCGCGGATTAAGCGGCGTGCATGTCGCGTCATTCGCGTCCGGTGTGAGCGCACCATCAGTCTCTTCTTCACTGCATGCTTGACCGCGCGTCTGGGTCTGAACGTAGTAACTGAGCATTGCAACGTTAACTGTTTCATTACGTCAAAAGGCTTCGCGGTCCGGATTCGGACCGGAGTCCGCTAGTTGGCGACCCCTGGTTTAACTGCACTATAGGCGGAGTCCTAGTTTACCTTGCATGTGCACTTTGTAATTTTATTTTGTATCACCCTGTTTTGATCCCTTAGAAAGGGCTGTTGAAGGGGCTGTTTGTGCAACAAAGTATTTGTTTCACCCTTTTATTGATGGGCAGTGTTACATTGTGTGAGATTATTTGCTCCAAGTGAGAATGTTGGTGTGAAATCGAACACTAAAGTATGCCAATGTTGTTTTCAATAAAACAAACATTTGAACAAAGCAAGCCGATCCACTTTTCTATGTTGATAAGAGCATTAAAATAAGAAAAAATAATGGGACAAAAAGAAATCAAGGGACATTTAGAATAAATAAAAATGTGCGATTAATTGTGAGTTAACTATGACATTAATGCGATTAATCGCGATTAAATATTTTAATCGTTTGACAGCACTAATTCTTACATAATAATTATATAATGATTAACCCAAAGCTATTTGTAAATAGTTTTAAATGCGTGTAAGGTCACAGTACTCGCCTTCCTCTCCTTCAGCCTCATGTTCTCCAGTCCGTACGCCAGACCGGCGATCTCGATGGAGTTGCGCTTGTGCATGTGAGGACGGCGAGGCGTGACGAGTGGCTCGCTCACTTCCTGCAGCGAGTGTGCCACGGGCAGGCTGTCCTCCTGGAAGGTCTGCACTGAGTGGTGCACGCGGCGCGTGATGAGATCCGGGTTACTGCTGCTGACGTAGAGGTGCCGGGACAGATCCGGGGTGCTGTTGGCGGGTCGAGGATGAGGGTAGGGATATGGCGGAGGGGGCCAGTACACCTGATTCCTTATGATGTTGGGCGCCGGGTACTCTTGCGCCTGCTGGAGCTGGACGTTGGTGAGTTCGGGGACGCTAACGGCCCCCACCACGGGGCGTCTCTCGGTGGGATAGGGGTATGGAGAGGGACTGTGGAAGCTGTAGTTGAGGTGGAACGGATACTGGCCCGCTCCGTGCTCGCGGATCTCTGGCTGGCTGTAAACGAGCGGATCGGGTCGGCTGTAGGCGTACGAGTTGCCGATGTTGAGGTTCCTCATGGAGTGGCTCTGACGCTCGGCGGGCGGGATCATACCGAGGTTCTTCTGCCTCATGACGGTCTCGTAATCGGGCGTGGCGCGGTAGGACGGCGGAATTAGTGCGCTGTGGCGGTGGGAAGGCACGTAGTCGGGCCGCATGAGATCACTTCCTGTGATGCTCGGGTTGGACGACATGGGCGAGGGCTGCAGGTAGTGCTGCGGGTTGTTGAGGGAGCTGGTGCTTTGGGCGCTGTACACGCTGCCATTTCGGATTCTTCCGTTGTACTCGTGCGGAGAGCGGTCCAGACTGGTTTGGGAATGGTAGTAAAATCCATTCTGGTTGTTGATGTAAAGATTATCTGTAGGAAATACCAGATTTTAGTCAGTATTTTAGGTTTTGTTTTTCAGTGCAATTCTAATTAGCTTTATTGCAGTGTTAATTTCGTTGACGAATAATTTGTGTCAACAACCTTTTTTCACTGACGAAAACGAGACGATAACTAAATAAAAACTAGTTCTGGAGGACAAAAACTATGACGAAAACGTTCTGTCATTTTCGTCAGCGAATAAAAACGAGACGAAAATGCTAGGGAGGGACGATTAGGGAAGAGATCCAGTCAGAACTGATGTCCTGTGTAAGAGATGCGCACATTTGATCTGATCTAACCACTGGAAAACAATTATTTATGAACTAATGCTGATGAATAATGACAATGTTTACTTTTCAATGTTTATATAGTAATGTGTTTTAGACGGTTGTAACAATGCATATTTATCTCCTGAACTTGAATGAGCTCCTGCAACTGCAACAAAGGCGCAGATATTTCAAAATAAGAGTCCCGGTGTATTTCGAGCTTGTTTATCATTAAAAGTCCCGCATTATATATTAGTTTTTGCTTACATAATAAACTGTATTTAATTTAATTCCCATTTAATTCATAGTCAGGAGGAAAGAACAGTATTTGACACATATTCAATAAGGTATCAGGGTTATAATAGTTAACCAAAACAATTAAAAAAAATCTTCATTACTTGAAATTAAATAAATGTTAACTGAAAATAAAAATAAAAATAAAACTTATTTGAAGCTTTAGCTTAATCTGATATGGCCTACTGACTAAAACAGAAATACACAGTTATAAAAACTATATAGATGTTTTTTTTAAAAAACAACCAAAAAAGTGAATTTAGCTCTTTCGTGTATTTTTAAAGTAAAAAACACAATTATGTCAAAATGTCAGTTCAAGTGACAGTCGGTTATGTAATACTTAAATGTTTAATTTATTACAATTTAACTAAACTATTTAGATTTGAAGAGACTAAATCTACTGTAGATTAAGTTGACTAAAATCGTATGAAATTTAGTCGACTAAAACTAAAAACAATTCAGGTGACTAAAATATGACTAAAACTAAATGGCATTTTAGTCAAAAGACTACGACTAAAACTAAATCAAAATTTGCTGTCAAAATTAACACTGCTTTATTGGCATGACTAAGTAATACAATGTATCATTATTATACAGTATATTATTATTATTATTGCATGACTTAAACTTAATTGAAACATTTGTGAACAGCTATTACAGTACAAATATAGAAACTTTCTTAAAATCAAGATACACAATATTGCCAAAAGTTTTGGGACGCCTGCCTTTATATGCACATGAACTTTAATGACATCCCATTCTTAATCCGTAGGGTTTAATATGGAGTTGTCCCACCCTTTGCAGCTCTAACAGCTTCAACTCTTCTGGGAAGGCTTTCCACAAGGTTCAGGAGTGTGTTTATGAGAATGTTTGACCATTCTTCTAGAAGCACATTTGTGAGGTCAGGCACTGATGTTGGACGAGAAGGCCAGGCTCTCAGTCTCCGCTCTAATTCATCCCAAAGCTGTTCTATCGGGTTGAGGTCAGGACTCAAGTTCCTCCACATCAAACTCGCTCATCCATGTCTTTATGGAGCGACGCTTTGTGCACTGGTGCGCAGTCACGGTGGAACAGGAAGGGGCCGTCCCCAAACTGTTCCCACAAAGTTGGGAGCATGAAATTGTCCAAAATGTCTTGGTATGCTGAAGCATTAAGAGTTCCTTTCACTGGAACTAAGGAGCCAAGCCCAACCCCTGAAAAACAACCTGACACCATAATCCCCCACCCACCAAACTTTACACTTGGCACAATGCAGTCAGGCAAGTCCCGTTCTCCTGGCAACCGCCAAACCCAGACTCATCCATGGGATTGCCAGATAGAGAAGCGTGATTGGTCACTCCAGAGAACACGTCTCACTGCTCTAGAGTCCAGTGGCGGCGCACTTTACCCCACTGCATCCCACGCTTTGCATTGCACTTGGTGATGTAAGAGTTGGTTGAGCTGCTCGGCCATGGAAACCCATTCCATGAAGCTCTACACACTGTTCTTGAGCTCATCTGAAGGACACAAAAGTTTGGAGGTCTGGAGCTCTTGACTCTGAGTCAAGACTTCTGTGATTCTGTGATCCTCAGCATGCGCTGACCCCGCTCTGTGATTTCACTTCGTGGCTGAGTTGCTGTTGTTCTCAATTGCTTCCTCTTTGTTATAACACCACTAACAGTTGAGCGTGGAATATTTAGTAGTGAGGAAATGTCCCGAATGGACTTATTGCACAGGTGTCAACCGATCACGCTTGAGTTCTCTGAGCTCCTGAGAGAGACCCATTCTCTCACTAATGTGTGTAAAAGCGTCTGCAGGCCTAGTGCTTGATTTATACACCTGTGGCCATGAAGTGATTGAACACCTGAACTCAATGATTTGGAGGAGTGTCCCAATACTTTTGGCAATATAGTGTACATTAACTTGAGAATCAAAATGAGATATTTGTAATGGACACCAAGAAAAAAAAATACTTTTTTATCTTTACAGTGAGAACAGACAGAGCATTTTCGGGCTGCTTTACCTTGTGAAGACGTGTATGGTTCGGTGTAATGGCCGTTAAAGTGCATCTGAGGTGGCATCATGTAGGGCTGCGGTTTTGGCTGCATCATCAGACAAAACAAAAATAGCATTATTCAGTCATATAGATACACTCACAACATGAACTGTTCCAAAGTTAGGCAGCATAATTATATTAAAAGTTGACTGTATACGGTTTTTATCATGATGCTCATTTCAGTTAGGACGCTGCCTTAAAAGGGAGCTATGTAGACAGCAAGGTTTGGGAATAGAGCTACAGTAAATCACATGAGATCATGCAGAGCCAACAAACTCCAGAAACATCCTACAGAACAAGCTCCATTGCAAAACTGTTGTGTGGTTCATGAATAACTGGTATAATGCTGACCAGAGACATTCTCGTAGAGGACCGTCGCCTCACTGGGTTCACAGGAGCGGGCTGGGTTTGTCTGTAATAAAACACAAGACAATAAAAGACCAGTGGAAATAAACCAGAGAGCAATAAAGTTCAAACTTGCATTTCTCACATGCACAGCGGTTCACTATGGTACAAAAGCAATGGGTTAGGTTTTGCACTGAATTTGCATTGGGATATTTTCATCACAGCTAAATATATTTTTTACACAGATTCTCCATATTTACCTGTACGATATTTTTGCATTGCAGCATCACTATGACGCTGTAATGCAAAAATAGTGTCAGGTTAAGTATTTATAGGAGATTGTAGTATTTGATTTAGGCCTGGTTTCACAGACAGAGCTTACACTGCAAAAAATGCTTTTCTTACTTAGTATTTTTGTCTTGTTTTCAGTCCAAATATCTAAAAAATCTTACATTAAGAAGCATTTACTAGACAAGCAAAAGTTGACGTGTTGTTTTGGGGGAAAATAACTCAAAATGAAGGGAGTTTTTGCTTAAAATAAGCAAAATAATCTGCAAATGGGGTAAACTAAATAATCTTGTTTACTGTTTGAATTAAGATTATTTTGCTTACCCCATTTGCAGATTATTTTGCTTATTTTAAGCAAAAACTTCCTTAATTTTGAATTATTAAAAAATCTTACATTAAGAAGCATTTACTAGACAAGCAAAAGTTTTCGTCTTATTTTGGGGGAAAATAACTCAAAATTAAGGGAGTTTTTGCTTAAAATAAGCTAAATAATCTGCCAATGGGGTAAGCACAATAATCTTAATTCAAACAGAAAACAAGATTATTTTGTTTACCCCATTGGCAGATTATTTTGCTTATTTTAATTTTGAGTTATTTTCCCCCAAAACAAGACAAAGACTTTTGCTTGTCTAGTAAATGCTTCTTAATGTAAGATTTTTTAGATATTTGGACTGAAAACAAGACAAAAATACTAAGTAAGAAAAGCATTTTTTGCAGTGTAGATTAAGCCAGAATTAGGCCTTAGTTCAATTAGGACATCCAAGTAGCTTTTATAAACATGCCTTTGAAACATTACTGGTGTGCATCTTGAGACAAAACAATGACACTGACATATTTAAAGAACTAAAGTTGTTTCAGCTCAAACATGCATTTTAGTCTGAGACTAGACATAAGCCTCGTCTGTGAAACCAGGGGTTAGTGTCTATAATTCATCATGATTTTAATGAAGATTAAAGTAGACAGTTATCAGGAAGTTCCCGTCACTCTGTAGCCCATGAGAAGGCTCTGAGCAGTGATGCAGTCGTGCTCACCCCTTGTCAGCAGGCACAGAGGGACGTGAGAGGGTTGGAAAGCGAGGAAATGAAAGAGAGAGAATGGACCTCTGGGAGCCCTCAGAGTTTGGGCCATCAGACAGCTCTCTGGAGACAGTAAACGGACAGCGGTGAAGCCACCGAGAGAGAGAGAGAGACACACAAATCTACAGATGCACTGATGTAGCAGCCAATAAAAAACGTTTTTTCAACATTGATAATAATCATAAACGTTTCTTGAGCAGCAAATCCTCATTAGAGAATGATTTCTGAAGGATCATGTGACACTGAAGACTGGTAAATTCAGCTTTGATTCCAGGAATACTATATATTCACATAGAGAACAGCTGCTTTACATTGTAATAATGATCAGGTAAATGACGCCTTGGTGAGCAGAAGAGATTTTCAAAACCATTAAATAATCTTGCCAACCCTGAACTTCTCAATGGGAATGTATATTATTTTAATGATTTCCGAAATTAGGAAAAGTTTTCTTTTTATTTGGCCTATAATGTAGCCCTGTTTCACATCCAACCAACAGATCCAATCTAGTAATGACTGAATATTTGGTCAACAATAGAACTAGTTTTTTTTTTTTAGAGGAAAGAGACAAATGAAGCGGTATCTATATCAGGCTATGTTTTCAGTTTAAAATCGTATTGGCCAAAATCAGTGCATCCCAAACACTAACAAACACACCACAGAAAACACACATAAACTTACAAACTGCTGTTGTTAATTTTGTAATACTTGTGTCGCGCCAGCCACATTCTGCACACGTATTTGGACGTCTCCATGTCCTCCTGAAACAGAGCCAGAACATTTTTCTTAAATCAAGTCAGGCTAGGACATTGACTCGTGTGTATCAGGGCCTAAATGAGCGACGTTCCTCAGAGGCCAGCTACAGATCTAATCATTAATATGAATGGACATACACATGGGCGTTATTGTGATACACCCTTAAAAATAAAGTTAGTTTATGTAGAACAGGGGTGTCCAAACTTTTTTAAATGAGGGACAGATTCGATGTTGTGGACACCTGGGGGCTGGTTCTTTATTTATATATATATATATATATATATATATATATATATATATATATATATATATATATATATTTTGTTTCTTGGAAACATGACAGATTTGACAAAAGTGATAAGCTACTGACAGTAGAGTAGCTTGAGATAGGACACAGATGTAAATTTAATACACAAACAATACATGTACAATTTTTAACAACCTCTTTTTTTAAAGGGTGAAATTTACATATTACTATTCTTATTTAAATTAGCTCCTGATCGATTGCTCCTGTCTGCCTGCTGTGTCTGTTGCTCTGTAGCTCAAGTCTGTAGCTCTGTAGAGCCTTGCTTACGTTTGAATCTTTATTTTGATATTTCCTCTTTCTTCTACTGCTAAATATAACTTACTCATCACCATACATTGTTTAAAAATTGCCTATCACGTTAAATTTGACATCGCTAGCTTTTAATCTAAATCACCATCACACGTTAGCATTTCGCTAGCCTGTTAGCTTGTTATCTCTGCACCCGGGCCTCCCTTTTTCTGAGTTCATAACTTGGATTAGTAAATTGTGTCCAGCAAAGGATTGTGGTAAGTGGTAAGTTGGATTAATCAACAAACACGGTAAGTCATGTCTTCTCCTGTCATTATCACCTGCAGTGCATGCCACATGTTCAGTATAGGCTTCTCCGCTGGCGAACAGGGCTTCACATGTGATAAATGTAAGGAGATAGTTAGGCTGACGGAGAAGATTTCAGAATTAGAAACACGCATTCATACTTTATCTGAGAGTAGTGAGGATGTAACAGCTTTAGACACTGATTTGGATGCGAATAGCTTAGTGAACTCTGTACATTCTTCGGTTCCGGCTGCAGGGCCCTCGCAGCAGGGAAACTGGGTAACAGTGAGGCAGCATAGTCGCAGACCAAAGAACCGCTTTTCCGTTCCAGTTAGAACATCAAACAGGTTCTCCCCTCTCAGTGAAGCACCCACTGAGTGTCCTGTTGAAAGTGCCCTAGTCATTGGCGATTCTATTACACGGAACGTGAAGATAGAGACACCAGCCACCATAGTCACTTGTTTACCGGGAGCCAGAGCACCTGACATCAAAGCAAATTTAAAAGTGCTGGCTAAAGCTAATCGTAAATTCTCTAAGATTATTATTCACGTCGGCACTAATGATGTTCGACTTCGCCAGTCGGAGATCACCAAAATTAACATTAAAGAGGTGTGTGAACTCGCTAGTACGATGTCTGAGGCTGTTTTTTGTTCTGGACCGCTCCCTGTAAAAAGGAGTGATGAGATAGTTAGCAGACTATCATCACTCAATGGCTGGTTGTCTAAGTGGTGTCTGCAAAATAACATAGGGTTCATAGACAATTGGAAAAGTTTTTGGGGCAGACCTGACCTGTTGAAGAAGGATGGCATCCATCCCTCTTGGGGTGGTGCCGCTCTTCTCTCTAGTAATCTGGCACATAGTCTTAGAGCTAAACCTTGACTCACTAGGGCCCAGGTCAGGACGCAGACAAACTGGCTAAACCGACCGTCTGCTAGCTGTCTCACGTTACCGGAGTCAGATAAATCCCAGCACATAGAGACTCTTTCACCTAGATATTATCATATAGAGACTGTGTCTGTTCCCCGAATTAGTCAATACAAAAAAACATCACAACCATTCAACAGTAAAAATTTAATTGACGTCCAACAAATAAACAAAATATATAATACAGATGAACAATTGATAAAGCTTGGGTTGCTGAATATTAGATCCCTTTCCCCAAAAGCGCTTATTGTTAATGATATTATTACAGATAATAATCTAGATGTGCTCTGTTTGACAGAAACCTGGCTAAAACCTGACGACTACATTACCTTAAATGAGTCCACCCCCCAAGATTATTGTTATAAACATGAGCCGCGTCTGAAAGGTAAAGGGGGAGGGGTTGCTGTAATTTATAATAATATCTTCAGTATTACTCAGAAGTCTAGTTTCAAATATAATTCCTTCGAAGTTTTGGTGCTTTATGTAACGCTATGTAGTGTACATGATAAAACCCGTTCAACATTTGTGTTAGCTACTGTATACAGGCCACCAGGGCATAATACAGACTTTATCAAAGAATTTGCTGATTTTCTATCAGAGTTAGTACTGGCCGTAGATAAAGTACTAATTGTTGGTGATTTTAATATCCATGTTGACAACGGAAAAGACGTATTGGGATTAGCATTTAAAGACACACTAAACTCTATTGGAGTTAGGCAACACGTGTCAGGAGCCACTCATCGCCATAATCATACTTTAGACCTAATATTGTCACATGGAATAAATGTTGATACCGTTGAAATTCTGCAGCAGAGCGATGACATCTCAGATCATTACTTAGTATCATGTATACTTAATTTAGCTAAGGTTGCAAAGCCGCCCCCTCGCTTTAAAAATGGCAGGACAATCACTGCCGCTACTAAAGATTGCTTTTTAAATAATCTCCCTCATCAGTATCATCTGCTCAGCATCCCAGATAGTATAGAAGAACTCGATGTTGCAACAGAAACTATTGACTCTCTCTTTTGCAGTACTTTAGACACAGTTGCTCCTCTGCGCTTAAAGAAGATTAAAGAAAATAGTCCAACGCCGTGGTACAACGAGCACACCCGGGCCCTTAAAACAGCAGCCAGAAAAATGGAGCGCAGCTGGAAGAAAACAAAATTAGAGGTATTTCGTAATTCGTGGAAAGAGCACATGATCACATACAGAAAGGCTGTAAAAACTGCTAGATCTGCTTATTTCTCAACTCTCTTGGAAGAAAACAAACACAACCCAAGGTATTTATTCGATACAGTGGCTAAATTAACCAAAAATAAAGCTTCAACTTCTGATGATTGTAAACAGCACAGCAGTAATGACTTTATGAACTTCTTCACATGTAAGATTGATAATATTAGGAAAAAATTTTTAACCATGCAGCCGTCTAATACAGCATCACATCAGACAGAGCATTGTAGTGTCACTGAGGAAAAATTACACTCATTCACTGCTATAGGAGAAGAAGAATTGGCTAAACTCGTTAAATCATCAAAATCGACAACATGTATGCTCGACCCTATACCAACTAGGCTATTAAAAGAGATGCTACCAGAGGTCATAGATCCTCTTCTTAATATCATTAATTCATCTTTGTCATTAGGATATGTACCGAAAACTTTTAAGTTGGCAATTATTAAACCACTTATTAAAAAACCGCAACTTGATCCTACAGATTTAGTCAATTATAGACCAATCTCAAATCTACCCTTTCTGTCAAAAATACTTGAAAAGGCAGTGTCTTCACAATTATGTTCCTTTTTAGAAAGAAATGGTATCTGTGAGGATTTCCAGTCAGGATTTAGACCGTATCATAGCACTGAGACTGCTCTCGTCAGAGTTACAAATGATTTGCTCTTATCATCCGATCGTGGCTGTATCTCTCTATTAGTGTTACTCGATCTTAGCGCTGCATTTGATACTATCGACCACAACATTCTTTTGAATAGACTCGAAAATTATGTAGGTATTAGTGGAATTGCATTATCATGGTTTAAATCATACCTATGCGACCGTTATCAGTTTGTAGTAGTAAATGAAGATATGTCACACCGATCGCAAGTTCAGTATGGAGTACCGCAAGGCTCAGTGCTAGGACCGCTACTCTTCACCCTGTACATGCTACCACTGGGAGATATCATTAGGAAGCATGGCGTTAGTTTTCATTGTTATGCTGACGATACTCAGCTCTATATTTCTTCACGCCCTGAAGAAACTTACCAATTCACAAGATTAACGGAATGCATAGCTGATATAAAACATTGGATGACTGGTAATTTCCTGCAACTCAATTCAGAAAAAACTGAATTTTTAATTATTGGACAAAAAAGCTCCACAAGTAGTAACCTAGAATACTGTCTAACACTTGATGGCTGTTCTGTCAAGTCCTCGTCGTCAGTGAGGAACCTGGGTGTGCTCTTTGATACCAATCTTTCGTTTGAAAGCCACGTTTCTAGCATCTGTAAAACTGCTTTCTACCATCTTAAAAATATATCTAAATTACGGCTCATGCTCTCAATGCAAAATGCTGAACAGTTAGTTCATGCGTTCATGACCTCAAGGTTAGATTATTGTAATGCTCTACTGGGTGGTTGCCCTGCTCGCTTAATAAATAAACTCCAGCTGGTCCAAAACGCAGCAGCTCGAGTTCTTACTAGAACCAGGAAGTATGACCATATTAGCCCAGTTCTGTCAACACTGCACTGGCTGCCTATTAAACATCGCATAAATTTTAAAATCTTACTTATTACTTACAAAGCACTAAATGGTTTAGCTCCCCAATACTTGAGCGAGCTCTTAACATATTATACTCCATCACGTCTACTGCGGTCTCAAAACTCTGGCCAGTTGATCATACCGAGAATATCCAAATCAACTGCAGGCGGTCGATCGTTTTCCTATTTAGCACCTAAACTCTGGAACAGTCTTCCTAACATTGTTCGGGAAGCAGACACACTCTGTCAGTTTAAATCTAGACTAAAAACACATCTCTTTACTGTGGCATACACATAAAACACTTTTTCAATGAAATGATTGTTAGGCTGCATTAACTAGGTCAGCCGGAACCGGGAACACTTCCCATAACACCTGATGTACTCGTTACATCATCAGAAGAATGGCATCTACGCTAATGTTAGTCTCTCTGTTTTATCCCGAGGTTTACTGCAGTCAGCCGGATCAGGGCCGTATCCAGATCAGATGGTGGACCTGCGCCCAGAGAAGACCAACACAGGACCCCGAAGTGTCTGGGAGACCGTGATTAGACTCCCCCTGAAACTGCCTCATCGACACGGCATCTCAATAAACCCGTCTCCAGCGTGTTGCCTCCGATCATTCGAATATTGCACTTTAATAATTATTTAATCAACATCATCCTCAATAAACCCGTCTCCAGCATGTTGCCCCCGGTCCCTCGAATATTCTGATCTATTATGACCTCCGAGCTGTAAAACTGCCAGAATAATAATAATAATCATACGCTGTTTGTTAATTGGCCAGAGGAGAACTGCCCCCCCGACTGAGCCTGGTTTCTCCCAAGGTTTATTTTTCTCCATTAGGTCACCTGATGGGGTTTTGGTTTCCTTGCCACTGTTGCCTCTGGCTTGGCGTGCTCAGTTGGGGACACTAAATTTTTCAACTAAACATCGAAATACATCTAAATAATAAACTAAATTAACCATTTAAACTAAATTACTGATCAAATTATTGATCTAAAGCCCACACTGTCACTGTATGATACTTGAAATTTTTCCAGAATGGCTATACAGCTGAATAAAATTATGCTGCATTATTTTCCTGTTTAACACTGTAAAGCTGCTTTGAAACAATCTACATTGTTAAAAGCGCTATATAAATAAAGTTGACTTGACTTGACTATTCTTATTTAAATTAGCGAGTACTCTATTTAGATCACCACAGGTAAAACCACACTACATGGTAAAAATATTGTTTCTATATCTAGAATGGCTTTATGGTATTTAGTCACATAACACATTTAAACACATTGAATATAAATGCAAATGCACACAACTGCAAGTTTATGACAAAATAGTCTGTAATTTGGCCTTTATTTCTACTTTAAAAATTAATTAAAATGAGATAACCTACATTTCTGACAAAATACTATGGGGTTACAGTTACCACAGTAAATCCATGATACAGGTTGGTTAAAGTATTCGGACTAGTTCGGCTCAGTGTTTCTCCTGATTTACATGTTAGTGTTGTTGATTAAAGGTGCACTATGTAACTTTTCCATCCGCTAGAGGTCAACTGTTCAAAACAAAGGCGTAGTTTAATGACGCCATGTTTTTTTGCGCAGAATCTTGGGACATGTGGTCTTCACCTCACAGACGGTGGGAAAGAATCGGGATAGGACTCGGGCAGAAATCATGTTGATGGATGTGATTATTAACGTTACTGTAGTCTGAAGCAGAGCAGAACGAGTGTTGTGGAGCTGAGGAACCGCTGGAGTGATTGTTAATAAGATTAACACAACACACGCCTCACGAGCAGCGGGACTTTTATTATGACACAGTCGCCGGCGCCACTTCCGCTCCTCCGCTCATGAGTGTGAGGTAACGCAGCTCTGTTGATCATATTACACACATCTGAGTGTGTTGATGATGTGATGACGTGACTCTGTGTGTTCTCTCAGCGGCTGCTATGACACTTGTTCACAGTGCAGTGAGAGGAAAGCGTTTCTGCAGAATAAAACCGGAAACCGAGGCGAACGCAGATATCGACAGGCGTCTCCCTCACACATCCTGGTTCCTTGGCTAAAATAGCAATTTCTCACGATTTACAAATAGTTGGAAACATTTGAGATGTTGTGAGTACTCGAATGAAAACAAAATATATAACACTGGCCTGGTGGTTTTTGGATATTTTACTGGAAAAAAATGTTACATAGTGCACCTTTAAGTCAGCACAGTTTCAACTGGCCTTAAACTAAATTAAATCACAGAGGGATTTGCAGCTTGTACCAGAGACCTCTACGCCGAACTCGAACACTTCTCACGGGCTGTTTAATATTAGTGGTCGCGTGATCGAGACACTCAGAGAGTAAACACATTTGTTCAGAGTTGCGCTGCGCACAAGTAGCGCAGTTTTTTTTATGCGTTAATGTTTCCTTGGCCTAAAATCTAGTAGTGCCACCTTGTGTTGACATTGTAAAACTGCACGATTTGTAAATAATGCGTGGGGGGCCACATAGGCCTGTCACGATAGTCAATAAATCTATTAAATCGCACGATAAAAAAAAAATTCGCTCGATAATTTTTCCGCCCGCGATAATTTCCACTTGCATGTAGGCATGTGCCGGTATCAAATTTTCATGTTGCGATTAATTGCTGAAGCTTTTATCACAGTAAATACCCTCTGCTGTCGAAGAATGAATGTGCACTTCAGCGCGTCTCCTCATTCCGCCATGTGCTCGGCTCATGCACGGTCTATTTACATCAGTGCGCGTTCCTCTTTGACGTGTTTTTCATTTTAAACGGTTGATGGGTAAAGTATTCTTAAAATTCATTCTAAAAATCGGAATAATTCGTAATAAATAATTATTCACGGTATTTTGAAGTGCCCACGATAACAATATTGTGCATGTTCATTATTGCGGTATATATCGTATTACCGTTTACCGGCACATGTCTACTTGCATGCTTGTTTGTTTTCCTCGTCTCTGTCTCTCTCTCTCTCTCTCTCTGTCTGTCTGTCTCTCTCTCTGTCTGTCTCTCTGTCTGTCTCTCTGTCTGTCTGTCTCTCTCTCTGTCTCTCTCTCTGTCTCTCTCTCTGTCTCTCTCTCTGTCTCTCTCTCTCTGTCTCTCTCTCTGTCTCTCTCTCTGTCTCTCTCTCTGTCTCTCTCTCCGTCTCTCTCTCCGTCTCTCTCTCCGTCTCTCTCTCCGTCTCTCTCTCCGTCTCTCTCTCCGTCTCTCTCTCCGTCTCTCTCTCCGTCTCTCTCTCCGTCTCTCTCTCTGTCTCTCTCTCCGTCTCTCTCTCGGTCTCTCTCTCGGTCTCTCTCTCTCTATACTTGACGTGCAGACAGGGTGCCGGCGTGATGAGACATCATGCTCGGCCAGATTTGCCCGGAACCCGTGCTTCTTCGGTTGCGGAGCCGCGAGCAAAATTTGACGTGCAAACCGGCAAGCGAAATGGGGTCTCGCGCACTCAACGCGCACTACTGCCCGCTCCGCGTTGACGCCATTTTTGAGGCGCACACCATCGCGCTCATGCGAACTCGTCGAGTTTAAACAAGGCTTAAAGCTACACTGAAGTTGGCAGTTTGATAAATGCAAGATAATTCTTCAGCTTAATCTTTGTGTGCTTCAAGTTCAATCTTTGTGTGCTAAAAAGGCACATACGTTCCTGTAGAGATAGCAATACATATTCTCCTTTTTTTGCCAAATAAATGAAAAGCATGTCATCAATGTCTTCTCTCTTGCTGTATCAAAATCTCACCTAGCCTTCCTCAGAGATGGTCCCAATAATGTGCTTAAAGTCAAGTAAAAATTCAGTTTGTGCATAATTACATGATATAATTTTTGTAATATTGTATCCTAAATTGTGGATAATTAAGCTAAATATCATATGCTGAAGTAAATTTCTGGAGTGTTAACGATTAAAAGAAAAAACAAGAACCGAAAACCGTGACCCTAAAACCGTGATACGAACCGTGGGTTTCGTGAAACGTGCCACCCCTAATATGCACCTAAAACACAATCATCCGTTGCAGTTTGCATCCATTTTATTTATTGTTTTTGGTATTTATTCAAGATAATTTTTTGTTAACAGACAGAGTCCATTGCTTTTATTGTTTTTGGTTGTTTTGTTCATTTATTGTGATTCCATTTTCAGTGTTAAATAGTCTTTAGAAATAAAAGTTTATTGATCTTTGAAAAGGTGTACCTGCATCATTATGCCATTATCATTATTTTAGATGAAAATGATCTCAGAACGACAATATTATTGTTTATCGCAATCATTTCTTGGCCAATTTATCGTCCAGCAAAATTAGTTGTCGTGACAGGCCTAGGGCCACATATAATATATTTTAATTATATAAACTGCGGGTCGTTTGAAATTCATCCCCGGGCCGGACTTTGGACACCCCTGGTGTAGAAGAACCTTACCCAAAGAACCGTTCTTAAAAGAACCCTTTGATTAAAGAACCCTTATTACTGTGAAGAACATTTAAAAAAATCTAAACTACCATTTGAAAGGTTCCATGGACACTAAAGGTTCTTTATGAAACCATCGATGGATGCCAATAAAGAACCTTTATTTTTAAGACTGTCGCATAACTCCAGGTTAATTAAGTCATGCAGTTATTTCAGGCAAAGAGAAGCATCTGAACTATCTGAGACGAGGAGGAGTGGCGACAGCCTGCAGGCTTACCGTCTGGAACTGGATTGTGTCTTCTTTGTTGGCGAGCTCCAGGGCAAAGAAGGACTTATTATGAGTCATGTTATTAATGTCATTCCACCTGCAGAAACAATGAACAGCTTGACTCAGACACATGACAGCAATCCTGTCAAATCCATGACACAGCCTAAAAACACCATACGGCTGGACGGTAAGCAGACTTTTGAATACGGTCTTTGGAAAACATCTGATATAAATCAAATTATTGCTCTGAAAATGGGTGATTTGTTCCCCAATAAGAGAAACCAAAATGTCCAGTTGTTGATGTCAATTAAATAAAAAAGTAAAATACAGAAATAAATCTAGTTACAGTAATCAAGGTGTGTTTTACACACGTTGTTTCACTACATTAACACTACATTTACTAATGTATTTATATGCAGCAATATACAACATTGCATTTATAAGCAATATTTACCTACATAATATTTTTTTACTAAAAATGCCATGCAGATTTCCTTAAACATTGTTGATTGATGCCAGCATTAAAATGACTGCAAAATACAATGTAGCATTGCTAATCGTCATAAATGCATCACAAGTATTCTATAAATTCACCAGCCCTAATGCATGAATGCAAAAAATGCATGTAAAGATACATGCCCGCATACCGAAACATGAGAGGTGCTTTCCCAGTTTTGTGCTTGACAAAAATCCCATCCAGACAAGAGCCGATAATCACATCTGTGCCCTGAGTGTCCTGTACAGACACACGGAAGGAAACAAGAACAGCTTCAAATTCAGCAGCATTTTTCATTTAAATGGCTGTCAAATCACTTAAAATTATTATTAACCAGTATTTTTTTGTAGTTTATGTGAAGAAAAACGTGTTTCGCAGCACGCTTCGCAAGAACCAATGAGCTTTGTTTTTGTGCGTCAAGCAAGTAATGGTGAGCTTCTGTATATGTTCGCGGATCATGTTTATATGTGAATAAAAGCCTAAATTAAATCTGTTCATTATATCATCATCAGTGATCGAGACTCTTCATAAGACTCGTATTAAACCACTTCATTCATTTGGATTTACTTTATATTTCAAAGCTGACACAATCTGTATTGTATAAAACACTATATTTGAGTGAACACTTTCAATGGAGGGACAGAAAGCGCCCAGAATGTAAGTAAACGCTTTGCAATTTTCAACTATGTCCTACTCTTATTATCTGTATGACCAAAACGACGGAGTATTTTATGTTTCCTCTGTTGGATCGCGCCGGCGCATCACACGCACACACAACAAATTCCAGCATTGCAAACTGGACATCACAGCCTGTTCATTATCAACATAAAAGTCGACCTGACATATAAAAATTAAAGAGTCAGTTTTAGTTTATAGTCAATAGTTTAAATAGTCAGTAGGCTACAATTTGTGTCATTCGGTGTGAGCGCCGCCTCTCCGCTGTGGTGTTTTCCAAGCACATTTTTGCGCATGTGAAGAGGATGATATTTTCCATCAATATTGGGACGCGAGTGAAGAACAAAGTTAAAATTATTGTTGGTTAACCAGTTAATTAGCATCCCATATATAGCTAGATTAAATTAGTGCAGAATCAACTTTGCGTTGCGAAGGATCAAAGGCGGTTGTTAAAGGATTAGTTCACTTTTAAATAAACTTTTGCTGATAGTTTACTCACCCCCATGTCATCCAAGATGTCCATGTCTTTCTTTCTGCAGTCGAAAAGAAATTATGATTTTGGATGAAAACAGTACAGGGTTTTTCTCCATATAATGGACTTCAATGGGCTCCAAACGGTTCAAGGTCAAAATGACAGTTTCAGTGCAGCTTCAAAAGGGCTTTAAACGACACCAGACGATGAATAAGGGTCTTATCTAGCGAAACCATCAATTTCTGCGAGAAACCGAGCAGTATTTATACTATTATTTTACCTCTTAACAGACGAACGTGATCATCTCTGAGCTCCGCCGTAACTTCCGGAGAGTGAGGTAAAATTAGATCGTGGTCATAGATGTATACGTAGATGCCTCATTAGCGACTGCATGGATCAGTAGAATGAGGCATCTACTATCGATATATCTATAACCACGATCGAATTTGACCTCACTCCCCGGAAGTGATGGCGGAGCTCAGAGACGATCGCGTTCCTCTGTTAAGAGGTAAAATAATAGCATAAATACTGCTCGGTTTCTCGCAGAAACTGGTCGCTTCGCTAGATAAGACCCTTACTCATCGTCTGGTGTTGTTTGGTATCGTTTAAAGCTGCACTGAAACTGTCATTTGGACCTTGAACCGTTTGCAGCCCATTGAAGTCCATTATATGGAGGAAACCCCTGGAATGTTTTCATCAAAAACCTTAATTTCTTTTCGACTGCAGAAAGAAAGACATGGACATCTTGGATGACATGGGGGTGAGTAAACTATCAGCAAAAGTTTATTTAAAAGTTAACTAATCCTTTAAGAAAAGTGCTGAGCTGAATTTGAGCCATCTAGTTGTTTAATGGATAATACAGTCAAATGGCCCTTTGTATATAAGTATTCGTATGCATGGCTTGACTTGTTTGAATGTAAATGGTTGTAGGCCGGGTCGCGACAATAAAAAAAAATAAAAAAAAGAGGGTCGCTCTTAAAGGGATAGTTCACCCAAAAATGAAAATTAGTCCATGATTTACTCACCCTCAAGTCATTCTATGTGTATATGACATTCTTCTTTCAGATGCAAAAGCATCAGTCCATCAAATAACTGCTCCACGCGGCTCTGGGAGGTTAATAAAGGCCTTCTGAAGCGAATCGATGCGTATTTTTCTTACACAAACGCATCGATTCGCTCAGAAGGCCTTTATTAACACCTCAGAGCCGTGTGGAGCGGCAACAGATGCACTTTTATGGACTTCAAAAACAGAGCAACTATTACTGCTATTATAAAGTTTGGACGAGCCTGGACTTTTGTAATACAACTCCTATTTTATTCGTCTGAAAGAAGAATGTCATACACACCTCGGATGACTTGAGGGTGAGTAAATCATGGGCTAATTTTCATTTTTGGGTGAACTATCCCTTTAAAAAAAAAATTGAAACTGCCTTAAAGTGTATGCATTAATTTTGTGCACTACTGTCCATCTGCCCTTGTTATATCTCTTGTTTTGACAACATTTGTACTGAATAATACAAAAAGTGTCTTTTATGAGGCAAGTTTTTTTTTTTTTAACCAAACAGTCAGTTTTGAATTGCACAAAACAAATATATGTGCTCTTATTTGCCAATTTACCTTGGCTTGGACACTCTCCTCCCCGTACCCCTCCATCTTCTCCACCTCCTGCATGTAGAGTAGCTCCGCCTCTGGGGCAGACAGACCTCTGGGAAAACAACACACACAGACACCATCAGCTCACATTCAACAATGCACCCGTCACCTGATCGCTATTATCTCTTCCTCATTCTTATGGTGCATAACAAACAAACAACGTCAGAGGATTGCAATGCTTACGTAGAATTCGTCCAAGATATTTCAGTTGCATAACATGCCATTTTGTCCCAAATAGCACGAATACAAATGTGATACTGGTTTTATATAACATGTCAATAAATAAGAAGTCCATATTGTTATATTTTAGACTTAATATATTGTCTGTTTTTTGCTCAATGAAAATATTACCTATGAAGCCAGAGCATAACTGTTGTGTTTCATTACTGAATGAAATGGCATTTTGAACGCATCCGGTGAACCAATGATTCAATGTCCCATTCATAGAGAGAGACATTTACTTCATTCCTGAATGAACCAGCCCTTTTGAAGAATGTTGGTAACCAAACTGTTTTGGTTACCATTGACTTCCATTGTACGAACAAAAAAACCAAAACACATACTGAGACATTTCCCAAATGATCTTCTTTTGTGTTGCTCAGAAGAAAGAAAGTCATACAGGTTTGAAACGACATGAGGATGAGTAAACGATGGCATTATTTATACAATCGTAATTGCAGTGTGAATGCGTTCATGCCAGCTCAGATCTGCAATAAACAGTCTGTAAATATATTTAAATATCAATTCAGATGCAGCTTCTGAAGAAACAAATGGCTGCTGAAGCCTAAAAGTGTGTGTAATAAATTCAATGTTGAATCAAATAAAATATTTCTTTCAAAAGCTACTTTTTTGTCATGTCTATCTGGTGCTTTTCTCAATCAATAATGACTTTAATTTGGCTGAGAAATGATGATGTGCGATTAATTAATCGGCATATTATGTAATTAATTTGATTTTTTAAAAATGAATCGCTTGACAGCCCTAATTAAAACGCATCTTTTGTAATGCTCTTGAAGGATTGTGAATCTAGATTAAAGACATGCTCTTTAGAGAAAATAACGGCAAAATAAAAAGTGCATTAAATAATCATAATTCAGAACGCTGATTCATTTTATATCTGCATCAAAATGAGGCAAATATTCCAATATACACCATTCAGGCATAACATTACCACCAAGATGTCAATGTTATGCCTGATCGGTGTGTATGTCCAAGCCCTAAACTGTATTGAACACATCTATCGAAACAAAACTTTTGCAGGAAAGCCAAGAGCATTTATGGCGCTCTAAGTTCAAAGCAGAGAGTCTGGTCATAAGTCATGTCATGCGTTTGACGGCCTCTAACAAGTACCATCTGAACACATCTGACAATCATGAAGCCTCCTCACTGAACCTCCCTTAAACAGCGGCAAACCATCTCAGTCTTTTCCTGATGGGAAAATAAGCACATTTGGCAGATGACAACAGCCTCTCACCGATAGTTTTGATAGAGCATGGTGACTTTTTGAGTGGCCTCCTCCACAACCCTCTCGTCCTGTATCCATGGCTGAGAACAGAGAAACAGAGAGGAGGAACGAGCTTATGAAATATCCTGCCGTTTAAAAATCGGGAATAGAGACTGACATATTCAATGATTACTCACCATTGGAAAAAGCACAATTTTCTGAAGGAATTCCTGGGATTCATATCGATTGAAGTCTCCGAGGTCAGCTGGAAGCGAAAGACAAACTTATGTTTAGCGTTAAATTTAAAAAGCCTCCAGCTATAATGAAAACATGATGCTCATTCTTTAAAATCAATATTAATATTTTAGTTAAAAAGGCAACTAGATATACATTATCCAGGGTAATTTTATAGTCAACTAAAACTAAAAATCATTTTCGTTAAACTAACTGAAATAAAATGATATATTATTAAATATTATTTAACATATTTTCCTACTTTATTAAAATTAAACTGATTTTGTCTAGATGCCAAGGCAACATCTCATTTTCACTTAGTTTAACTATGTTAACATAAATAAAAATGTATAAAAAAAACAAACTATGTAGACATGTTAAAAAAATAATAAAAATGTCACAAATACAACTAAATTACTAACCTTACAATTAAAATTTAAATAATTCAAAATCTCAATGATACTAAAATATCATTACCATTATCTGAAGATGCATATGAGTTTAATACTCTAAAAAATATTTTTATAAATTATTTTATTTGATCTCATTAATGAAGATGCACTAATGTAAACATGACAATGATTATTTTATATAAATATATTAATATTTTAGATAAAGGCAACTAGATGTACATTATGCAGGATTATTATAGTCAACCCTTTTAAGCCCACAGGCAACTATAGTTGCCGCAGTGTATAGTTGTCATTTTCCTTTTGTAAGTATTTTTCTAGATATTATCCATGTTTTATATCTCAAAGACACGCAAGAAAACAACCAAATAAAGGATATCATGAAAAAAAAAGGTATTCACTTCCTTCCTGTCACATGAGGCTGCCAACTTCCTACCCCTATACTTCCAGGAAGCAAGGCGAAGGCAAACCCTCCCAAAGAAAGGTCCTTTAAAGGTTACTAACAAGTATTTTTTGTTGATATATATATCTACATAATCATGAAAGTCTCTAGAATCATCCAAAAATCTTACAACAGATCTATAGTTTTTTTCTATACTTAGTCAAAAGTCCAAGCGGCAAATTACTTAAGCACAACCCCAAATCAGAAAACGTTGGGACAGTATGGAAAACTCAAAAAAAAAAAAGAAGTGATTTCTAAATTTACTTTGACTTGTATTTCATTGCAGACAATATGAACACAAAATATTTCATGTTTTGTCTGGTCTACTTTATGTCATTTGTAAATATGCATCCTTTCCTGTCATTCAGACCTGCAACACATTTCAAAAAAAGTTGGGACAGGAGCAATTTAGGGCTAGTAATGAGTTAAAATGGTTAAATAATGATGTGATTTGAAACAGGTGATGTCAACAGGTGATTGTAATTATGATTTGGTACAAAAGCAGCATCCAAGAAAGGTCTAAACCTTTAGGAGCAAAGATGGGCCGAGGATCGCCAGTTTGCCAACAAATACGTGAGAAAATTATTGAAATGTTTAAAAACAATGTTCCTCAAAGAAAGATAGGAAGAGATTTGGATATTTCACATTCAACAGTGCATAACATAATTAAAAGATTCAAGGAATCTGGAGGAATTTCAGTGCGTAAAGGACAAGGGCTCAAGCCTAAGCTGAACAACCGTGATCTCCGATCCCTCAGGCGGCACTGCATCAAGAATCGTCATTCATCTAGAAGCGATATCACCACATGGGCTCAGGACTACTTTGGCAAACCTTTGTCAAGTACCACAATACGTAGTTACAGCCACAAATGCCAGTTAAAACTGTACTGTGCCAAAAGGAAGCCCTATGTTAACAGTGTCCAGAAGCGCCGTCGACTTCTCTGGGCTCGGAGGCATCTGGGATGGACCATCACACAGAGGAAAAGTGTACTGTAGTCAGATCAATCAGTATTTGAGGTATTTTTTGGCAGAAATGGACGCCGTGTGCTCCGGACCAAAGAAGAAAAGGATCATCCAGACTGTTACCAGCAACAAGTCCAAAAGCAAGTCCAAAAGTCCAAGGTAACTTGCACTTCTGTGAAGGCACCATTAATGCTGAAAAGTACATAGAGATTTTGGAGCATAATATGTTGCCTTCAAGAAGACATCTTTTCCAGGGACGTCCATGCATATTTCAACAAGACAATGCAAAACCACATTCTGCACACATTACAAAGTCCTGGCTGCGGAGGAAGAGGGTTCGGGTACTTGACTGGCCTGCCTGCAGTCCCGACCTGTCTCCAATAGAGAATGTGTGGCGTATTTTGAAGCGCAAAATGCGACAACGAGGCCCCCTACTGTTGCCCACCTTAAGACTTGTTTGCAGGAAGAATGGGACAAAATTACACCTGAAACACTTCATCACTTGGTGTCTTCAGTCCCTAAACGTCTTTTAAGTGTTGTGAAAAGGAATGGCAACATTACAAAGTGGTAAATGCTTTACTGTCCCAACTTTTTTTGAAATGTGTTGCAGGTCTGAATGACAGGAAAGGATGCATATTTACAAATGACATGAAGTTGACCAGGCAAAACATGAAATATTTTTTGTTCATATTGTCTGCAATGAAATACAAGTCAAAGTAAATTTAGAAATCTTTTTTTTTTTTTTTTTTTGCGTTTTCCATACTGTCCCAACTTTTTCTGATTTGGGGTTGTAGATATAATGGGGAAATGGGGTATAGAGTGTTAACAGGTTAATAAATCAAGGTTTTTGGTCTTTAGTGCTTTTTGCTTTCATAATATCCCACCTAAAACATAACTTAACCCTTTAACTGATATCTCTACTGTACAGTAGATCTTAATTCGATAGGGAAAAATATCATATGTTATGATATGTCTTGTAAGGGCCAAAATATTGAGGACCCTTCATCCGGTTTAGCATGGATGTGTTTTATTCTAATCGGTCAAGGACCCTTATTCCATTAGAATACGGAAATTCAGACAAGTAATGAGTTTAACATTTACAGTATTATATGAAATCACCTACTACACTCAGCCATTGAATACTATGGGACTATTTTGTTATTATTTTGTTATATAGATGTAATTTTTTCATCATTCTATATATTTATTTTCATTTAACTTTTTGATACACAATGCCCTGTTGGGGCAACTTAATGGCTGCACTTTGTTCTGCACTATGTTCCACCACGTTAAGACAAATGTATTTGTTGTTTGTTGTGTTTTCATATTCAAAAGATTATTAGATAGATGCAGCTTTTTTTGTTTGCATCGAATGTTCTTCGACTTTTATACATAATACATTTGTTTGTGAATAAAGATTGATCTTTTGAAAGCAGTTATTTTGAGTTAGATGCCAAATGTTCTCATTGAAGGGATGCATACAACATATTTGCCCAACTACAAATACACACATTCAAATACGATTTTCAAGAAGAAAAACAAAAAACCTAGGGAAAATAAATGCAGAACATGTTCACATAGGACACTATTAACATGACTATATGCATGAAACCATTCAGAAAAATTTGGGCACAAATGGGTTAACTGAAATGTGTTTGTTACTTGGAATAAAAAAACAAACAATAAATAAATCAAATTAATAAATAAAAAAATATTTTCTGATTTTCTGATCAACTTGATGTACTAAAATAAATAAAACTGAAATAAAACTTAATAAAAACTATATAGACATTTAAAAAAAAAAACTAAATTGCTACATTTATAATTAAAACGGAAAAGATAAAAACAAAATCTATAAAAATATTATTTAAATTAAAATATTAGTAATAGAGGTGTGTGACTTATCAAAAACACCAATTAAATCAGAAGTTTATTTTACAATTTTTGTATTATTATTTTATTTGATCTTATTAATGAAGACGCACTGAAGTTATGAGTTAGATGCTAATTTTAAAATGCAAAATGTGAGCTGACACTATTGCAAAATCATCTACAACATTCAGGGCACTAGCACATCTAAATTTAGAAGAGCTGAGAGACGTTTTGTCATGAAAGGAATCGATTTAGCCTTTGTAACTGTAGTAGCTCAACATTAACAGCATGTCTAATCAGCCCATCAGAAATGTTCACAGCTATGCCGACAATCCGAAGCGTCACCATCGCGTGAAGCCTCCTTACACAGCACTGCTAGGGCACAGAAATAACTCCTGGGGCCTCATTTATAAAACTTTGCGTAGGATTTGCGTCAGAAGTGGCGTACGGATGAAATATAGGACGTGCGTACGCACAGAAATATTCGGATTTATAAAACCGTGCGCACGCACATCCTACGCAGTTTTCCCTTAATAAATCACAATCAATTCTAAATGTAGCGCAGCTTTTGCGGCTTCATGTCACGCCCATAGTTGCCCATAAATAGTCCGTGAAACGCCCACAAATTAATATTCATCGATTGCGAAATCATGGCAAATACAGAGAGGAAATCAAAAAAACGTAACTTCACTCAATGTGAAGTAGAAATTATCGTTGGCGAGGTGGAAAAGAGGAGAAAAATATTTTTTGGAGGGCACAGTGTGGCCATTACTAATGCCAAAAAGGCACTTGAAGTGCAAAAGGTTGCAGACGCCGTAAATGCTGTCGCCTCACAACCTCGGACCGTGGCCGAAAAAAAAAGAAATGGTCGGACATCAAAGTCGAGGCAATAAAGCGTCTAGCGCTGCATCGCCAGAGTGTGTCTGCCACGGGTGGGGGAGACGGGACACCGGAGCGGAGCCCTCTTGATGAGAGACTGGCGGCAATTATTGGGGAATCCCTATTAATCCCTATCCCTATTATCTACGTGTAAATGGGAAATAGTTCAGTGCAAATGTAATTTCTTGCAGCTTTCTGAGTGGTTGAGACATACGTCAGTTATTTTATCGAAAATAAAACAAACTAAAGGCATTTGCATGAATACCATGATTCCGTAGCTGATGAAGAATTTTTTACTATGAAAACAACTTTCCCCAGTGGACCATTAATACATCTATCTATCTATTTATCTATTTATCTATCTCCCTAATTATCTATCTATCTGTCTATCTAATTGCATCTATATCTGCTCCGCCAGACGGACACATTGACGAGAATATCAGTTTTGTACATTATTTCGTTCTGTTTACCATATTATATATGAGGATGAATTGCATAACATGTCAATATTTTTGCAGAACATATAAAATTTTTTTTTTTTTTGCATTTCTGTTGTAATTTTCGTTTGATTTTGTTTGTTTTACACTGCAGATCGATCAAACGGGTCTTCGTGTAGGCTGTTAATTGTAATACTTGTTTTGTGAAGTCTTCAAGTTATTTATGAGAGACATAGCCTATTGCCATTTCTTTTACACAACGGTCTACAGTTTCACACACTTTCACGTGTTTCTTCCATCTGCCGACGGTGTCGCCATTTCTCATTTCATCCGTTTTTGTGCGTACGCCTGGGTCAGAGCTTGCGTGAAGGACCGCACATTTTCCCGTCAAGTTTGCTTTTTATAAATACCAATTATTGCGTAGAGAGCGGCGTACGCCTTCTTTTGTGCGTACGCAACGTTTATAAATGGCCCCTGGCCTCATCCAAATGACACAAACCAAGTGAAGACAAAGGCCTTTTGACAGTGTAAATAGTTTTTTTTATCCGGTTGTGACAGTGAGTGATGTCTGTTCCTATGTTAACAGCAGCGATATATCAGCGTACGAGATTCTTGTGTTGGGTCAATGATAAAGCCGGGCGGCTTGAGCACCGCTTGATAAATGGTGCTCTGGTTTTCTAGACTTACAGCCTGTAGTAATATAAAACCGAACCTTCATGATGGAGTATCTGGACCCATGAACCAGACACTGGCCAAGTGTTATCTTAAGAATGTTAAAGCAAATGTTCTCTTGCAACATCAAGTTAAGATCAAGTCTCATAACATCTTTCATATTATATAAAAGAGCAAGACTAGATTTTTACTGGACCGAATACCTAAATATGACTGAATAATTATGAGAGAAGTCTCTTTTGCTCACCATGGCTGTATTTATTTGATCAAAAATAATGTGAAAAATTATTACAATTTAAAACGGCTGTTTTTTTATGTGAATATATTTATGTAATTTATTCCTGTGATCAAAGCTGAATTCATCATCATTACTCAAGTCTTCAGGGTCACATGATCCCTCAGAAATCATTCTAATGTACTCAAGAAACATTTATGATTATCAATGTTGAAAACAATTGCTCTGCTTCATATTTCTGTGGAAATTGTGATGCACTATCATTTAAACGTTTGTGCCGAGTCAGAATAAAATAAAAGGGTACAATTAATCATTTTAATTCAGCAAGGACATGTTAAATTGATCAAAAGTGAGAGTAAAGACATTTATAGTTATAAAGATTCTACATTGAACTTCTATTAATTCGTCAAAAATCCAGAAAAAAATTATCATGGTTTCCACAAAAATATTAAGATAAAGTTAAAACGATTTTCAACATTGATAATAATAATAATTATAATAATCAGGGCTTGACTCATCAGTGGTTTTTCAAAGTTCACTCAGCATTTTTACTGGCCACAGTTTTGACCGATACCATATAGATATTTTTATTAATATCTCAATTTGTCAGCAGGTTTATTAGGCTACTGTCACTTTAAGAGCTGACGCACGGTTCTTCAAACAGAACTGACTGTGTTTACGAGAACACTCGCCAAGACCGACATTTTGACATTATTTTGTGTGCGTTTGACTGTTTAAGAGCAATAAACAGTGAAAAAGAACTCAGTTTAGTGCTGAGAGGCGGTTTTATGTGTGTGAGAGCAAAAATCAGTGGGAATTATGGCTGGGCGATATCTTAAAAAAACAATATATATATATATATATTTTTTTTAGATATCGCCCAGCCCTACCTACCTACCTACCTACCTACCTACCTACCTACCTACCTACCTACCTACCTACCTACCTATACCTACCTACCTACCTACCTATACCTACCTACCTACCTACCTACCTACCTACCTACCTACCTACCTACCTACCTACCTACCTAACCTACCTACCTACCTACCTAACCTACCTACCTACCTACCTACCTACCTACCTACCTACCTACCTAACCTACCTACCTACCTACCTACCTACCTACCTACCTACCTACCTACCTACCTACCTACCTACCTACCTACCTATCTATCTATATATATATATATATATATAGTGAGGAAAATAAGTATTTGAACACCCTGCTATTTTGCAAGTTCTCCCACTTAGAAATCATGGAGGGGTCTGAAATTGTCATCGTAGGTGCATGTCCACTGTGAGAGACATAATAAAAAATAAAAATAAAACAGAAATCACAATGTATGATTTTTTTACTATTTATTTGTATGATACAGCTTCAAATAAGTATTTGAACACCTGAGAAAATCAATGTTAATATTTGGTACAGTAGCCTTTGTTTGCAATTACAGAGGTCAAACGTTTCCTGTAGTTTTTCAGCAGGTTTGCACTGCAGGAGGGATTTTGGCCCACTCCTCCACACAGATCTTATCTACATCAGTTAGGTTTCTGGTCAGGTTACTTATTTTCCTCACTGTGTGTGCGTGCAATCCCGCGCATGTTTCCGTTTCTTTCTTTGTCATGTGCTGCGTGTATATATATTTAACTCTTCTGCTTTCAATGTTTAGTGAATGGTGGAAGCAGACCTCTGCACCATCTGCGTTATCTGGTAACGTTCTTTGGGAAGGTATGCTTGAACTTAAAATATTTGATATTCACAATATTTTCAAATTTTACATCGTCGTCAAAATTATTGCGATATTATCGCTAATATTCGATATATCGCCCAGCCTTAGTGGGAATGAGTAAAATGATGCACAATAAGCGCAAACCCACAGCGAAATTCAACAATATTCATGCGAGTGAGTGAAGGGAGGCGGGTTTGTATGTCACTCGCTGTCGGAGAGATGAGAGAAAGTATTGTGTCTATTCTGAGAGAAATGAGTAATGAGGTTTTTTTTTTAATCCATATTTTTGACAACACTAATTACACAGTTTATTTCAGATGCCTTTAAAAAAAAAAAACTACAATTGAAAAATGTATATCCTATATTACATATAAAATTCAACCCGCTAAAGTGGCTAGTAGGAGTGACTGCGATACACACCACTGCTGAAATACACACACGTTTGGCGGGTGTTAATGCCAAGCACTGATAATAACCATTATTCAATTATTGAGCAGAAAATCATCAATTTAAAATGATTTGTGAAGGATCATGTGACACTGAAGACTGGAGTGATGATGATAAATTCAGCTTTGATCACAGGAATAAATTACACTTTACATAGAAAACAACTGATTTAAATTAATATAGTTGACTGTATTTCTGATCAAATAAATGCAGCCTTGGTGGGGGAGAAGAGTCTTCTTTCAAAAACATGAAATAATCAAATTATTCAAATTATTAATTAAAAAAAAAAAAAAAAAAAAAAATGTGTATACTTCTGTGCTAGACTAACTGAGACTTGTTACAGCACTTACATATTGCTGATATTGTTGCCCTTCGACTGCTCTAGCTGCTTCTATTGCCCCCATTTGTAAGTCGCTTTGGATAAAAGCGTCTGCTAAATGACTAAATGTAAATGTAAATGTATTCCAAACTCCACCTCAGTCATCTTTGACACGAGTGTGAGTAAAGGATGACAGGAGTTTAATTTTTCAGTGAACTACTCCTTTAACCCTTAAAGACAGAGACAGCCGCCGGCGGCTAAAAAGAACTATCGTTCTAAAATGTTTAATAACTTTTAAACCGCGAATCCAATCTGTATGCTGTAAAATGCACTGTAAAGAGGAGAATCTCAGCTTATCAGAAGTATCACAGTTCTCGCGATTGATTATTGAGAGGCTCTGTAGTGAGCGTGGATGCGTCATCAAAATCTGCAGCATTGATTCGTCAAGGAAACGTATGTGGGTTGTTCCCCTGAGCCGAACAGAAACGATTGTTGATCATTAGTCCCACCCCCCTCCCTCATCAACTCAACCAATAAACATAGCATCTGGTCTTTTGAACCACCAATCACGTTTCTCTGACACTACTTGAAAGTGGGTGTGTATTTGTGTGAATGAAAATAAGCGCTCACAGAGCACAGCACACAAAAATGTCTCTATTTGTACGTAGTTTGTGTTTTACACCGTTTCAGTGTTCTGTTATTATATAACAATCTTTCTATTTCTATTTACTTCACTCCCTGGACTTTTTTAGACACATCTACATTGTCAATAAATAAAATACACCTGTTTTCACTCAAAAACGCCTAGAATAATATTATAATAAATGGCTATAACTTGCTGAGGGATTGTTACATGTAGACACAATTTCATCTGGAAGTCTAAAACAACCACGTCTAACTTCCTAAAGGAAAAAAATCCAAACTTCATGAAGTTCTGTAGTCTTCACAAAACTTTTGCTGCCGTTTTTCTTAAAATTCTATTAATTTAACCCATTCTCAGACTAAATAAATGTAAAATTGGGACTTCAAATGAGCTAGATGGAAACTTCATGTTCTCCTGTTTAAAGCTACACTGTGTAACTTTTTTAGTCTATTCTTAGCTAAAAACACTTAGTTCTTTCAAAAATATATGTGCTCATTAATGTATATTTACTTCTTTCAAGTAATAAAGTATTCTCGTAAGTTTATAATATGCCATTGAAAATACATAAGGTAATGGGATCTAACGGTGGTCGCCATGTTGCCCCTCCATCTTGAAAGTACATTAGCCAAAGAGGGACATACCCGTAAATTCAAGCTTCGCTTTTCGCGTTTTAACCGGTTTTAATACTCGATGGCACTGTACAAAATTCTCTGCCTCGCGCATGTGCGCGTCAACTTGTTCAGACTTGTCTGGTGCATGTGCAGAGAGTTTTCATCTCAGCAGCGTCAGTAACAGAGTTATAAGGAGTTTTCCTGGCTTGTTTATTCCTCAAAAGTCTGTTTTTCCTTGTGTGGTATTTCTGTGCGTTAATAACTCCGTAAGTAATAATAGTTATTTTCATTGTAGATGTGTTTCAGAGTGTGTCATCGCGTAATTCAGTTGATTTCACCTCAGAAGTATTTTTGTGTCAACATACAATAGTGTAATGCTCACCTATTTGAATAATCATTCAGTTATTTTGTTATCAACAATGTTTATTCGTTTATAGAAAATATTTGCTTGTAATGTATGTTGATGGAAATATGTATCAGGTCTGATCGGCATATTAACAATTGTTATAAAGAGCGCACTGACTGCAGTGCTAATGTTAAAGCGCCGCACACACTTTTGTAATCCGACACCGCTTGTTAGCAGCGGCAGCTCCGCTCCTTTTAATGCAGCTGCCTTTAGCGCCTATATATGGTACAATAAGCTCTGGTTTACGGTTACATTATACAAATGTATAAGTATAGTTATACAGTTCTTAACTGTGTATGTATATTTACCATCCTTATTTGTTCTCTCACTGAAACCACATTTATGTACATATCCACGCAAACCTGTTTATGCCTTGCAATTGGATGACTGAATAAACATTACTATCATCAAAGTTCACTCTGGATTAGCTGCAGTTCTTTCTAGCCGAATAATTAGGCCAGTTGAGTTCCAACCATCCCCACTGGGCACAGAATATCCCACAGGCACCGTGTCGAATGTGGACGAGGTCGAACTGGAAGCCATGTTAATCTTGGACTAAATCGGCCACCGTAGGAGTTGAAACGAAATCGGAATTGAGAGGAACAGAAACTAAAGTTCACTGGATGGTCATATACAAGTTCACCACTAGATGGGGGAAAATATCACACAGTGTAGCTTTAATGACACTTGATGCTAACTGCAAGAATGGGTGAGAAAATCAAATAAAAGTAGAGGCAAAAATGTTCTAGGTCTTTAAGGGTTAAAGCCCAATTGAATGGAACCGCCCGAAGAGAATTTTAATATTACAAATGCCCAACACACAAAGATTAACGATATCTAAATAATCTGAAAATGGGGGCAGCGACGCATTAGACCTGCGTCAATTCAAATACCCGAAATGCCAAACGTAATATCAGACAGAAATACCTTGCACAGCCAAGCTGGCCAAATGGATGGCTTGCTCAATGGAGCATGGGATCTTCCCCTCCAGAACGTCTTTCTTCAGCTGGAGATAATACTGATATCTGCGGGGAAAAACAGGAAGTGAGTAAAAGCGTTGTAACAGCACTGATGTGATCACTTTCAGACGTATTCTTGTCCTTAACCTGGTTATCTCTTGTTGTAACTGGGTGACCGTCGACACGTAGAACACCACCCCAAAGTAAACGGTCGGCTCCAGCCCGTACTTGTCAAGCTGTTTCTTCAGCGGCTTCTCCAAATCAATCCATCTCTGCTGGTTTTGTTTGTTGCAGTACCAGAGGCTGAAATACGTTATCTGGGGAATGAACAGAATTTCACAGATTGCTCTTTTACTCATGAGAAACAACAGGCCGGCGGACATTCATTGCGCTCAACTTCAAAACTGTTTTTCTGGAGGTGAAGACTGGACATACTCTCAAAGCTTTGACTAAGACGACTCTAAAAAAAAAAAAAAATTGAAGAAACTGGTTTGGGAATGGATATTTGACCACATTGCCCTGTGGTGTGACATCCTAAACTTCACTTATACAATTCCCTTTAATTGCACATGCAGTTTTTATGAGCTCAAACTAATTGAAATACTACATGCATTGAATATTTATACGTTTAAGTTCATGTCTCACAGCGGGACGGTCACTGTTCTGCAAAAATAGCTAAACGGTAGGGGTGTGACGAGACACTTATCTCACGAGACGAGATGAGACATGAGATTGGGTTCACGAGAACAAGACGAGACGAGATTTTTTACATAGTATTTTTATGAAATCCTAGAAAAATAGTTTGCAGGTGCATTTGAAATGTTTTAACTCTTAAATGCATGTCTTTAGCGACCCGGGACGTCATTCACTACCCTCCTCCTCATTCATTTTTTACAGTTAGACATCAACCTTCTTAGTATTCCTCAATCAATCCATTTTAAACAATATAACACGAAAAAAATAAATAAAATTATAATTGAATGCCTGTTTTTCCTCTAGTCAAAATTGTATAGGGTCGCTAACGACCCGAGGTGTGAAGATTGTACGTATATTTTTTTCTGCACAAAAATAAATTAATCTATAATGATGAAATAAGTGCTTTATTCCACAAGGTGGCAATGTCTGATACACAATGATGAAGTGACGTTTCACTCATACTTACCTCAGACAGAAAACGAAACAATAATAAGTATAATCTGCAAAACTTGAAACGGCTCAGTGATTTAGTGCAGAGCAAGTACTGAACACATCCAAATATTACTGTCACAGGGTTTCTGCAGGTTTCACCAAGTCAAATATAAGACTTTTTAAGACCTTTTTAAGACCATTATGAATGATATTTAAGACCTATATCACGCAATAAAACATTTTTTACAAAGGAAATGCAGAATCACAAAATTACTCACAAAGCAAATTAATTTATTCAAATTAAACAAAGTATCAGTAAACTTGTACTTCCCCACAGCTCGATCCCACCAGAATTTCACAATATATATATAAATATATTTTTTGGGTGATTTGTTTGAGAAAAATGACTTTGGTGGTAAAAATTTTGTGGTGGTAATTTCCAGAAATGTACATGTTTTTGTTTTTTTTCCATAATTGGGATGACACATTTACCATATTAGGTTAGATGCACAATAGTTACACACGACAATAAAACAAACAAAATGCATAAATATTGTTTGGTATCTTACAAAAAAAAAAAAGGCTAGGCCAGTGGTGCGCCATCTAGCTTTAAAGGTCCCATGGCATGAAATTTTCATTTTATGAGGTATTTCAACATTAATATGAGTTCCCCTAGCCTGAATATTGTCCCCAAGTGGATAGAAATGTTGATCGGTGTAAACCCGAGTTCTGGCTGTCTCTCTCTGCCTTTGAGAAAATGACAGGCCAGACGAGCCAATCCTGAAGCCTCCTGGTTTGACGTCCAAGCAGGAACGGTTTCCTCCCTTTCCCCCGCCCAGAGAATCTGCCACGCCCATGCAAACACTCGAGATCATTAACGTTACTTGTGAACGAGTGAACTGGCAGTTTCTCAGTGTTTGGATGTACAAATGAAAACAGAAGTCTTTCTTCAGTTCCTTCTGATCTGTGATCATTGATTTCTAATGTGTAGCTAATTATTTATTATTCGTGCACACGCTGCGGCTTCTCTCTCTCCCGACAGAACGGTGTTTTCGTGTTTTCTATCTTGTGAGTCAGTGTTTTGTACGTCCTCGTCGCGTCTATCTGTTCTAAAATGTGCATACAGTCTTTTCTGTTTAACATCAGCAGTAACATCTTTAGAGATAAACCTCACACACGCCGAAGCTCGGCCTTCAACATCCCCGACCCCCAGTACTGCATCTGGCCCACAGCGGAGGCACCAAACGCGGCGTGAGATTAAGCAGAAGGAGGGTAAGCGTGAGGGTATCTGGGCTAGGCTAGCCAGCTTTCCCCACAATAAACTGGATTACATTCGATTACTGCTGTTGTGTCTTTGTTTGCGCTGTGTAAGTTACTCAATGCGCATCACTGACGCTATTCATATGATTGGAACATATCTAGAAATAATGCTTTAATCAAACTTACTAACTCGTTCATCTCGCTGTAATGGTACATTGCATGTGTTACAAAGTTGGTAGAATAATGATGAAGAGGACTCGGTGTGACTGGGACTCGTGTTTATTCAGAACTCTCAGATACAAACACAATAAACTCGCGCTGACAGACAACGCTCTCATAACTCAGTAGTTACTATAAATAACTTTGTTAGCAATCGCTCCGTCTCCGTGATGTCCTGTTCGCGAACGAATCATTCTTTTGAATCGGTTCTTTTTAGTGAACCGAACCAGTTCACCAAATCGGACTGAATCGTTCTAAACGGTTCGCGTCTCGAGTCAGCGCTGATCCATAATTTACTAACTTTCTGACATGAGTGACAGCCCCTCTGACTAGAAATAAACTAATAACCTGAAGTATATTCTAGTAACTACAACAGTTCACCCTGAACTGAGACATGCTGAGAGAACTGATGTGAAGTGAACACAGGTCCATCTGTCTCTGGCAGACTCGTGCCTGCTCGTGCCTCGTTAAACCACGCCCCCTCCGCTCATTTAAAATGCAAAGATGTCAGCCAATCACAACAGTGGGCGTTTTTCCTGAAGTCTCACAGCAGACACGCCTCTTGAAGCAGGGCAGTCAGCCACAGGGCAAACAGCAGTATAGAAAAAATGCCTTTTATTTCTAAATTATGACATTTTATGATGTAAAAATCATACTAACAATATAAGTACACCTCAGGAAACACTATAAAATAATAGAAAAATGCCATGCCATGGGACCTTTAATAACACGATCGCTTATAGGGTGGGAAATATGACCAAAAATCTTACAAGTAGGCCTAAACCACAGCAATAAGCAACTGCTTAAGAAGATCTCAAGTAATTAAGTAATCAAGTAAACAGTCAATAATAAAATAAAAACTTTAAATAGTTTAAGTACTGTCCCACGTTGTTGTTTGTTTAACATTAACGACACAGAAAGGAGTGGGAGATATTATGTTACTTTCACTTTAAGACCTACAGTAATGTGCAGATCCAATACTGACACACGTCCCAAACTTGTTTACTCAAGGCATAACTGCCAATATGGACATAGACAGTCATAATTATGTGTGTATTTGATCGTTCAAGGGCAATAAGCCTAGAAATAGGACATATTTCTGTACGCGCGAGCGCTGACAGGAGGCAAACGCATGCACAGCATCTGCAGCCAGTCTGACGTTGGTCCATGTGTCAGTACCAAATTGAGTTTGAGGATTAAATCGCTTTTATTTACTCTTTTTTTAGTGCTATCAGGCATATCATACTTTTTATTTGGTCATTCATCCACCTTGCGCAATCGCTTCGCCTGGTCCTTGTCACTTATGCGAGACAGCAGGTGAGAAAGATTCGCCTTCGCTGTTAGCTGAAGTATAAAATCCGTTTTATGTGTCTGTGGTACAATCCGAAGAGACTCAGTGTTTCCCCTACCATTGTTAAAATGCCCCCCGCCCCCCCTGAATGAATGACAAAAAATATTTGTCATTACGGTCGGCAATAAGAATTGCCCGATGGTTCAGTGGCAGCGTGAAAGACACTCCCAGAGCTGCATCTTCACGGAAACTGATCATTTGCGCATTTTTAAGCCTTGCCAATTTAAATATTCGAGCGCTCATAGACGAGAAAGTGTCTCTCAGTTTGCTCGTCGCGAAGCGCAGCAACACAACACACACACACACACGCACGGCCACGCGTCTCACAGCGCGCGAATATTCACACAAAATTATATCGAAATGACTGTCTTGTTGTGTGTCATCGTAAACATAGTCGATTAGGTCTTTTAAATGAACGTAAACATTTACGGTCATTACGGCACCAGCATTTATGCTCATTTTCACAAGCTTTAATGGCCCACAGAATATCTAAACATGCAATATTTCAAAAGAAAGAATAGACCCACAGTTTTATTCCAGCTTCATATATTATTTTTTTAATCAACACTTGAATGTTGCAAGTTTCATGAAAAAGCAATATTTTGAGCATAAAGCTGAAAAAAATCACGTTTTTGTAAAAGACTAACGTTACGTCCGAAAGATGAACAAAACACAGATGTTGTAGATCGAGTCCCTCAACAGCCCAAAGCTTCACAGTCCTATAACTCGTCTTGGGTTGACATTTCATTCAATAACATTAGGCAGTTGTGATTTATATGCTGTTTAATGGTGATGATCGCGTTATTTTACATATGCATCTGCTTATGATAGCGCACGTTCCTTCTTCTTCGGCAGTGTTTTGATCAGGAGATGATTCTGTTCTCGTGCAGGAGATGCGCTACAGCGCCCCCTACCGTATAACAGTGAACACACATGGAAAGCCGGAAAATATCGTCATTGGCTATATAAATATTGAGATAACAAAAGACAAAAAAAAAAATCACTCACTGCTCTTGACTGAATAACTTTTAATAAGGGTTAATCTGTATTTATATGCAGTGGCATATAATTTTATGCAGACTATGCAGTGATATTTTACATTTGATTACTATTTTTGTACCTGACAATCTAGTTTAGACCTACATGAAAATAACTGTTTATTTCATTTGTATATGTTTGTTCTGCTGTATTTATTTGTGCTTTTGCTCATAATTTGATTATTTGTTCTTATTTTATTACTGACGGTCTTTAACAATATAAAAAAATATATGAGTTAGGATTAGACATGTGCCGGTAAACGGTAATACGATATACCGCAATAATGAACATGCACAATATTGTTATCGTGGGCACTTCAAAATACCGTGAATAATTATTTATTACGAATTATTCAGATTTTTAGAATGAATTTTAAGAATACTTTACCCATCAACCGTTTAAAATGAAAAACACGTCAAAGAGGAACGCGCACTGATGTAAATAGACCGTGCATGAGCCGAGCACATGGCGGAATGAGGAGATGTGCTGAAGTGCACATTCATTCTTCGACAGCAGAGGGCGCTGACGGAACAGCAGAAATGCAGCCGTTTCCCCAGTAATCACATAACCTAATACATAATACTTAAAGACTTAAGGCTATTAATTTTCAAACTTGCATTTTATATTTTAATCTGGACTAAATGACATGCCCTAGATATTGTTTGAATATGTTCTGACTGTTGTTCAATCACACACTTTACAAGGCTCCAGTATTTAACATTAGTTCCTTCATTAACAAACTGACAATGAAAAATACTTCTAAAGCATGTATTAATCTTAGTTAAATGTACATTTCAGCATCTATTGTTCTTTATAATTCTTTTGCACTTTAATCTGTTTTAAATATTTGTTTACTTTATACTTTTTACTTAATACTTTTTACTTTATATTTTTGTGTATTGCTTTATTGTATTTAAATGTTTGGTTCTTTTGTTATAAGAAAGGGATTTAACCTGTTATTGTATGACAACACTTTTTTTGCAACTTATTTCAATATCGTGATAATACCGTATACCGTGATAAAAGCTTCAGCAATTAATCGCAACATGAAAATTTGATACCGGCACATGCCTAGTTAGGATATTAGTTTTTAGAGTCATAACCTTATTTATTAAGCTTATATGGCTCAAAAACAATACTAGGCCTATTTTATTTTATTTGTAGTTTTTTTTTTTTTTTTGTGGTGGGGTCAGTGAAAATTCTGACAGGGCAAGTAAAAATTTGAACCCCCGAAAAAAATCCTTAGCATTGAGCCCTGAAATATACCCCAACCCTCCCAAAAAAATAAAAACACGGATTTGCGTGTAGTAACTTTAATGGTAAAAATGTAAAAATGCAATGGAGAAGGTGACGAACCTTTTTTTTTTCTTAAAAGCAACAAAATCCAGAGCAACAACTCAAGTAAAGCCAACCTCTGTTGTGTTGTAAATAGTTGTGTGATGTATAAATAAATGTTGTTTATATTTATTTACCAAATTAATTAGTTTATTGTCTATGGCAACACCACGTATCCGTAACACTCCAGCTCCGCGACACTAGTAGTTTCGGCAATAGAGGTAGCGTTACATGGACGTAGGAAAATTAAGACCTGCTTAAAATTATTAAATTTATTTTACCTAGAACTAAATACTTCAGCGAATTTAAGACTTTTTAAGGCCTAAAATTTGATTTAGAAATTTAAGATTTTTTTAGACTTTTTAAGACCCCACGGAAACCCTGTGTCATTGTCACTTGATGGTGGATCTGGTCAAGAAGCTGTCAGTGATCAAAATATTTATTTTGAAGACGTTGAAAATGAGTTTTGAGAATATGCGTGAGATGGCGAATATGATCCAGATGCTGAATGTCCTGGGAAATGAGCTCTGACGAGGACAGTTATGATGGTATAAAACATCTGCTCAAACTGAACCCTTACAAGCTCCAAAAGGTAACGAAATATGTTTTATTTTATTCTTCTGTAATTGTTACTCTAATATCAGGAGTTTTATATATTATCAAGACAGGTAGAGATCTATCCATGTTAGATATAGATCCGGGTTGCTAAAGACCCGAATATGTGTGTTATGTATATGTGCGAATATGTATGTTATAATTAATGTAATTTCAGTTCTACTTTCTGAGTATGAATTATCATATGCAGTAAAAGACAACAAGCACTGTAAAGTTTTTCCAAAAACTCAACTGACTGGCTTCTCTCCTGTATGACTGTCTCTTTTGACCTTAGAACTGCGCACAAGCTTTTTTTGACCTCCTAACTGAACTCATTCCCACAAACTGATCATAGATATTAAGTGCAAACAATAACCATAATCAAAGTACTCAATATTGAAAGTGCAAATAGAGACCACATTTGTCTTCAAGCAAGATACAGAGCTAAGAGATGGTTACAACGAGATGGCTATCATATTGGGAGATATTCACATGCCTCAGGGTATTGAAATCGCGCTTCAATGCGAGCTCCCGTTTACTTTCACTTTCTTGTCACACCCCTACTAAACGATGATCAACAAGAGAAAAACTGACCATCTGTCGCATCTAAAACATACACATTACCTTATGCATTCATATACATTAACCTGAAATACTGATGATAAGCAAAAAGAGACTTATTTGACATCTTTATATGGTAAAATATTTTTCCAATTAATTATGCTAATTACACTCCAAAAACTAATCTTGCAGTCTTTTACTGCAGACTTTTATTAAATCCTAAACTACATGCATGGATTATTTCTACATTCAAAAATACATATTAAAGCACAGGACTATAATCCACAAAATGATTGAACGGTAACTAAACTGAATAAAAAAGAAACAGCGACCAGTTACAGTACATAAAACATTCACTTTTATCGCCTGCGATAATTAATGCGCTATGGCTCAGCTTGTCAGTGAACTACTGCTCTGTGTAGTAAATGCCGCTCCATCTGAAAGCAGGTGATGGCGATTTACTACTAATCAAGGAACCGGCTTTACTGACGAGATGCGCCTAACAATGTCATGCGATATATCGCCCATCCCTAATCAGAATGATATGAAACTTGGTGACTTCTCTAGCATTAGATATGTAAACACACAACAAAATTGAGAGCATGATTCGAGCATGCTAAGTGGTCGTAAAAAAAAATACTCCCTCTTGTGCTCTTTGGTGAAAAATGACACCATAGGAAATGAATGGGAAATCTGCAAAAACACAAATTCACAGAAAAAAATCTATATTTCTAACAAACAAAAAAATCTAAAACTTTATAATAAATAGTCTGAGATTTTTTAAATATATATATTCAAATCCATGAAAAAAAAAATCATTAAAGGGGTGGTAAACCACGATTTCACTATTCTAACTTTAGCTGGCGTGTAATGTTCCTGCTTGAGCATAAACAGCATCTGCAAAGTTACAACGTTCGAAGTTTAAAACATTGGGAGATATCTGCTTTTAAAGAAATACATTTCTAAGGACTACAGCAAATGGCCGGGAGGGACTACAGACATTCCTCCAGGGTTGGTGACATCACCAGTCCCAATATTTACATAAACCCCTCCTCCGAGAATATTAAAGGGTAACTAAACCCCAGCTCAGAGCTTAACTCCACCCACTGGCAAATTTAGAAAAATGCTGGAAAAGTGGGCAGAGCCCAGCGGAGACAGAGGGGACGAACTGAGGGCGGAGCTGAGCGGAGGGCGTGCACCTGAGACCCGCAGTGACGGATTGATTGACAGCTGTCTGACTCGCGAGTTGCAAAGATGGAGAATGACTGGAGTGACGCCAGTAGCTTTGCAGCAGAGCGGTCATTCTCCTACCTTCACCTGAAGTGGAGGAGGGTGGATTGTCTGTAGACACAAACCCAGAGCCTTATCAATGCGAGCCGCTGGCTCAAACTGCGTTAACTCCCGATGCCGACGATGCTAGTGAAGCAGCCGCGCAAGAGAACTGACCTAATCTATCTGCGTCCGCGGCAATCACTTGCGTGTCAGGGTTTGAAAGCGCGTCTCATGTATGAAAATTATCTGTACACATGACGGGCGGCAATAATATCGCAAAAAAAGCCTGACGTGTACTGACAACTGCATTATTTAACCCTATTTTCTTCATTACAATGTTAAAGCAAGTGTCAAGTCAGTTTCATTCATAATGTTTCTACTTTATGTAATATGACAGTTCAGACTGGAGTGAAGCCGTTCTCATCGTGTGATTGGGGAAAACATTTCTGAGGGCGTGGTGAGCTCGTGCTAGGGGCGTGGCTAGTGAGCCGCTGGAGGTACCATCATACGTCACGATGTACCACAACGTCCAATAGGAAAATTCAGCTGCAGTAGCCACCGTTCAACCTTAAGAGGGCAGCACTTTGGCGGTTTTACACCATATTTTATAGAATTAAAACACTTTATACTCAAATGTCAAAACATTTAACTCGAATCAATGAACAGCATTAATAAAGCCCCAGTATTACAGATCATTAACTAAAAAAAGTTGGTTTAGGGTTTAGTTACCCTTTAAATAAGGGGGGCTGAGGCAATTTTGTATCGCTGCGTTGTTGTGGTATAGTTAGGCTGGAGTGGTGTTGCTGCAATGCCGAGGAAACGCTGTTATTTTCATCCGGATTGCAGGTCTGGGGTACTTGCTTTGTTCAGCCTTCCTAGGGATGGGGGTGCGTTGCAGAGCGTTTAACATACAGCATGTTATATGCACGTGTGTATGAGACAGAGGGGAGCAGGTCGCAGATATATGCTAACCATCATAAATCACGAGACAGACAGGGGTCGGAGGAGAAGACTGGAAAATGTGACATAATGGACAATATTCATCTGTATTTGCAATACACGAGCCGCGGTTCAGCTGTGCGAGACAAACACTGCCAGTGTGAATCATGCACGACGGGCGCGCGGCTCCCGCTGCACATTTCACGGAGGAAAGCTTCCACAATCTTCGCGAGTTCAATGAAGGATTCGCACAACGGCTTGTCCTGAAAGATGGATTTACAAACAGAAGCTGTTTACGGGCCACAACCTGTAAGTGTGATTTATTTTTCGTCTATGTGTTTTCCTGTAATAGTTAGTATTGTTAATTGTACGTTGTAGCAAGGAAGTAAACAGATGACAGCGCTGTTCTGCAAACCAGTCTGTTAAATGCTCATTCATACTTAACGTTATCCGACGAACACCTAACATTACAAACACTAACGTTAAAATCTCAACAGGGAACTTGGCATTAGTGTAAATGATTCTTTGATTAGAGCTTTTATGTATTGTTTATCTACAGGCTTGCTAAACACGGTTCTGTGTGTGATTTGGCTACTATAGTAAAGCCAGTGTTTAGTGTTCGTTTTGGGTTAATAGTTCTTGCGACAGATATTTGGCTATAATCGTTCTAAAAATACAAAAGTGCCATTCAGTAGCGATCACTATAGATCCGCAGTCTTTACTCTTGAGGGCTGAACAGGTTCTGCTCGATCATCTTCACTAAAATTGTCGGGGTCTGATTCGGGCTCATATTGGTATGGTTTTATTGACGCCATTGTTTCTAATACTACCAAAGCACAAACGGTTAGCGAATCACAACACACTGTGCTGGATTTTGAGGGACTGGCTTCATAGAACCCGGAAACCATCAGACCATTTTACAAGGAAGGACAGAGCAGTGTAGAATAAAGGTAAAATTTATGAAAAATAATAGCCTGGATGCCAGCCGAACTTAGCCCCGCCCACAACATTTTTACTCAGGCAGTTCGGTCTGGACTTGATCCATAGAGGAGTAATTATGCCCGAACAGAAACTGTTCGGACCAATGAAATTGTCACGGCTTCAGACGATGATGGACAGATGATCAACAGTAACGTAATCATCCACGTCATCAAAGGCTGAGAACTTGTTGGTATATGCATTCACCTTTACTATTTCTCTCAGAAATGATGATCGTGTTGGTAAGTACTCTGTGTATCCTTAAATTCTTTTTTTACAACAAAACCCGCCCAATTGCTAACGTTCCTCAAAACTAGCCAGAAACAAGCCCAATAACTTTCCAGGGGGGTTCTCCGGGAAAAAAGGCATTTGGGGGGTAAAATATATGTTATTTTGGCAGGGCTGGCAGCTAAAAATCGGATTCCTGGGTCTGTATATCCCATAATTGGGGTCGCTTCAACCCGCGGACTTGGCAACACAGTGCAGTTGAGTTCTGTTGACATTTGACAACTAACGTTATGCGTCGCTCCGTTGCTCTGATTGGTTGTAGGTCTATCCAATTGAGGTCTTTCCTGGTTCGGTTAAAACACGCCCCATAATCACAGCCCAACGGAGCAGAATCAGACTCATATTCTGACTAGTATTGAGTATGACGACGTCAGGCTAGAAAAATAATGCAATTTTTTTTAAAAACAAAGCATGAACACATGTTACAGTGCACCCCACAAACACAATCAAGCCTTCAAAAGAATGTGTTTTACCACCCCTTTAAAGACAGACTTCAAGAAATTGATATCAGCACAGATTTGTATAATAATAATAGTTTTTTTTAAAATAAATCCTTAGACCTTTCCAATGATTTTTAGTCATAGGCTGTCTGCATATTAACAGGTAACCCATCATTTTTAGTTTTCTGTAAAATACTATTATTATACTGTTATATTTATTCTTAAATGCTCTATTTTAATTTTTTAATAATGAATGTTATTGTAATTGTAATATTTCTTATTTTTATTTAGCTATAATAATTAGCATAATTATTATTATTAGTCACATTAATATATAAACACAACATGTTATATTATAATATAAATTAATAAATAATAATAATAATCGCATTTTATACCCCAATCGCAATTTTAAACAGAATAATCATAATTAGATATTTCCCCCAAATCGCGCAGCCCTAC